>NC_142044.1:10058435-10377810 GCF_982192425.1 Myodes glareolus
GAGATAAAATGAAATTTTTGGTCTTGTAACATATACATTTAAGGCCTTACCATCAATATTTTCTTTATTAGTCACCTGTTCTCTGTTTTCTACTATAACTAATTAACTATATATCATGTCACATTTTTTTCTCAAAGTGTAGCTTCTGAGCATACTTGAGTAACAGAAAATACAGCTTGTTCTAAAAATGAATTGCTATGATCAAAGGCACAGATAGCACAAAATACCATCTCATTCTCAGAAATCCATAGATCAGAAACCCACAAAAAATCCAGTGATCCTCTAGATCATTCTGCCCTCTTTCTCTTCTCTCTATCAGTCTAAAGAAGTAATTTATATGTTATCATGGACAAAAGAACTAGAAATCAGTGCATATTGAGATAAGTCAAAAGTAATGAATGTACGATAGGCTGATTTATACCGTAGCAAAGATGTGTATAGCACAGGTGTACTGTTATTTATGTAGTTTTTAAACATTGGATATTATTTTGTTTGGATTTTGGTTTTGGTTTACAAGACAGGTCCTCAGTCTGAAATTTGCTCTGTAGACCATGCTAGCCTTGAACTCAGTGATATGGATCCACCTGCCTCTGCCTCTAGAGTACTGGGATTAAAGGCATGCCCAATTCAGACAAATGTTAGTTTATTCACAGCAGTAAAGCTACATAACTTCAAGTGCATATAGAAACATTAACATGTACCATGTATTCATATTGTTTCCTTTTTGTTTTAAGGTCCTCCAGGAACTGAAGTTGAAATAACGGGGTCTAACCTTGGATTTGATATCTCGGATGTTACAGTGATGATTAAAGACACTGCCTGTAACGTGACTGCCGTCAATGACACTGTGTTGCAGTGCATTGTGGGAGAACATGCAGGGGGCGTGTTTCCTGTGGCAATGCTTCACAAGACAAAAGGCTCTGCCCTCTCCTCTGTTGAATTTGAGTACCCACTTTATATTCAGAATATTTATCCAAGACAAGGTGATCGTTAATTTGTTATTTCAGCACTCACCTAGAAAGAATATATTCTTAAAGCCCTGCCATAACTTGCTTATTATAAGCATAAAAATACTTACTTTATTTGTCTAAGTTCAAATATAAGAGTATTAATTCGTTATTCCAAAATAATATGTTCTACATTTATTTTATTGCAGTATCATTTGATTAAAAGTTGTCAAATTTTAAATTGGCAATTTACGTGTATAAATTTTTAAGATATTTATTTTAACTGAAATATAATTATTTCCACAGAAAATGGTGCTTCTAGTTGAAAATGAACAATTAAAACCTCTACAATGTATGATAAAAATATTCAATTAAGTAGTAATATTATATGTATGTTTTGAGTACTCTGAAATCATTTGTGACAACTCTTCTAAATTAAATTTTAGTTTTTAGAATTACTTACTTGTTACCAGAAATACATTTATTCATTGGAGATTTAAACACAACAATTAGAAGGCATTTGGTTTTATTAATAATATAAATTTCAGAGCTAAGAAAGTTTGTGTAAAGTACTTTCCTCTTCAGGTTTTTAACTGAAGCAAATATGTACAGAGAAGTTCTCTGATATTCATTCAGTTTTTTTTTTTTTTTTGATTCAGGGAGCTTTGGTGGTGGCCAAACCATGACTGTGACAGGCATGGGGTTTGATCCACAGAATTCAGCTGTATTGGTCTGTGATTCCAAATGTGCAGCAGACAAACTTGGGTCTGACTCTACAACACTGCTCTGTGAGACTCCACTGAATAATGGTAAGTACTCAAAAAAAAAAAACCAAAAACAAACAAACAAACAAAAAAACAAAGATTAATGGCCACCTTTGAGGAGTGCAAATCTTAGTACAAATACAGTCTCTTTTCTCAAGTTGTTGAATTCTTTTATGTGATTGAGTCTGATTTATGACCATCCTGACTTTAAGCAATTTGGTCAGAGCCTTGCTTTCTACCATTGTAATTCCAAGGACTTTGGTTTGTGGCATCAGCTGGTTTCTGGGTCTTAGTTACCCATTAAAATGGAGAACATGTCTTTGGTTCTCGTTAGTTAAGTTTTCTTAAAGGCAACTAACAAATGCTGAGAAACAGATAAATAATATTCTCCAGGGAGGGGCACAGCAGCAGGCTATCCAATCCCAAAACATAAACCCTAATAACATTCTACAGATTGGTCGTGTTGTATTTAGAAATATATGATATATATATATATACATATATGAATCTAAGAACAAGTAATAGAAAAAGAGACCATAAACTTGAAAGAGAACAAAGAAGGGTATATGGGAGGTTTTGGAGGACAAGAGCAAAAGAAGGCAAATTATGTATTTACAGTATAATCTCAAAAAATAAAAGTAATTTTAAAAGATGAACTAGTACAATTTTTGTGTGTGTGTGTGTGTGTGTGTGTGTGTGTGTGTGCAAAACTTGGCAGTCATCAACAGGATTTGAGCCCTAAGCATTTCTTTAGAAAAGGTTTTCAACCTCTGTTTGCTTCAGATTCTTCATGGACCAAATTAAGTTTAACATAGTAGTGTTCTTCATAAGATTATTGTAAGGCTAATATATGTAGGAGGGTGGATATCTGGAATGTGATACATGATTTTCTACTGTTATTATTCTTTTTCATTTTTACTGGTTGAAAATAAAACCTAACTCCGAGTAATCCCTAAATCACATGTTTTGCCACTTCTTTTTTATCTCCAAGTAAGTAAGTAGGTGTCTTCCTACTCCAGGTTTTCTGTTAAATGGAGACACTGGTGGCCCTAATTTGGTAGGTGGTGAACCTCAACAATCCAGTATGATGGAAAGATTTGTCATCATTATTTAACAAAATTTAGGAAGGTATTTAAACGGCTTTTTAGACAAAGAACAGGCTTTAAGAGGAAATATTTTGACATAATATTTTAGCTTTGTGAACTTTTTGCAGTTTAGTTTTATTCATCATTTCAATAATGGAGTTTATACCTTGATAAAATTACTCAGCAATACTGTTGAAAACTGGCAGGGTGTGAGTCTCAGCACTGACTCCTCTTCTTTTGTACACGTTTCATGGGCTCTGCGTTGTGTTTCCGCTCCTCCCCTGACGCCTGTGTCGTCTGTGCCTCTGTATCTCCTTTTTCTAACTCTAATTTGCAGCATTGGACCTTCTGGGATTGGAAATCTAAGCAGGCAGGTTCTCAGGACTGTCCACAAGAGCAGTTCTGAGAGAAGACTGAGAGGGTTATTTTTCCCCCTTCCTTTCCCCTTCCCTGTTAATAGTGGATATAGGTTCTATAATGTTTTTAGCTGTTGCTAGAGGATTTTACTAGTTCCTGTACAATCTGTGTGCATTCTGAAGTGCTCATGGGGAAAACAGGATTATAATGAAAATATTGAGGGGTTTTGACAATGCATCTGGGCCTGACGGCAGAGCTATGCTCAGTTTGCGTCCCTCTCCATAGGCAGTGGACCAGAACAAGCCTGTGGCGTGAGTGTGGTCAACGGAAAGGATTCAACCCAGTCCACAATGCTGTTTACATACACCTTGTCTCTGACTCCACTCATCGCTGAAATATCGCCCAGGAGAGGCAGCACCGCAGGGGGCACCAGACTTACAGTCACAGGATCCGGATTCAGGTACGGTCTTCACGCAGGGGCACACCAACACGTTTCAAGACGAGAGCCGAACAGTTTTCTCTCCTAAGCCTCACAGTAATCAAGGACAGTCTCGGAGCGTGGACATTTCTGTCTCTAAGTCATACTTGAGGCACAAAATAGCGCCTAGCAGCCTGCATTCACTGAATATGTACTCTGTGCTAGGGACCTTCTTACCTGCGGAAGGTTCCCTCTCCTCCATACAAGGGGTTTTTATCCCACTTCATGTTCTGGAGGCTAAGGTGCAAGAGATGAAATGACTTGCCCCAAACCAGCAATAAGCTGACAAACACAAATAAATCATTTGTCCTGCTTTCCCCCTCAGTTTCTCTCCTCACAGTGTGTTTCACTGTGGAAAAGAAACATCTTTTCCCTAATCAAATCCATTCCTTTGCAACCAGCCAGGCTGTTTTTTCAGATGCCGTTACAATGAGGCTCTGCCATCCTTTTTCTGGAGAGAAAGCTGACTTCAACGCATGAGGGACTAGTTTAGTGTCTCAAGTGCTAACAGTTCCTTAAAACGTGTGTTTCAAGTAGAGGTTACATTCTAAGGCTTGTGACTATGCTTAAAGTATTGCAAAGGGAAAACATTCACGAGCAGTTTCTACAATTTGTAAAATGCAAGTGTTTGGAGACCACAAAGAATCTTGGTGACTTTAGGCCAGGCAACCTTTCCTTTAGTATTGGGACACGTGCTAGTTTCTACATTTCTGGATCCTGATGTCTTTTAGTCTTGGTTTGCTTTTTCTCAATAAATATTTCTGACTCTTAATATACTGCCAGCCTGCACTTAGATAGACCACAGGGCACGATCGCTGGTTTTACAGTAACATATGAATGAATGCAGAGCTTTTAATATGTGAAGTAGAAATTCAAGGTAATTATATGTGGTTAACCTTTTCTTTCTTTACAGCGAAAGCACACAGGATGTTCATGTCTCCATAGCCGGTGACAAATGTGAGATCCAGCATTCCAACAGGACACATATCATCTGCATGACGAGGGCTCATGCTCCTTCAGGGTGGGCTCCGGTTCATGTCAGCATCAGAAACATCGGCATGGCCAAACTGGTAATCATGGTAGTTGCATATGGTAACCCCAGCAATTAAATTTCGCACCCTGGAGGTTGGCTGATTGCTAGTGGATATCTTGTTTTAATGGCTCCCACAGATAATTTAACTCTTCTTGTACTCAATTTAAGCTGTGCACAGTTTTGTGCTTTATCATTCATGTTTTTATTCTCTATTTTAATTATTCCATGTGTGGCATAATTAATAATACATTTTAACTTTTTATAATCAGGAAATAATTGAGTCATCTGTAACATCTTTAAAGTAAGCTTCATTTCATTACTTAGGCAATGTATCTTGTTCTAGATTTTTGTTTGTTTTGTTTTTCGAAGACAAGGTTAGCTTTGGAGCCTGTCCTGGAACTCGCTCTGTAGACCAGGCTAGCCTCAAACACACAGAGATCTACCTGTCTCTGCCTCCTGAGTGGTGGGACTAAAGACATGCATCTGTTTTTTTGTTTGTTTGTTTGTTTTGTGGGTTTTTTGGGGGGTGACTTTTTTTGCTTGTTTTGATTTGGTTTTTGAGAAATTTCCTGATAAATCCTCTGAACCTTATGGATTCTTTACACACTGTTATAGGAGAATGCTGACTTCTTATATGTTGATGCTTGGTCTGCCAACTCCTCATGGGGAGGAAGTCCCCCACCAGAAGAAGGTTCACTTGCTGTTATTACAAAAGGACAGATAATTCTGCTGGACCAAAGTACTCCTATTCTGAAAATGTTACTCATTCAAGGTGAATTTGTGAAAATCTCTATATTAGGCTTGGCTGACAATTTCTATGAAGTTAATTTCACCAAAATTCATTATTATGAACATTTATCTTTGCGCTAGGCTTCTAAAATTTGATTGTGGATTATAAATTTATTTTGTGTGCTGCCACTAGCATTCTTCAAACTTTGTCTCATGAAACTTCTTCTTCAATACTAATAGGGGAGGCTGGTGAACATCTTGATATGTTCATATTTAATTAATTAAAATAACAGCATTTCCCACGTCAAGAATATTAAGGCAGTGGATCCCAAAGGCTACAAAACTGGATCAGTTTGCTCAAGTCAGTCCTAAACAACTCCTGACTGCCCTTGGAAATTGACTGCACTTCTCTCCTTTGCCATGAACCTTTCAGTTATAACTCTGCTTCTTGGTACTCTGGTTCTATTATAATAATGAAATAGTCACCACAATTACAATTATACACTAAAGAAATTTTCAACAGAAATTATAAAGCGTGTGGACCTTTTGTGTATAAACCTTGGCATAATGGTTGTGTTTGCTTGAAGTCTGTTGTGTGTGTTTGAAGCAATTTTATGATTGTTTTTAGTTTTGCAAAATGATTTTTATTTGAAGATAAGTTGTACTATCTTCAAATTGACATCAGTCTTTTAAAAAGCATCTTAGTATTCCTAAACAATGCTACTCAAACTATTTCTGTGTCACAAAACCGCACACATTTCAGAGCTAACTTTTTTTAAAGAACAGAGCTAATGTTAACATTATAATGGTTTTTATAAAGAAAACTCTTTCTTTGTTCTTAATTTATATTTTGAATTCATGTTTTATAGAATTAGTTTGTGTAGATGTGTCCTTTAATGGTAGTGTAAATAACCCTAGCATTTCTTCAATTGCCCTAGAATTTCTTTTGCTGTAACCTCTTGGGGTCTCATGACATGTTAATATCATGTGATTCATAGGTGGGACTCTGATATTTGATGAAGCTGACATTGAACTCCAGGCAGAAAATATCCTAATCACAGATGGAGGTGTTCTTCAGGTATAAAAAATAACATACTTACCTAATTTTATTGTTTAAAATATTATGTGTAAAATAAGTCGTTAATCCTACCATATTTTCCTGGAGTTGTCTTTGTTTAGACAGGTTTAATTAGTGGAAAACTTGCCAGAGGTTGATTCTCAGAATATTCCTCCATTTTATTAGGGAAAACATAGTGTGTTGATGAATTTAAAATAAAAGGAAAACTGCCCTGTGTCGATTAGCATGCTTTCTGAAGGTCAGCTGTTGTATATTGACCTATTAGAAAATTCAGGTCTTAGGGTTGGGGAGCTAGCAAGATGACACAGAAAAAGTCAAGGGCACCTGAGGAACAACCCTGGACGTCATATTCTAGCCTCCATGGGGAGAACCAACCATTGGCTTTAATTGCACTTGAGGTACCAGGGTAACATTGTTTATAAGCTTTTGATGTTGATGTTTTCTGTGTTACAATAGCACACACATGCACCTGTGCAGACAGGAAAACACATACACAGAAAAAAAAATAAGGTTCACGTTGTGAAAGAAAGGTATGAATGACGAGACAATTCTTACATGGGGAAGAAAATGAAAAAATAATTACTTTCCCTTGATAAGAATTGTCAATTGCTGAGGTTTTTTTTCCTGAACGGTCTGTTTGAATTCTTTCAGATCGGGACAGAAGCATCTCCATTTCAACACAAGGCTGTCATCACGCTGCATGGACATCTTAGATCCCCTGAGCTCCCTCTGTATGGCGCTAAGACCTTGGCTGTGCGAGAGGGCACACTGGATTTGCATGGTACACTGAAGACACTCCACAATAAACTTTATCCAAAGAGGCTTCTGCTCTCTTTGGATAGTCTCTGTTCCCTGTTTCTTTCTGACTCGACCCTTTAGTCTAGAAAGCTTCCCACACACAAGCAAGTCTCATCCTATACTCTTTTCTAAGGATGGGCAACACTGTTACCTCTGTTCGCGATTCCCTTATGTACTCTGCCTACTCAATATTCTGTCTGAAAAGGCACTAATTTTGGAATTAGAAGAAGGTAATATCTTCATTTTTACTCCTAAATATAGGATACTTCTAAAATATAAAAATTAATGTACAGTTGTACTTTTCTGTAGCTATAATTCAGGAAATTGCCATCCATTAATGGGTTTGATCATGTTTGAGGGGCCAAGGTGACATTCCTTAAGTATAAATGCAGACATTTTTTTCCACACTGATGTCTTCCATATGAGGAAAATCATAGCCTTTTTTGAATATGGAAAGCCCTGAACAGGAATATTATGACCATAGATGTCCTATGTGGGCCTAATATCCATCCTACTGTAATTTCTTAGAAATTTATATGTGTGATTTATCTGTAGGTTATCAGTTAAACAGTTCATGCTAACAGTACTAATAATATTATCATAATTTGTTTCTATAAAGACGATTTTCACAAATAGAACAGAATTCTATTAAAATGGAACATAAATACATCATTATAGAAGCATGTTATTCTAAACCTGAGTGTCAATTTTTTGAAGGAAGAATTTTTATATACTTTTTTGAGATAAGTGGTGAAATTCTAAGGTAGAATAAGTCTTCCCCAGTTCGACATAATTCAAATGTAGAAAGCACTTAGTAACTCCGAAGAGACATCTGAGGAAATGCTGGGTGTTTGTGTGGCTTCCAGGTCTGCCCGTGCCTGTGGTCTGGACTCGTTTGGCTCACACCGCAAATGCGGGAGAGTGGACGTTGATTGTACAAGAGGCCGTGACATGGAAAGCAGGAGAGCACATCGTGATTGCTAGCACAGGACACAGGTATCCAGTGATGCTGATTTATTTAAGATACACTTTTTTTTTTCTTTTTATCCGCGTAAAAGAGGAACGACTTGGAATTCACCCAAACTATTTTATTCTGACTTGAGTCATTTGGTAAAGAACCACAAACAGCCAAATACATGTGGGTCAGACGTTAGCCTCCGTGAGATCACTACGGTGTTGAGGGTTTGGTGACTGAATTCGTTTGATCTGAATCATAGTAAAACAATGTGTAGCAATAAAACGCTTTTTCATACGGTTAGGTTCTTCAGTGAGATTTCCCCGGAAAGGAGCATTCTGCTCCTAAAAGTAATTTGAAATCGGCTCACTGTGGTGCGAAACCTAAAGGCAACCATGTAAACAAAAATGGAAACGAGCTTTTTTGTGTGGGGTCACCGGAGGACGTGCTGCGCAGCAGCGGGAGCCCCTTCACCTCACAGACTTGGCAGCCAGCGTTTCCCACTGAGCAAACCTGGAGGCAGTGACAGACTGGGCGAAAACCATAGGCCGTGAGAGAGCAAGCAGAACTTCCCACAGCTGAAGTTACCCACGCCCCTTAATTTCCATTTAGTTACATATTCCAGCAACTAAGAAATCAAACATACAGTGCAGCTTTCCCGAGACTGTCGGGGAGCGAGGACGAGAGGAGCTTCCGTTTGTTTTAGCTTTAGCCTGCTATTTAAATTACAGTCACTAAGATTGCGGGGCCTTATGTTTACCAGGAAACGAAGAGTAATTATGACAAGAAGCAGATCTGCCAAGTCCATGGTTGACTTAAAAAAATATTAAAATGCAAGATGCCATTTTTTTCAAGTTAAAAATAGGCTTGCAGATGTTGAGAAGAGATAAATATATACTTACAAACTTAGTTCTGTAAGTGCCTCCTTTTTTCTCCCCTTGGAAGGAAATTTAAATTATATAATGACAAAAAAAAAAAGAAGGAAAATCATAGTGCTCACTAATAGAATAGAAAATCTTTATTTATAGCCTTTCTATGTGAAATAAAAGAGCAACTTTACAATTTAGAATAGAGCTGGTTTTAAGAAACATGAATTAGGACTCACAGGAATTTGGCTCACAACCAAAACATCAAAAAAGTTAAGGGGTTTCCCATCAAATTTAATCCATTCTTCACAGGTGAATCCAATCTGAGAATTTACAAAATCAGAGTTAAGAAAATAGCTTTTCTGGATGCAGAAAGCACTGGGCCAATCTTGAGAGTCCAGGTGCTGGGAGGGAGACGGGGTCAAGGTCATGACAGGGAAAGCCCCAGAGACTGCTGACCTGAGCTAATGGGAGCTCAAGGACTCTGAACTGGCGGCTAAGGAGCCTGCATAGAACTGACCTGGACCCTCCGCATGTGGATGACAGTCGTGTAGCTTGGTACATTTGTGGGGTCTCTAGCAGAAGAATCAGGACCTGTTCCTGGTGCTGGCACAGGAGCCGCCTTTTTGGAACCTAGTCCCCATGCAGGGAGGTCTTGGCCAGCCTTGTTGCAGAGGAAAGAACTTGGTCCTGTCTTGGTCTTTTTACTATAGTCTCTTGATCTAAGACAGTTCAAGAACAGCCTGAACTGCTTCCACATACCACCTGTGGGATCTGACTTTGATTCACTCTTTAACATCCCAGAGTCTCCATCTCTCCCTGTCTCCTTACCGCAACTCCTCCATGGACCCTTAGGGATCTCAGTTCCTGTGGTCCCTTACCATCTTGGAAAGCCATTTTGTTTGGTTTCCTCTAATTTCTTTCACCATTATCCTTTAAAAACAATCATTAAACTGTTTAAAAATTTCCATGTCTATTTCATGCCATGAGTCCTTCTTCTTCTTGTAACAGAGTCTAAACTACTTCAGCGGAGCATCGGCACCGACCTGCCGGTGCCCCTGACCCTATCCTTCTATGCACCAAATCCCTTCAGCTCTGCCCTTGAACTTCGGCCCCATTGGCTTTCCCTGCTTCCAGTTTCACTTTGTTTACCACATCTGGATGACCACGGCGTCTTTCTAGTTTTGTTAAGACGAAAATTCGAATTATTTAGCAGGCAAAATAATTCAAAATAAGTTCATGTGCAGCAGCCAGAGCAGAAGACGAGACAGAGAAATAGGCATGCCAGAGGACCACAATATGGTCCTTCTGAGTGCCAACAGACAGTCTACAAGCTGTAATAACAGTCTAGGCGGGCTGAGAGAGATAGCAGAGTTCACTTTTAATCTAGCTTATATATGACACCGGCATTTTACCCAGTTTTTTTTTTTTATCTAAGAAAGAATTGTGGGGAAAAAAGAAGAACAAAAGAAAGCACAGTCATCTCCGCTAAGCGCGCCTGTGACCAATTCCACTTTCTGGAAACTGTAATAACGTCTTGGTGCACTCAGCTTGAAGTCAGCGGTCCTTTCTGCTTGTTGTTTCCAGGGTTTGTCTCTATGCCTGGAAAGCAAACTAGACCCCTAGAAAACAAACTGGATAAAGAACTGAATATATGCATGTGTGCATCATAGAATTTACAAGAGTTAACAAGAGTCATTTACTGTAGATGGAATTTTGAGGATATCAGAGAATAAACTGCAAGGGAAAATTTTCTCTGCTTAGAAACTTCTGATGGCGTTCCTTTGTAAGAGTTTCTCTACCTCGCCATGACTGGTCCCTTGACCAGATGATCGTGGCTGCAGGAAGGCTTCATCTGTGTCTTACAGATTGCTTAGCAGGCTCTCTGGCCCTTCTCCATTGATGATAGTAACACAGTCCTTTCCACCAAAGCTGTTTACAGTCCTCGCTGGAAACATACAATCATTCTCATTAAAGAACCTCTGAGGATGATCCCTAAAGCTATAAATGATTATTTTTGTACACTCTGAAATAATCTAGCCCTTGGGTTTGAGTTATAAAACTTACTCTAAATACAAAATAATTTTCTCAAATATCGTCTCAGAATACGGCAAGATATTTTTGAAAAGTAACTTGCTTGAGAGGAGGGAAGGGAAACTGCAATCAGGATGTAAAATAAAAAAATATTTAATTAATAAAAAAGAATATAAATGTGAGCTATAATACAGATAAATATTTTACTTCAATTCTCAAGACTGTTATTATTCTGTCCATAACTTAATTTGTATTAACTGGAACTATAATTATGTTACTCAGTGCTGTGATTCGAATACAAAATGTTCCCTATAGACGTGCGTATTTGCAAACTTGGTTCCCAACTGGGGATGCTGTTTGGAAGTCTGTAGAGCCTTTCAGAGGTGGAGCCTGGTTAAAGGAATCATTGAACATGACCAATCTGCTCTCTTCCTGGTGGTGGAGGCCACGTGAGCCTTGGGCTCTTGCCACCACACCTTCCACGACAGGGTGGGCCACATCTGTTAAAGTACACTTTAGAATAAATCCTTCTTCTGGAATAAAAGAGTTTTATTTTCTTAGTTATTTGGTCACATCAATAAAGAAGTAATTAATAAAAAAATTTTTACTTTATGACTGAAGCATTCAAATGTGGAAAACAAAATGGCAAATGTGTATGTTAATTTGTAATTCCTTTTCTTTAAATTTCATAGACACAGCCAAGGAGAGAATGAGAAACGGACCATTGCATGGGTGTCAGCTGACGGAAGGAACATAACGCTAACGAGGCCACTAAACTACACACACTTAGGAATTACTGTCACACTCCCCGACGGAACTGTGTTTGAAGCCAGGGCAGAGGTTGGACTTCTTACAAGAAATATCTTAATAAGAGGGTCTGAAAATGTGGAATGGAATGACAAAATCCCATCGTGTCCTGATGGGTTTGACACAGGTATCCTTCCCATCCGTCGTCCGACAATGATCATGTTAAATTTCAAGACATGTTGATTTCTATGGAAGTGTGTTATTCTATTTTCAACATCCAAACATACCATGTGGGCATGAACTATGGAAAACTGGAATCACGGATGGCTTGAAAATATCTGTAATATAGTGATGAAAATGACCATTACTGATACCAAAGCAGAAGAAATGAGTGTTCTTGGAATCCATTAATGAAGTCCCTCGCCACTCTTGTGGTTTCTTGTTATATGTTTCTTTTCTCAAGGTCCTTTGTCATGCGGTCTTGGTAACTCCAGAGTCATACATCATCCAGAAGCTAAATCACTTACATTTACCAAGAAAATGCAGAATACAGTATTTGATATTTTATTTAGCAAATCTTTGGCAAGTCTTTACCTCTTTTCCAAAGTCTGCAGTATATATGAGAGTAATTTCATCACAGACAGATATTGTAAAAGGTAGTTCATGGACAATGTTGACTAGATGTAAAACTTGATATATGAGAAGATAAAGAGATATGAGTGTAAATACATAGGTCTATACCTTTTAAGAAAGGCTAGAACAGCTCCAGTGCCTTTGAAATTTTGGTCTGAATCATTCTCTGCATGAGATTCTATCCTATGCCCTGAAGGATGTTTTGCAATATGCCTGATGTATATGAATTAAATATTAGTAACATTCCCATCATTTTGTCAGCCAAAAATGGTTTCCAGGTGTTGCAAAAGTTTTCTCTGGAAACAACATTATCCCAGAGTTGCAAGCAGAGGGCTACACTATGCCCCATTAGTCAATAAGCCTAAAATATCCATGGTTTTTACTGTCAATGGGTCCTTCTTATTCAAGGTTCACTGTCTGGTCTAATATGGGTCAACAGGAGGCCCTTCTCATTACCATCCCAGAATTCAGATTGATGGAGGCTTTGTCTCAACATGGGCTTTAATCATCTCAGAAGCAAAGATGAGAAGACAAGAGGAGCAAGCCACATATCAATTGCTTAGGTTCTGAAACGATGTATATTGTTTCTGTTTATGTGACATTGGCCAGAAATAAGTCAACAGCCATGATGTTTAAAAGGAATTAGTGAAAGGCCCTGAACATACAGTAGAGAATTATTGGATATCGATGCACCTTAATGATGTGTTTGTACTATAAAGCAGAATATCTTTTGACAAGTTATCTCTTAATATTTTTGTAATCATTAGTAAGTGATGATAAAATAGCAGACACAGTTAGTTAATAGCTTTTTCTTCAAAGGTAAGCATAGGTTCATTGAATTTTATGTTAAATGACCTGTTTTCTGATTCCAGTTTATCTGCATCAAGTCTCACAGTGGATATGAAAGCAAGCCTCGAGCTGTTAAAAGGAAAAGACTTCCTGTTATGCAAATTGGGCTGTCAGAATCTAGTGCTAATCAAGCATAATTTTGCATTATGGTAATTTCCAATTTGAAGAGGGAGCTTCAGAAACAATAAACAAAATACAATTACCATTATTTACTCAACCATTCAAATATTATTTGATACTATCTCCAAAAAAGGCTCTAGAATATGCAAAGATGAACAAGACAGCACACTTAGCATTCTTATTAGCTAGAAAAAAAAGACATAAATATGTAATAATTACATTTGAGACTAAGGTTAAAATTACATGTAAATAAAGAAATATGAAATGAGTATAAGGAAATTTTTAACAATAATGTTGTTGTAAGGTCTTGAATATTGCTTTGAAATATTTTTGCAGGAGAATTTGCTACACAGACATGCCTTCAAGGAAAGTTTGGAGAAGAAATAGGAAGTGACCAGTTTGGAGGCTGCATTATGCTGCACGCTCCTTTACCTGGAGCTGACATGGTAACTGGAAGAATAGAATATGTAGAGGTAAGGACCATCATTGTTAAATCACCAAGGTGTCATACAGTGAATGTGTATTCAGCTCCTGCTGTTTGCCATACTCTACTTCCAATATAATAGCAGACAGTTTTAGTACAGCCAATTATTCACTTATTTGATCATTACAATATTTGTTTGTTTGTTTATTTGTTGTTTAAGACAGGGTTTCTCTGTGTAGCTTTGGTGCCTGTCCTGGAACTAGCTCTTGTAGACCAGGCTGGCCTCGAACTCACAGCAATCCGCCTGCCTCTGCCTGCCCAGTGCTGGGATTCAAGGTATGTGCCACCACTGCCCAGCTGTTTCTTTATTTTTAAAAGCGTAAGTCAGATCTGGCTACACGCACACAATTCAAAACCTAATTATGGCATCATAGTACATCTAAAACACAAAATTCCATTCCCTTTCATGGGACCATGGGACTTGAATTGTAGCTATTTATGATTTTGTCACCTGTGACTTGTTCAAGGCAGCTTAGCCACATGGGCCTCCTTCTGTAACTATGTCAAGCACACTTCTGACTTATGTCCACAGTTCAGTTTAAAATGTTATTCATCAAACCTTGCATACTTCACGTGTGTAATGTTAATGGCTTTCTTCTCAATGTCACTTCATAAGAGAGCCCTCTTCTTACCGTGTTTACTTAAAATTGCTACCCAAACTCCTGGCTACCTCTATTTACTCAAACTCTAATATTTTATGAACTTCAGAATCTTCTTCATATCTTTTCAATAATCAGACTTAATAATCCTCAGGACTTACCAGCTGTTATCAAGTATTCAGTGAAGAAAACAGTAGGGAAGGGATTAGATACACAATATCAAAATCCATAAACCCATTTTGGGAACTCCTAGATGGCAATGATAGTAGCAGAGTCAACACTTCCATCTTGTCATAGCCTTTTCTTAAGATAAATTACACATGTGACATCTGAGATAGGAACTGACTGAGTTTCCGGAATTAAGTTTTATATTAAGTATTAATGATAGCTAATTTTGTAGAAAAAAATAAGAATAAATTTTTCTTTCCACAGACAATTGGCTTATGTTAAATCACTTGTTAGCATCTTATGTATTAGATCATAGTTAATTAGATAATTTAGAGAATAGGTAATAGTCAGAGTTAATTAGAGTGTAGACTTGTAAAAAGAGAGAGATGAATGGTCAGTAACAGCGCCTAATCTGGACTCAGTCCCACCTGGATTGCATTGAACTTTGCAAATGTAAACAAGGCGCTCGAGCTGTTTACATTTTCTTCATCTGTAAGATGAAGTAAATGGTGACCTCTTATGATTATGGTAAAGACTGTGACCTTGCATATAAATCAATACAGTGTCTGGCATGTGGTAAATATCCCAAGTGTTTCTTATATATAGGAATCAAAGGATCGGGAAAAAGAAGACATTTGGAGAACTTTATCTTGTTAAATAGAAAAGTTCAGCAGTAGAATTAAGTTGTAGAGAGAAGATAAAACACAGAGGAGTCAAAGATGAGTTTGAGCATAGTGAAGAGCAAAGCTACCTTGCAACAATAGGTTTGCTCACTACATTTGTGTGCTCATTCACTCTGCTCACGACCTAACAAATATTGCCCTATTGTATTCAATTATATCAAATATTGTATTTAGAATACAACACTATTTTCAAATAATAGCATGAGTAATATGGAGGATATTAATATAAATATATTTATATCTTAATATGAACTTGGAGATTATTTTGAAACAGCAAGTTCCTGAACAGTTATTTCTGGCATGACAGGTGTTCCATGCTGGCCAAGCTTTCCGTTTGGGACGATACCCAATACATTGGCACCTACTTGGAGATTTGCAGTTCAAGTCTTATGTAAGAGGCTGTGCAATTCATCAGACATACAACAGAGCGGTTACAATCCACAATACACATCACCTTCTTGTCGAGAGGAATATTATATACGATATAAAGGGAGGAGCATTTTTCATAGAAGATGGCATTGAACACGGCAATATTCTACAGTATAACTTGGCCATCTTTGTACAACAGAGTACTAGTCTCCTGAATGACGATGTGACTCCAGCCGCATTTTGGGTAACCAACCCTAACAACACCATACGGCACAATGTGGCTGCTGGTGGCACTCACTTTGGCTTTTGGTACAGAATGAATGATCACCCGGATGGCCCATCCTATGACCGAAACATTTGCCAAAAAAGAATTCCTCTTGGAGAATTCTTTAACAACACTGTTCATTCTCAAGGGTGGTTTGGATTGTGGATTTTTGAAGAATATTTCCCCATGCAAACAGGATCTTGTACTTCTACAGTGCCCATACCTGCTATCTTTAATTCACTCACTGTCTGGAATTGCCAAAAAGGAGCTGAGTGGGTCCACGGAGGGGCTCTGCAGTTCCACAACTTTCTGACGGTGAATAATTATGAGGCTGGGATTGAGACCAAGAGGATTCTGGCTCCTTATGTTGGAGGATGGGGTGAAACCAATGGAGCTGTGATTAAAAATGCCAAAATTGTTGGTCACCTTGACGAACTAGGAATGGGGTCTGCGTTTTGCACTTCAAAAGGCCTCGTTCTTCCATTTAGTCAAGGCCTGACTGTGTCCTCCGTACACTTCATGAATTTTGACCGCCGCGACTGTGTGGCCTTGGGAATAACAACCATCACTGGGGTCTGTAATGACCGATGCGGAGGCTGGAGTACAAAGTTCGTCGACATCCAGTATTTCCACACCCCAAATAAGGCTGGCTTCCGATGGGAGCACGAAGCAGTCCTGATTGACGTCGATGGTTCACTTACAGGTAATATTGCTCTTCAATCTGTGATCAAAGGATATCAGAGCTATACGTAAGCTTACGCGAAGTCGAATAATTAAGGCTGATTCACCAGTATCACAGATTATAGCCCAGCAGTAAACTATACTACTGAAAATTACAGGAAACACTAGGCACCGATGAGAGATTCGTTTTTGAAAGCGCCTCAAGCTGTCAGACGCAGCCTCCAAACAAATTCGTTTTCTCTACCGTTTGCAACTGGACTGTGAGCTAGTGATGGGGCTAAGAACATTAGCGGAGATGCTCACTGCTCGCTGCCGTTTCAGTGCTGGAGCTCCTCCGTCTGCCTTCAGTTTTCGTTCAGATAAAAGCTGTCTGCATTATTCCCAAGTGTATACACTCCATACAAATGGATAGCAATTCAAACCCCATTTTTAAATCACACAGTCAGAATATGCCCTTATTAGAATACATTCAGAAAGAAGTGGGAAGCCTGCTCTCAACTCCTTTGTAGTTTAAATTCTAAATTTGTATTTGTTTAAAAATATGTTAAATTGACAAGAATTAAGAAAGAGGATATAATATAGTTTTTTTCTAGTTCTAACTCTGTTAAGGATTTTTTTTTGTTTTTAATGGTGGATAGGCGCATAAAAATATGTTTGATAATAAGTGTGTAAAATTCAGTGTATAGCTCCATAGCTTCAGAGTGGCTATTCTAACTGTATCAAACTGTATTGAGATGTATGCACTTGGATTTGGTTCAAGTCAGTGTGTGATGATTTCTATTTGCCAGTTTTTTTAGTAAAGAAGTTTATTAAATTATTAAATAGGTATGCTAAAACTAGAAAAATACTAATATGTGTCCTATGTTTTTCTATAATTTTAAGTAATTTAAGTTCAAATGTGTCATATTTTCTATAAATATATTCATGATTTCTCAAGGGTTTTATCTTTACAAATGGTTCATTTTGGACCTGTCTAAACAGAGTGGGAAGCATACGTGGGTGCATTGCTGAATACTTTTTAAGAATCAACTGACAGATAAACCTAGAGATAGTAGTGACCGGGTTCTCAAAGTCTCCCTGAAAGATGAACTAGCTAGCGTTCTTTTCCATGCTCACATGGTCCAAGTTCTCATCTACAGATGGTAAAGTAGTGTCTCCGTTTCTAACTCCAGCTTTTAGATTGTTGTAGTGGCTCTCACTCTAGTTCTGTGTAGTTTTCATTCACTGACTTAACGCAGGTTTTAAAGATGACTTTACCTCATTGGCCCACAGAGATCAATGATCTTGCTTAGTGTCTGGTAGGTTAGGAATGGTATTTAGTACCCTTGGTCCTTCCGAAGGCTTTGTTCCCTCTCCCATCATCAGAGTCAGTGCGGGGCTTTTTCTAGTAATTCATCATTTATTGTTTAAAAGCATGGTATATGAGCAGATGTCTCAGAATCGAATCTTTTTGTGGATCCTGAATCAAGCCACTTGGGCTCCCTCCCCCCTCCCGTCCCTTACTTTGACTCTCGAGGATGCTTCATGTCTTGTGTTCCAAATAGATTTGTGGTGAGTCCCTTAACAGGAAAGTCTACTGTAAAACCAAGGCATCCTTGTCTCTTGAAAACAAAACCCTCTACCAAAGCTTCTACAATTTATTAGTAATGTTGTCACCACAGGACTGTAGATCAATTTTATGAATTTTCTGATAGAAAATAGCAACCGTGCCACTTCTATTTCTTCCCCAGGGCACAGAGGGCACACCGTCATTCCCCACAGCTCCTTACTAGACCCTTCCCACTGCACTCAAAAGGCTGCATGGAGCATTGGTTTTCCCGGATCTGTCTGTGACGCCTCAGTCAGTTTCCACCGGGTAGCCTTCAACAAGCCTTCTCCAGTATCCCTGCTTGAAAAAGATGTCATTCTCTCAGACTCTTTTGGTAAGTGAATTGGGACAGTTCAAGTCAGTAAGTCCAATGTTTTGTCTTCCTAAATGTTTCTCGTTATCTTCTTCATGGTGTTCTGAACATTGCAAAGAGCACATTTATACCAGACATAGTTCAGGCAGGACACCAGTCACTCAACGTGAGGGCTGGAGGGACAATAAATAGATGGATGATATTCTGTCCATTGAGGAGCCACCAGACAGTATTATGACAAAGAACAGAAAAGTTACTAAAGTCATTGGAGCAAGGCAGTAAAGATAGATATGTTAAGCTGGAGACAAATTTTTTGCTATGCTTGCTTAATGAGACAGAATGTGCTTAGCATCCCCTAGGTCAATAGATGTATATGAAGTGCTATGGACTGTTGATTAGTAACAGGCCTACTGTCCTTAGTACACCTGCTGTACTTGGCATCATTACCAGACTAGGTTGTCCTGATTTATGATTACTCACAATCCATATCTAACTTTTCAGCCAAAAGGAAAGTTAACTGGGGATGTGGTCATAACCTTGCTTTTCCTATGTCATAAATCTTCGGTTGTTGCACTGACCTCTGCAGGCCCTTACAGTGTGTGATGCTATCACCCATCTGTCAATTACAACAACAGCCTGAGAAAAGAATTAACTTGTATGGAGAAAGATTTATCTGGGCTCAGTTTTGGAACTTTCCGTCTGTGATCAGCAGGACCAGTTGCTTTTGAGCCGGTCACGAGATGGTCCATCCTGGAGAGGAACACATAATGGGATAAAGCTACTGAGTCTCACATTCCCACTGTGAGGGCCCATTCTTAATGGCCCACACAAATACCTCCCACAGGGCTGCACCTCTTAAAAGTTCTATTGCTTTTGAATAGCACCACCCTGAGACTATACCTTCAAAGCATTGGCCTATGGTGGACAATTATCTTCTTTAGTGTCTAGGAGGCATGGTGCTTAGTCCCCTTAGTTCTTATTAATGGTTTCCCTCTCTTCAGTGATCATAGAGTCAGTGTGGGGCTTTCTCTAAGCATGTATTTTCTCATTTACACCTTGGCTAACCTACCTTGTATGAATCAAATCTGCATATCTACCTATCTCTTATTTCACGTATCAATTTATCCATCTATTTAGCTATTACTAGTATTCTTTGTCTTTCAATGGGTTGTATTTTAATAAACCCATTCCTAATCGGAAATGTAGTAAAGTTAGAAATGTAGCCGCTATGCATAACATGCTAAAGAGGACGGTTCAGTCTAACTTACTTTACCCATGCTTGGACAGTTGCCCTAGTCCCTAGCTCAGAAAAGTCATCTAACCCAAAGCCTATTTTATAATAATGGCTTGAATATCTAATGTAATTAATTGGATAATAAGTTATTGTTATTTTATGATCTGCCAGTATAGAATCCAAAACTTATTAAGATGAACCATCATAAATTATATTTTCTCTGCATAAATATCTATCTATAATGAAACAACTTTGTTTTCCACATACTGTGATGATAGAATGGGGATCTGACAAGGAGGGAAAGCTTGTGGGAATCAAGGATTTTCTAGATAGCATCTTTATAATATTTACAAATGTTATTCTTTACATTTTCTGAGTAAAGCCAAATGATGCAGCTTTTCAACAACTAAATCTCTACCTCTGAATGTCTAATCCCAACACATTAGGAATTATGACTATAGAAATGGACTTGGCCAACAGAATAAACTGCTCTTGCCCGTCCTTTGATGGTATCAATATTTATCATTCTTTGTTTGGGGATATTTTTCTCTTTTTGCTTTTTGAGGGGCTCACCATTACCATTTGAGTTCCCAAATAAATCACACACAGAGAGGTTTATTCTTAGTTATGAATGCCTGATTTTAGCTTGGTTTGTTTCTTGCCTGCTTTTCTTAACATATCCTCTCTACTTTTTTCCTCTGGGCTTTTATCCTTCTCTATTTCTGTGTATCTTACTCCCCTTCTTACTCCGTGGCTGACTGGGTGGCTGGGTGACTGGCCCCTGATGTCCTCTTCTCCTTGTTCTCTTGCTCCTCATTCTCTCGCCTCCCAGATTTCTCTTATTTATCCTCTCTGCCTGCCAGCCCCACCTATTCTAGCTCCTGCCTCACTATTGGCCGTTCATCTTTTTTTTTTTTATGACCATCAGGTGTTTTAGGCAGGCACAGTAACACAGCTTCACGGAGTTAAACAAATGCAGCGTAAACAAAAGTCACACACCTAAAAATAGTATTTCCCAACAACTCTTCCTCAAAACTTTGCAAATAGTTACAAAATAGCAGTTTAATATGCTCTCAGTATTGCAATTACGCCAACCCCTATTAACTATATTAATAAGGGGACTGATTATTTGAAATAAAAATCAGGTATTTCAATAGTAGCCTCTTTCAGTTTGAAATTTTACAACATGAATATATCAGAAATATGCTAGCTACTAAAAGTTCCTGTTACTAGTCCAATTCACACTGACGTATTCGAATATTCTTATTCTTTATTTGTCAGATCCTCTCAAGATGTTCCTTGCAAAAACTCCAAGTTCTTCCCTTGTTTAAACAGAACTCTACACCTGTTTTACATAATAGGTGCATTTTGAAACTGGGTAAATACCTCGACCTACTTTGAGACTGAGCAAAAATTCAGTCCATCACCGACTTTCACAGTTCGCTTTCTAGATGGTGAATTATGCAAGTGTGGTGGTTTATACAAGTGTGGTGGTTTTGAAATGTTCACTGTCCCTTCCCTCTCAGCTCAGTAGCTTTCACTCTTTGAACTGGTAAGGACCTGGAAAATAGGAAAGACGTGGCCAATTATTCAGTAAGAGAACTTCTGTTCCTCAGACCTTATGCAGAAAATTTTATTTCTGTTTAAAGTATATAGTATCAAATCTATGTATAGTAGCAGGTCTGGAAAGGGTGACATGAGGAAAGGCAGAGGCACCTGGAGACAGAAAGCTCTGGTGTGAAGTAGACTGACTCACAGCACCGTGCTCTGCGCTAGGTGACTCAGGTTTCCACCAGGACTCAATACTTCCCCCCAGAGAGAGAGAGAGTTACAGAAATGGGCTTCCTTTCATCTTCTTCCTTCATCATCTGTCCCAGGACGACCAGAAGACGAGATTTTGTATTTTCACTTGTTCAGAAACAGAGGCCTTTCACGAGGTGGAGATTATGGCTGATACTTGTTTTATCTTCTACAGGCACCAGCATCGTTCCCTTTCAGAAGAAACGGCTGACCCATATGTCTGGGTGGATGGCTCTGATTCCAAATGCAAATCACATTAACTGGTACTTTAGAGGTGTGGAACACTTAACCAACATATCATACACATCAACGTTCTATGGATTTAAGGTAAATGAAGAACTACAAAGACCAGAACAGCAGCCTGCACCGTAATCCTCACACACCTATCTCTTTTCCTTCCCTCTTCTGAGTGTGTATTTGTGTGTGAATCTATGTATTGCAGTATATGCGCATACGTGTAAACAGATGGGAGCATCTGTGTCTTTATCGGTCTCCACTTTATTCCCTTGAGATAGGTGATCTCCTTGAGACAGACTCTCTCATTGAACGCAGAACTAGCCTGAAGATCAGAAAGCCCCCGCAATAGTCCAGTTTTCACATTTAATCACTGGCACCATGAGTCACACTTGGCTTTTGTATGGGGCTTTGGAATTGGAGGTCAGGTGGTCCTGCTTCCACACCAAGCAGTTCTATCCGTTGAACATTTCAGTAGCTCCTTAGCCATTTCTCAACCCAGAATGCTCTTACTTCACAAATCAATCTTTCAAAGTTATATGATGCACCCTGAGTGATCTACTCACTTTAATCTAAGAAGGAGCCAATTTTGACCATATTTCCATGTTATGCTTTTTCCTGACTACCTTTGTCCTTATTTCTGTGGCAATAACTTACACATATTGAGTTCCAAGTACCAGCTAAGAGTTTATTTGTACCATGAGCTAGAATAGAGAACATTAATTACAGAATGCATGTATTTCCACCACATATGTCTATCATCATATTTTCAAATATTTACTATCTTTGAAAAGAAAGAAGAGTTTGTAGGGATAGTAGTAGAGGCTCCTAGAGGCTCCATTCTCTGACTTCAGCTCTCAATTGTATTCAGCATCTCGATGAGGAGTTTCCTACTACATTCTTCTATGAATGCTACATATTTGTGTGGCCCAGAAACCATATCCTGCATTATTTTTTAAATTGTAAGGTATCACAGAAAAAGCATAGATCTTAAAAACATATACATATGTGTGTGAAACATATACACTCATGTGTACATGTGAGTGAAGAACCTGCACATGCATGGAGAGAGAAGGAAAAAAATAATAAGAAAAAGAAGAAAGATTCTTTTCTTACCTTGACAGTGGAGCTAACATTGTTGACATAGACTTGCAACATGTCAAACAACATAAAAGCCCCCACTGAAAGGTAAACGGGACACTAACTTTGCATGTAATGTGCTACATGGGCTACATGCATGGTATTAAAACCAAGTTATAAAAGACGATATTTTTTTATATAACTCAAGCCACACTTTTCTGCAACAATTTTAGGAGGAAGACTATGTAATTATATCACATAACTTCACTCAAAATCCTGATATGTTTAATGTTGTTGACATGCGGAATGGCTCGTCCAACCCATTGAGCTGGAACACTAGCAAGAACGGAGACTGGCATCTTGAAGCAAACACCAGCACTCTCTATTACTTAGGTATGTATTCATTGGGTAGGGTTATTTTCTTAACCTAATGATTTACCCAAAGATAATAACGATTTCTTAATAGATATATGTGACGCACAGTAGCCTGTACTACCAGAACTTGATAAATATGTGTTAAATAAAAGTACTAGACATAAAGTTTATGCTGGAAAAGCCTTTAATTAAAAGCTTGTGCTATAATTTTGAAGATAATACTCACATAATTTACACAAGGTCCTGATTACATTATTTACAGAATTAGAGAAAACAAATATAACGGCAGCTTGCATACATTCCATTACTATTAAAAATATTTTTAGAAAATAAAAGTGTTTAATAATAAAATCAAAGCTGGATGGCAGTGGTGCACACCTTTAATCCCAGCAACCAGGAAGCAGAGGCAGGAAGTTTGAGGCCAGCCTGGTCTACAGAGAGAGTTCCAGGACAGTCAGGGCAACACAGAGAAACCCAGTCTCCAAAATCCAAGTGCCAGCCACCCCCAAATTTAAATTTAAAAATAAATATAATTAAACTAATTTTAAAGCACACATATTTTATTTTATGTGCATCTGTGTATGTATATTTTATGTTTTGCTTGCATGTGTGCATCTGTACATCAGTACCATGTGGTTTCCTTGTGCTCCCAGAGGCCAGAAGAGGGGCATCGGATTCCTAGAACAGGAATTACAGACAGTTCTGAGCTGCCATGTGGGTGCTGGAAATAAAATTGGGTCCCCTGGGAGAGTAACCCATGCTTTTAACAGCTGAACCCTCTCTCTAGCCCTTTAAGGCATTCATTTTTGTTAATTCTTAATATTTCATCTCCTAAAATGATACCTATTTTGTTGAAGTTTCTCAATGCCTACTTTCTCTTTCTGAGTAAGTGATATTTCCAAAATGCTATGGCTTCTTATAGATTTAAGTACTGTGGTCGTCCTGTTAACGTGCTCATTGAAACCATGTTGATTTTGCTTCAGTGTCAGGGAGAAGCGACCTTCCTCAGAGCCAGCCCACTCCTGGGACGCTAGATCCTGACGTGAAAGATGTGATCATTAATTTCACAGCCTACTGCTGTGTTCTCCAAGACTGCTTTCCTGTTCATCCGCCATCGAGAAAGCCAGTTCCTAAGAAACGCCCAGCCGCTTACACGTACGTAGGCCTTCTTTCGCTAATGTCTTTGATGCAATCTAAACCTCTCCTGCGGGAGATAAAACTGCCTTCCTCCTGCCTTCCTCCTGCACGATGACTTTTGCTTCACAAAGTACATCCACACCCACGCTTTTCTCTTTTTGTAATTTACTCCCCACGAAAAAAATGGAGAAAGCTCATAAAAACTGGGTGCAAAAGTTGCTGACAGTGTTAACACTAGTGGAGAGTCCAAGTCCCTTATTGTATAGGTGAGAAGGATGCCATCCAGTGACATAAGTGAGCTGTGTGAGTTCTCTGAACAGACTCAGGGCATGTCCAGTCCAGCACAGCGTCTGAGCTTCTTCATTATTCCAAGCGGTGTCAACCTCACAAGAGAACCTCGCATTGTTTTCAAGTATCGATCTCAATTTTAATGCTTCTAGTTAAAATCGTTCACTTCTGTCTGACCAGATTTTACAGCTCCCTACTTTTTTTTAGCCATGTGAATCATCACAGTTTAATTAGTGTGTAAATGGCTCTCTTGCATCTCAGTACTAATCATTTCCAGCCAGAAGGTATCAACTTTCTAATCACATCCCTTAGGAAATTTCCCATTAGCTGCCGGTTTCTAGAAGGCACAACTACAAAAAGGGCAAGGCCCTTTCTTTCCAACGCACTTTCCATGTTTATTCTGGCTTAAGACAGCCCTCATTCTGGGTGCAAACTGATCACCCCAAGTCCCTGTGCTGCCATGGCTCAGGGCATAACCTCAATTTGTTTCTGACACATCAGAGATCACTCTTACTGCCCTTCCATTCACGGAATCTACCCAAATATGTTCTTAAAGTGTACTCGGTGAAATAGCACCACTAGCCAGGGGCCCATAAACAGATAGAGGATGTACTGCTTTTCAGCTTCCTATGGCCAAATCTTATAAGAAAATGGAATAATTAGCATATGTCAAATTAAATTAAAGGTTGGCTAAATTGGCATATACCAAAATAAGGATTTGGTGTGAAGAAAGGTGTTCAAATTTTTAAAAGTAATATTGTTCAGTAGAAAAAGTACATTGTTTGTATAGGTTTTGTGAATACTACTAATTGTACATATTAGCTTACCTAGTTAGTAAAATTATTAAATATCTGATTCACGTTCTACCGTTCCCAGGACATCTAGTGCACTGCTTTGCTTTAAGGAAGTGCTCACTAAATACACAGAAGTGGCGGTTAATGGTAGCATTTCTTTTCTTTTCAGTTTATGGTCAAATGAGTCTTTTTGGCAATCATCCCCAGAAAACAATTATACTGTACCTCACCCAGGAGCAAATGTGGTTATTCCTGAAGGTAAGCACACAAGTATACATAACTCACATGTTAGCCTTTAGGGAACATTAATGCTGCCGTGGAGCAGGCATGCTAATGGTTACGTCTTTGTCTTTAAGTGTCATATGCTGGGGAAGAGTAACTGGAAAGAGATGTGTCAGGGGGGATGAAGCATAATCTTTAGGTTTTCTGTACATGATAACTTAGCTGAGTGTGGTATGGTTTCCTGTTTTCCCTGAGACTCCAAAGACCAACAAGGGAGTGTGTGACTTAAGTTCAGGGGTTCAAAACCTACTTTATACACAGCAACACTGTTTTTTTTCTTCTCCTCCTCTTCCTCTTCCTCCTCCCACTCCTCCTCCTCCTCCTTTTCCTACTCCTCTTCATCCTCCTCCTTCTTCTTCTGACAGGGTTTCTCTGTGTTGCTCTTGCTGTCTGGGAACTCCCTCTGTAGACCAGGTTGGCCTCGAACTCACAGAGACCCACCTGCCTCTGCTTCTTGAGTGCTGGGATTAAAGGCTTGTGCCACCGCTGCTCAGTCACAACACTGTTTCAAAAATAAAAATTCACAAGGACAACAAAACCACAATAGCAAAATTTCTGTAAGATGCAGAAATCATTAAGTAAAAAGAAATCACGGACTTCAAAAACAAGATTCTGGAGTAAGCTGTCAATGTTGTGTTATGCGGTTCACAGAGTGGGTTGCATTGGGTTTCTTATTGTTTTTTAGGCTCATGGATTGTAGCTGACACAGATATACCCCCAGTGGAAAAACTCATTATTTGGGGAGTTCTGGAAATAGAAGACAGATCTGAAGTGGGATCTGCAGCCCCTTCTTATAGGAGAGTTGTTTTGAACGCCACCTACATATCAGTGCAGGTAGGAGTGACGTCTCATCTTTTATATTTTTAATCTTATTAATTTCTGACATGAAAATTTAAGGAATTAGCATTCAGTATGTAGATAACCACTCACACACACACAGAGAGAGAGAGAGAGAGAGAGAGAAAGAGAGAGAGAGAGAGAGAGAGAGAGAGAGAGAAACAGAGAGAGAGAAACAGAGAGAGAGAAAGAGAGAAACAGAGAGAGAGAAAGAGAGAAACAGAGAGAGAGAGAAAGAGAGAAACAGAGAGAGAGAGAGAGAAAGAGAGAAACAGAGAGAGAGAGAGAAACAGAGAGAGAGAAAGAGAGAGAGAGAGAGAGAACTGTTGTAGCTCAGAAAATGCAAGTGTCACACAACTCCTTTGTCTTCTTTCGGCTCTCTTTGAAATCATGGTTTCATCTTCCTTACTGGGGTAATAATTAGCATACACCACACTCAAGTCCCTGCTTTAGTTCTCCTTAAAATATTTGTATTGATATTATATAAAGCTTAACTATGAGTCCACACCAACCAATGACAAAATCCTTAGGTGTTCTGGCGAGAAAAATGAAAAGATTTTGATTATTTTTGTAAGAAAGCTAGCAGTGCTTCTTAAGAATGAGTGGACATAGATGGGGTTATGAAAGCAAAAGTAATCAGCTTCATTGCTTCAGTGGCATAGGATGGTCACCCGGTTCTCCTACAAACCTCAGGTGGTCTTGAGCGTGTAACAGCTTAATCAGTTTAATTGTCTTCTCACTCTGCTACTATTTATGAGAAAAGAATCGCTAAACTAAAAAGCTATTAGGAATTATTTTAAAGAGCATGTATTGCACAAATAAACTTCCCTGATGCGATCCGGATGCTGAACTAACAGTCCATGGGTAGAGCTGTAAATGCAGCTATAAACGTAGGTAACGGTTTGACACTATGTCTGTCCATTTGATGCATAGTAATAGTAGGTTCACCCCTGAGGCCTTTGAGTGTCCCCAAATGGGTTCTTGGCCAATTAACATGCTCCAGTAGATAGCTCTATACCCAAGGGCAGTACAAGTTGGTTTGGGTGGGTTATTTATAAAAATGGAAGAGAAATAAAAAAGATGTGAAGTTGGGAGCAGGAGGCAGGAGTGGAACTGAATGGAAAGTAGGTAGAGGCAGGCGTGGGAGGTGAACAGGATCCAGACACTGAAAAAATTCACAAAGAATGAATAAAATGTCATATTAAACAGAATTTGCTAGCTTTTATGAAAATATAAAGAACAGAAACTCCTTTTGACGCTTTACAGAGCACAAGATTTGGGCAGATGTGTGACTTGAGGAATAATGATGCATGAGTCTTTACTTCACTGTTTATTAGTTTATTAAAAATATTAAATGTTGATTAAGTTGTCTGATCGCGTTCATTTCAGCATCGGTTTTCTCATTTATGAAATAAAAATAAAAATACCAATTCCTGGGTTTTGTATGAAGGCTAAAGTTTATCATTAATATAGGTGAAGTCTTACATTAGGTTCATTTGAGAACAGCCATCATTAGCAATGATGGCCCTTGTTGGTATAGCTTAGATAAAGTGTTAGGAGCATATTGTGTATTTCTGTTCAAACATCACTGGCTTAGGTCTTGGGAGATCTTAGTTCTAGGTCTGACAGTAAATAGATACTGAATTTGACCATGGAAAAGCATTTAGACTCTCTATCCTATGGCTAAAGGATAAAGTCACTTCCAGCCACAAGACTGACCTAACAGAACACCTCCTCCATACTAGGCAGGCTTCTGGCTTCTTCTTTCTAACGGGTGCACTTTATTCCTGCTCATTTTTTTTAAAAGTCCTAACCATTTTCTCCTTCACTACAGGGAGGGAGATTAATTGGTGGCTGGGAAGATAACCCTTTTAAAGGAGAATTGCAGATTGTTCTTCGAGGAAATCATTCTACCCCAGAATGGGCTTTTCCAGAAGGACCAAATCAAGGGGCAAAGGTCTTAGGTATGTGATGTCATATACTGAATGTCTCTTGTCTTTTTCTTAGTCTCTTTCAAAATACACAGCCCTAAAGTATTCAGCTCGTGATGGCATGGCTTCACAATCTTTTGTAGTCTTTCCTTTATCCTAAACGCACAGGGGTCAGAGATTTAAAAACATTAAATAATGTCATATTACAGTTTGGTAGCAGATGTAGATGTGTATACTTCAAATCAAAACAAGTTATTGGAAGGCTAAATTTAGCAAGGCTCTATATGTGCGTATCATTTAACTAGACTGGGATCTTCATAATTTTTTTTGATATAGAAGAGCAATAATACTTTTCGTATTTTGTGGCTTCCCCCTTCCCTACCCATAATTCCGTTTCAATATTCATAAACATTCTTTGGCTCAGTTGGCTGTGCTGTCCATTCCCCACTTACAGCTGCAGCTGAGCTTAATTTCCCCGGGGCATTGGTGCATTGTGCACAGTCCTGTTTAAATCTAGAAGGCAAAGGTCTTACAGGAGTAATTAACAGCTGCTTTCATTAATACTATTACATATTCATTTAGGAGACGCATAAGAATGTCACTACACGGTTGAGGCAGGCAAGCACGGTCTTTAAGATATTTGCTTGTCTACGTTTATTTTTCAAAAACGACATCAACTGGTGCAAAATAATATCAAGAAAAAAACCATTAAACACATATGTCTTTTCAGCTCTAATCTGAAGCAAAGTAGTATTAGGTAACAATTTTCTATCTTTTCTTGCACATATATTGTTTGTAACTATCTATTGGGTTTTTCCTTTTGTTAAAACATGGCTAAAATTAACACATCGTGACGCAGCTTTTTGTTTCCTTGCTAACATATTTTGGATATAGGATTTAGATCAATTGGTGTCCACAGAGAAAAAAAACTCTCCTTTTTTTTAGAATATTGTTTCCCAGTGTTAAAACAATTGAAACATGTATAATCATTTATGTACATCTTCATTAATTCCATTTTTTTTATTGTTCCAAAGTAACGTTGTGGCAAGCCTCCTGATTTGTTTCCTTTAATGCCAGGTTTACTATGGTCTAACTGCCAATGCTTTTTGCACAGCCAACCTCAATTCATTCTGTTCATTCTCAAATGTTTAGCAGCTTGCTAAAAATACAACCGTGAATAGTCTCATTCTACGCTAGCTCCCAACTCAGGACTGTGCGTCAGTAGGAATGCTTCTCTCTTTCAGGAGTGTTTGGTGAGCTGGACCTGCATGGACTTCCACATTCGATATATAAAACTAAACTGTCAGAAACTGCAGAGGCAGGCTCCAGAATCTTATCTCTGGTAGACGCTGTGGATTGGCAGGTAGAAAACAAATCATGATGTCAAGCGTTCATCAAACCATATCAGGAGCATCACATGTACATTACATGTACATCACATGTACATTAGTTATAAAACAAAAATATGTAAGCTGTTGGTTATAAATATTTGTAACTTATAATTTCTTGAAGTAGAAACAGTAGAACTATTTAAAATATATTTTACTATTATCTTTATTACCTTATCCTTTGTCGTTCTTGATGTTATATTTCAGCATTTGGAAAGCAAACAAACTTCGAAGCACAATGAGATTCAAGTGATATCTATAGCAAATGAAAGAATAGTAGAATGCTAATAGAAACCTCATAATTTAGACTTTGCTACATTTTATTTATTCATGGAGCACGTGCTTTTGTATGGGGTGGTTGAGGGGGAAGGACATGCCGCACGTGTGTTTGTGGGCATGGGTTAGTGTCATACTCTAGAATTCTTAATATCAACAAAGCATATTTACTGTTAGAGATCTAGATGTATACTTAATTTTTGCTGGTAATACCCTGATTGCTAATAAGGTATAAATTTAGAATTACTTATTATTGTTCCTAAGAAACATAAACCTACTTTTAAAATTGCTCTTGCATTTGGCACTTGAACTTTTCTAAGGAGGGAGAAGATATTGTGATAACCACCACAAGCTATGATTTGCATCAGACAGAGACTAGAAGGATTGCTAAAATTCTGCATGGGCACAAAATTCTCGTCCTCAATGATAGCCTTTCCTACACTCACCTTGGTAAGTGGTTGCTCTTTAATCAAGGGGCTATGCAATTAGAATGTCTGGAAATGTCCATATTTTCGCTATGTACCCTTTAATTGTAATTTTTTGATTGCACTTTACAAATATTTTCCAGAATAGCTGGCTTGAGTACCAGTGGATTCTACTATCCTTGTCTAGGCTTCCTATATTCTTTGCTATATGTAATGTATTTTTTGTTCATTCATTTACTAATTCAGCAAATATCCAACATGCTCTTCCGGAAATCTGGGATTTGATTCCCAGAACCCACATGGTGGCTTATAGCCATCTATAAGTCCAGTAGCAGGAGATCCAAAATTCTCTCCTGGCCCCAGAGTGCACAGAGATACACAAATAATGCTCAAACACCTATACATAAGAAATAAATAAAAACAAAAAGATATAATTGTGTTTGATACACTTCTAACAGAATTCTGGTTCATATGCCATATGCACAATAAAGTAGAGCAATCCCAGGACTAGGACCTGGGAAAAAACAGTATCAGTTCTACTCAGAATCTAGGGAAACATTTTTAAAATAACACAGCTTCCTCATTGACTAAAATTAAAGCAAGTATTTTAAATAACATTGCAATAATATTATCATGTATAACTTTATATAATTTCAAACCACCTCCAAAAGTTTTCAAAAGGAACTCTTATTTAAATCATCTTAAGCACTGTCTACATTTCAATTATTTTTCATTTGTGTATTTTCATTGTTTGTGGTACTGTGTTATATAAAAATGTTCTCATGCAAGTATAGAATTTATTTTGAGTCTGTTCTTCCTAGACGATCTTACTTGTCTTACTGTAATAATAATTAATTCCTGGAACAAGCCTAGATGTTCATGAACAGAAGAATGGATAAAGAAAGTATGGTGTATACAGATAGTAAACTTTCCAAGCATAAAGAACAAAGTTACATTGTTTTCAGGAGCACCCAAGCAAGTGGAAACAGACATATTAAGTGAAATAAGTCAGTCTCAGAAAAACCAGTGCTGGGTATCTTCTCTTATTTGTACTTCATAGATTTAACAAAGGTATAAAATTGTCTAGAGAAACAAAAGGAAAGAAGAGCAAAGCAATAGCTTTAATTTCTAATTTTAATAATTTTATTACATAAACAGATGCTATGTCTTGGATGCATTAGTATATAAATAAAATAGTATCTTAATTTAGCCTGCCATTTATCTCCATTTAAACAATGTATCAATGTATACATTTATGTCAACACTTGGCATGTCAGAACGTTGCTTATCTTAGGAATTATAATGAAATGAATAATTAAATATTTTTTTTAGCACTGACAGTGGCCCACCTTTCTGATTGCAGCTGAGAGACAGCAGATCCCTGGAACTGGACAGAGTTACACACTAGCAGCTGATGTGGGGATACTGAGTAGGAACATCAAAATAGTCGGTGAAGATTACCCAGTTTGGTCCAGGGAGTCTTTCGGTGCACGGATCCTGGTTGGCTCTTTCACTAGAGACATGATGACATTTAAAGGTTGGTAAATTTTCTGTCTATCTTTATAAGCATATCCTTCTTTAGATTGGAAACTTTTTCTTCTATAATTTTGTTGAATATATTTTCTGTGCCTTTCAGTTGGAATTCTTTTCCTTCTTCTATCCTTACTATTCTTAGGTTTGGACTTTGTATGGTGTCTCAGATTTCCTGAATGTTTTGTGTTAGGAATCTTTTAGATTTAACATTTTCTTTGACTGCTTAGTCTATTTCCTCTATTCTATCTTCAATACCTGAAATTCTTTCTTCCATCTCTTCTATTTTGTTGGTGATGCTATAGTTCTTGTTTTCTTACCCAGATTTTCCATTCCCAGAATTCCGTTGGCTGTGTTTTCTTTTGTTGTCTTCCGCACTTTTCTGTGGACACCCGAACCTCGAAACAGGCGCGCGCTTTCCTGACTCGAGCCCACGAGAACGGACCATTGCCCTAGGGGTTTGAACAGAGACGACACACACACACAAAGAGACTTTATTCTATTTTAAATGACATGACCAAGATCAAACATTGTTCATAATTTATATTTAAGAGAAACCTTTCCACGATTGGTGGAAATGTAAATTGGCACAGTCTGGAATTTTAGAAAATTAGGCAACATACCATCTCAAAATTTAGTTATGCCTCTTTAGGTCCTAAATAGATTGTTTTGAATCTGGTATAGTTGAGCTATTGTTCCAAAAATTTTAGAAAACCAGTTCTCCCGCTCCTAGCCTGGAGCCCTCTAAAAATGCGTAAGCAACCTTTCCTTAGAAAGGAAAACATTAGATTTAAAACCAGACAACTGTTTCTTACAACAACCTCTTTAACTCTGATTTACCCGGGGTATTCCCCATTTTTTAATTATCTCTTATTTAATTATATCTCAATCCACAATGCATTCTGGCCACACAACAGGATGACCCAGTCCACGATCCTCATCTTTCCGATCTCGTCTACGAGTCTCGGCGGAGGGTGTCCAGGTTGAATGAAATCCATAGAGCATGAAGTTGAGGAGAAACATCAGCTTGTTTATTGCTCTGCTGGGGCTAGTTTTTTACCATGGCACCAAATGGAGAGCCACGGAGGGACTCTCACCTGACCCCAGCAGGGATCAAGGAATAATCACCTGCACTCAAACTTCCTCATCCAACTCCAGGAGCAGAGGGAAGTCATGATTCTTTATAGATAAGCTCCTCAAACGTACATCTTTGTCCAGGAATAACTCTGTAGACCAGGCTGTCCGTGAACTCACAGAGTTTCACAGTCTCTGCTTCCCCAATGCTAGGATTAAAGGCGTGTGCTACCACACCCAATTACTCTCTTCCTTAAAGAACCTTAACTTTTAGCCTGTATATATTTTAACACATTGTAAACCAGTTAGAGGTTTTCTTTCTCTTAGAATCTCTCTTTACTGTATATTTTTCCTTTTTTGACCACATAAGCCTTTAATTTACTAAGCAATATGAAGACCCGTGGCTTTGACGGCCAGATCCAACCCATTTCTTAGCTTTCTATTGAGATGGAAAATCCTTGACCTAGCAGCCTTAACGTTGTTTGCCGTTGCCCCAGGCTATAAGTTCGCCTTTGTTATCTAGGATACGGGCAACCTGCTGAAGCAGCTCCCCAGCTGTGGCGCGCTTTCTGAGCTAACCCAAAGGTAGCAACTGTCTGCAGAAAACTGTAGGCTCGAGGCCTCTGTCAGCTTAAAGATATTTGTGTCTGGCCCGGCCTTAGTCGTGGGCGTGCGCAGCCTTTGCTCTGTTGGCGTCGCTCCGAGCCTCACATAACATTACATACAGCCTCAGATGTAAACCTGCCCTTAGCCCGCCCACTTGTGGCAGGCACCTTTCGCCACCGCGGCGTTCCGCGCCTTGGCCGCCAGTTTCCTGGGACTCCTAGAGTTGCCAGCCCCAGTTGCGCAGCCTGCCGGAGTCCTGTGTACGGACCCTGTACGGTCTGTCGGCCTCCGTGTAGGCGGATCACATTCCGCCTAGCATGTAGCTCATTAGCTGCGGGTAATACCCAGCTCCATCTGCGGCTTGGGGCTCACGGCTGCTGCGCTCTCTTGTTTTGTCAAAACTCTCTCTCTTTTTGGCTCTTTTGCCTTTAGTTACTCAGAAACTTTTAATAGAATTGTTAGACACACCTTTGAATATTTTCTCAGCCCGAGGCCCACAGTTACATGGCCATCGGCTATTGCTAGTGTGCTTGCTTAAGCTGGGTCCTGGGTCCTGTAACCTTGGGAACGGATTTCAGCCGGGAGCTAGCTGCGCCCAGCCTGTTTTCTTTGGCAAAAATTAAAGTTCCCTGCATGTGAGAGCCAGGGACTGAGTTTTAAATTAGTCTAAGCAGTCTCTTGTGCAGTGTCATCTTAATCCTGGTACCTAGTCTCTTTACGAAATTTTAGCAGCTGATTTGCCCGCTGGCCTTCAGCTCTGGATCAGACCTTTCGGTACCCATACTTCTAAAAATCAAACTATTTCCCCCCTTATCACACGTGCACAATTGCACATTACAACACTGGCCAGATTCCGGATCGTGGGGAAACCCCTACCTCTTTGGGTTTCTCGTGGTAGATCCACAGACGGCAGAACGTGGTTCTTCAGTCCTTATTCAATGCCGACCGAGGGACGCCATTTGTTGCTGCTCCTCAGCAGATGAGCCAAGTCTCTTTGTGTGTGTGTGTCGTCTCTGTTCAAACCCCTAGGATAATTGTCCGTTCTCGTGGGCTCGGGTCAGGAAAGCGCGCGCCTGTTTCGAGGTTCGGGTGTCCACAGAAAAGTGCGGAAGACAACATTCTTTATTGTTTCTATTTCCCTTTTTAGGTCTTGAACAGTTTCCTTCACCTGTCTGAATGTTTTTATTTCTTAGCTTTCATGGAATTCTTTAAGGGATTTACTGATTTCTTCCAACTTTTTATTTTTCTTTTCCTTGATTTCTTGAAGGGAATTTTTCATTTCCATCTTAAGGGCCTTATCATCTTCATAAAGTTATTCTTAAGGTCATTTTCCTGTGTTTCTGCCACATTGGAATGTTCAGGTCCTGATGTCATAGTTTTGGTGAGTTCTGGTGATGCCATATTATCCTTTCTATTATTGAATAGGTTCTTACACTGGTGTTTGGGCATCCAGATTTTGGATGATATAGGTCTAGGTGTTGATTCCTGCATTCTCTTTGTTGGCAGGATATTTTGTTCTTTTGTTTTCTCTCTTGCCTTTTGACCTAGGTGGCTAAGGGTTATGCTGACTGGCAAGTCTTCAGGTCCAGTAGGGTGTCTCTGTTGAGGTTTGAGAGGCCCTGGATGCCAAGATATAACCTGGCATCCTGTAAAGCTGACGTTTTCTTCTGAAGTTGTAGGTCAGAATATGGGACCCAGTGGAGGGAGTGATGCCCTTCTGAGTTGTGTGGGCTGTACCTGAGCCTATGAAGTCTGCTGGAGTATCGGTCATGGGAGGATAGTGAGGTGGATAGGGTTAGGCAGAGGAACGGGTCTTTGGGGAACAGGATCCAGTGGGTAGTAGCAGTCTAACTCATAGGATGGCCACTCACCTGCTCACTGCCTGGTGGGGACTGTCCATGCATGACTTTTCATGTGGTTTATGAGGGATAGAAATCAGAACTTCATGCTTCTGTGCCAAGAACATTACTAACCAAGTCATCCCCACAGCCTGAAAAGAAGTTTGATTTGCTATTAGTAGCTATACAAGCTAAATATTGGTTCTCAACCTGTGAGTCATGACTCCTTTGGATTCACATAATAGATATTCTGCGTATCAGATATTTGCATTATGAGTCATAAGAGTAGCAAGATTACAGTTATGTAGTAGCAGCAAAATAATTTTATGTTTGGGTGTAGTAGGCCACTTGTTGGTTCCTGGCTGCTCAATTCTAAAATAATCACATAGAAACTATATTATTTAAATCACTGCTTGGCCCATTTGCTCTAGCTTCTTATTGGCTAACTCTTACATCTTAATTTAACCAATTTCTAGTAATTTGTGTATCACTTGTAGTTGTGGTTTACCAGTGAGATTCTAACTGGCATCTATCTCTGGCACAGCTACATGAATTCTCTCTTGATTCTGCCCTTCTTTCTTCCAGCATTTAGTTTAGTTTTCCCCACCTAGCTCTATTCTACTGTATCATGGGCTCAAGACAATTTCTTTATTAACCAATGGTATTCACAACATCAAGAAGGGAATCCCACATCAGTTGGGGGTCACCACAGCATGAGGAACAGTTTTAAAAAATGCAGCATTAGGAAGGTTGAGAAGCACTGAGTCTACTCCACTATGATTGTTTGTTGTGTTGATATATCAATGCCCTACCATTTACCTTAGTAACCTTTCCCTTTTGATGACTAAATCCTTTACAAAGTAGCTAATAATTTTAAGTCTTCATTTCCCAATATAGCAAACACTTATTGCAGGGTTTTTTTTTCTGGAATTAAGAACTAGTTATTTCTGTATATAGCCCTGGTTATATGACCTTGGTGGCAAAGGAACTCAGTTTGGTTTCAGTGACTCCCTGAAGCTTCAGAACTTGGCATAGAGTAATCTCCTGTAGATTGTTACCACTGTTTTTACTGATCTACAATATCATCTTTTGTTACCTCAGTGGTACTATGACAAACTGGCCAGCAGGTGATTGCCAATACACTTTCTGAAAGAGCCTCTGAAATAGAAATCTCTTAATAAAATCTCTTTATAACTGCAAGATTGAAACATCAGGTATATATTGCTTCCGTACTTTACGTGTGCTTTCTCAGCAAGGAAATATTACCATCAAGTAGAAGAAAACTGGTCCTTTAGATATGATTATAAATAAATAAATAGCACATAACAAGTAAGTAATGTCAGCTATTGTAATGATTTGTGACAATCCAAAGGGTCATTGTGTAATTTAGATACATGTTAAATCTATATAATTTAAATTTTATGATTTCATGGGGAAAGAGTGTAAAATTCAAAAACAGAAACAATGGGGAAAGATTGAGAATATTTCATTTGTATCAAAGAAAAATAAGGTTTCCATGAAAAATTTGCGTGGTTTTATACAGCTTTTCAGTGTTTTTAATTTTATTCATTTTTAGAAAATTTTCTTTTCATCTTATACTCCCTTAGGAAATGCAAGAATAAGTAATGTGGAATTTTATCACAGTGGCCAAGAAGGCTTCAGGGACAGCACAGATCCAAGATACGCTGTGACATTTCTTAACTTGGGACAGGTTTGTGCTTTGATTTTTGTATTTGTTCAAAATAAAATTTCTTTCTTTATACAAAAATCTTCATTGTAATAACCTTCAAATAAAGCATACCACACAGCTGGATTAATATAGTCACTTAAGCAAACACTTGCCCCCATCCAGCCAAAGTCTCTGTATCTTTTCACCCTTACACTCTAAATTACATTTTTCTGTACTTACTACAAAAATTGAAAAACCCATGACAGAGTTAAATTTTTAAAATCTTTAGCTTTAGCACCTCTTTCTCAACTAACATATCCTTCACCTGCAGTGTTTAATCTAGAAGAGGTTTGTGGTAAGTTTTTATATATGTTTAAAATAAAATGTCTGCATTTTGAAATTTGTTTGACTAAATAGTTGTCTTCAGATAGGTAAATGTATCATCTGATATTCAAGAAGTTCTTTGACCATGTTATCCACGAACTTTATAGACATAGTAATATTTGTTTCAATAATTTCCTGTATAGTTAAGGTCAAAACGTCATAGGAAAACTAATAAAATTGAACAGTGTGCATGTTGTAGCTCTTGCACGAAGCTCAGAGGACAGCTTTGGGAGTTGATTCTCTGCTTCCACCGTGTGGGTCCTGGGACTGAACTCAGTTTCTCGGCTCAGTGGAAAGTATTTTTGTTCACTGTGCCATATCCTAGGTCCAGTTTAGTTTTCACCGGCAAAGAATAACTTTCTGTTATTCTAAACGAAGTGAACACTGCTTAGGTTTCTCAGAAGATAAACAGATTTAAATATCTATGTCTCCAGTGAAAGGGGAGAATAATTATTCTAAGACTGGGGAGTTAAGAGAGATGGAAAAGAGTGGATTTTTTTTGTATTTTTTTTTACTTATTTATTTATTTATTTATAAAAATTTCCACTTTCTCCCCTCCTCCCAATACCCTCTCATTCCCCCCACTCCCTCTCCTCCCTCTCCAGTCCTAAGAGCAGTCAGGGTTTCCTGCCCTGTGGGAAGTTCAAGGTCCTCAACCCTCCCTCCAGGTCTAGGAACGTGAGCATCCACACAGACTAGGATCCCAAAAAGCCAGTACATGCAGACGAAACAAGACCCAGTGCCATTGTCAATGGCTTCTCAGTCAGCCCCCATGTCAGCCACATTCAGAGAATCCGGTTTGATCACATGCTCGTTCAGTCCCAGTCCAGCTGGCCTTGGTGAGCTCTCATTAGATCAGTCTCCATGTATCAGTGGGTGAATGCACTTCTCGCGGTCTTGACATCCTTTTTCATGATCTTAAAGGAAATAAAACAAATGTTTCTTGGCTTAACATTGAACCCTCTTGAGCCTGTGATATGGCTCACCAGGTATAAATGCTTTCTACTGAGCTGACAGCCTGAGTTCAGTCCCGGAACCTGTATAGTTGTATAGTGGAAGGAGAGAACCCACTTCCAAAGCTGTCCTCTGACTTCAAGTATGTGCTACAACACACACACACACACACACACACACACACACACAGAGAGAGAGAGAGAGAGAGAGAGAGAGAGAGAGAGAGAATAAAGAAATACAGAAATGTTTTTATATTTGAACCCCTGACTTATTCACTGACTTATTCCTATCAACATCTGGATTATGATTCTTGCCTGGAGTGTTACTATTGAATTTTTAAAAAATCACTACTAGCAGTTTAATTATTCTGTAAAACGATTTTTATCCCATTAGCATTTTGAAGGTAATAATAGAAATATGGACACACTGAAAAAAAGCCCTTGAGAAAATTCTAATCTCCATTTAAGGTGACCATATGGTTTCTACTTTATTTAATCATAAGTTCACGACATGAAAATCTTCCATGATTAAAAGACTATAGGGAAATCATCTCTTCTAAGAAAGAGTATGCATATGTAATCAAGGCTTGTTTGTTAAAAATTACCTAATTACGATTTTTCTCTAAATGTGTTTAATTTTTATTATAAAAATGTTCATGCATTCCAACTATTCCCAAGATTGAAGAACATGGTTTGTCTTATGTTCGAGGCTGTGCCTTTCATCACGGCTTCTCCCCAGCAATCGGTGTGTTTGGGACAGATGACTTGGACATTGACGACAACATCATCCACTTTACAGTAGGAGAAGGTAACAGAATACCATTTTGGTTCACATAGTGCACCTTTCTGAGGCAATCTTACTGTAAACGCTATAGCGAGGCTATCCGGTTGATCTTCCGGTGAGGGTGGAACTGGTCTATCTGTGCCGTTCAGTCAGGCAATCACTAAGCTGCATGTGGTGAGTTAGCCTCTGAACTGTGGCTGGTGCAACTGGAGAGATTGAACTTGTGTTTTGATTTTACTTAGTTATAGTTCATTGGCATCCAAATAGCCACCAGCGGCTACGACTGTGCTATCAAACAGTAGAGACCTCAACCTAAAGTGAGTTATTCAATCACTTATCTCTGCAGTTACTATGGGTTAGGCTGGAAAGACGCCTCAGTAATTAAAGACATTTGTTGCTCTTGCAGAGGACCCAGGCTGGATTCCTAGTAACACCAAGGTGGTTCACAACTACCCATAACTCCAGATCTAGGAGATTTATACCCTCTTCTGACTTCTGCTTGCACCAGGAATGTATGTGGTTCATGTCCATACATACGTGCAAAAAAACTTTTATAAACATAAAAGGATCTAAAATTTAATTACTATGACTTTATGCTACATTTTAAATGTGTGTATCGTTATTCTGTGTGTGTCTGAAGTGGACAGGAAAGGGGCATTCATGCCATGGCATGCATGTGCAGGTAAGAGGACATGAGGAGTCTGTTTACTGTTCCCATTAGTGTAGGCTCCCGCGATGGGACTTGTGTAGCCAAGCTTTGAGACAGGCATGTTTACTCACTCAGCCACTGAGCCTAAAGAATTACTATGACTTTTAGGATACCCCTCATATATCAATCATAAGGATTATCCATAGGTAGGATTATTTTATTTTAAAAATAATGCACAATATGAGTACGTTTCATTTCTATCATATGACGTACACTGCAAACTTATTTAATGCACACAAATGTTATGCATATGTTTATTAAAATATGAGGTGAAGCCCATAAGTCAACTAATTTAGCATTCGTCTAGAGCAGTGGTTCTCAACGCTCCTAATGCTGGGATTCATCCGTGCAGTTCTCCATGCTGTGGTGACTCCCAACGATGAAATTATTTCGTTGTTCCTACATAGCTGTAATTTTGCTATTGTTATGAATTGTAATGTAAATATATGACATGTGACCCCTGTAAAGGGTCATTAATTCTTAATGAGGATTAAGAACCACTGATCTAAACAATTCCAAATCAGGTAGTCCATATAAGAGTGAAGTTTGCTACCAAAAGATCAGGGGACCCTTTCTAAATCTCACCCTAGAAAGAAAGAAAAAAAAACTTTGCAGAAACAATTTAAAGCATTCCACATAGTATCTATTACAAAATTTCTATCTTTTTAAAACATAGGTATAAGAATATGGGGAGATGCCAATAGAGTACGTGGAAATTTGGTTACCCTTTCAGTTTGGCCAGGAACCTACCAGAACAGAAAAGACTTGAGTTCAACTCTTTGGCATGCAGCCATCGAGGTAGGGGAGAACACCTTTATTATAATGAATGACTGTAACATAAACATCAATTCTGTGAAAGTTGTATTTCTCAAAATTGAATAGGATTTCTTCCTTAGGTATTGATGCTCTATTAAAGTAAATTGGTTGAAGAAGTGAATGAGCTTTCTTAAAAATTATTTTTTTCTTTGAGAACTGAGTGGATGTCTATAACTCATTTTTATCATCCCTGCCCTCATTCCCACCTCCCACTTTTATGAGAACTCTCTCGACACAACCTTCTCCCAACTTCATGTCCTCTTCCTATATTTTTATAGCCCACTAAGTCTTCCTCTATGCTCATGGGTGTGAAGCAGTCTGCCGGAGCATGGGCAACCTGCTAGGGACCACAGCCTCAAAAGACTGACCTTCCTGCTCTAGTCATCATAAATTGTCCATAGCTCCACCGCTGGGGTGGAGCCACATACGCCCTTCTCCTCTCCATTATGGGACACTGACTAGCCTGACCTTGTGCAGAGTTTGTGGGTTCATGGACAGAACGGCCCTGCATCTCCACAAGACACTATTTTACAGTAATTTTTGGCTTTTACAGTCTTTCTAGCTCCCCTTGCATCATGTTCTCTGAGTCTTAGGGACGTGTGATGTGATGTAGATGTCCAATTTCGGGCTGTATGAACTTTGAAAAGTATGTTGCAAATTCTGATTGCAATTGAGTTTGTTGTTGTTGATGATGATAATGGTTTGTTAACATTGTCAGCCAATGTTTGTTAGTTTAAACAATTATCTTCCTTTCTTCTCCAACATTATTCATCATTTTTAGGTTCTGTTAGGGGGCCTCTCTGCTGCTATTAGACTGGGCATCTTGTGGACATTCTAAATACAAGATTGTTTACATTTATTAAAGATTAAGCATTTTATCCTTACTTCTTAGGAAGTTCTTTGCAAATACTGCAGTATATTTTAGCTATAGAGTAAGACCTCAAATGGAAAAATGGAAGTTAGAAAAGGATTTAGACAAAAGTCAAATTCCTCTTTAGTTTACTGACTATAGTATAGTAAGAGAAATTAATTTTAAAATAACTGTTTTTGGAAAATGGGAAAAGAATTAAGTTTTGTTGTTGTCTTCCTACTAAGTTCCTTAAGGAAAAACCTAAAAACTGAACATAACATACATGTGTGTGGTAAAAATATTCTTCTTTTCATCTATTTATTGTTAAAGTGCAATCAAACATCAATTCCAAATCTGTAAAATTATCTATAGGATTTTTAAAAAGTTATTACAGTCCAAAAAATCATTGTTTAATGTGCTTCAATTGGTGAAAGAATTTTCGCTTTTGTTTGTGTTTCTTACTGCCTTGTTGATATTTCTATAATTCACACCTTCATTTTTCTTGACTTTGACTCAGCTCATAGAGTGAAACTGTAAATTAATTACTATTACTTGAACTACACAGGTCTATGATGACAGCAGATGTTGCTAAACTAACCAACAGCCCCACAAAATCATATACTCCATTGTACTGTCCTCAGATATCTTTCTTTTAATGAATCAGTTAAATGGACAACAAATTATAACAAAAAGGTTTTCTGATAATTTTGGACTTTGGCCTGAAGCTTGTACAACTCTCACCACATCTCTGACTAAAATAAGAAGCAACCTCTGTGGCTGCAACCTTTCTAATGAAGAACTTGAGAGCTCAGTGAGCTAGCATATAAAGCGCAGGGTACAACCTCCAGCACCACAAAAGTAAAAACAATGGGATTTCATTTGTACTAATATTTGAATGGGATGAGTTATGATCATTAAAGCAAAGCACTGAATTAGGATTTTCCCACACATGTTTTCAATACACTCACATTCCTTGCACAATGGTGTACTAGATTAACCCTAAGCGTTTTATCTGTGGCCATGCCAGGTAAACAGAGGGACCAATACAGTCTTGCAGAACAACGTAGTTGCTGGATTTGGAAGAGTAGGATTCCGCATTGATGGTGAACCGTGTTCAAGTGAGTCCTTTAACATGGAATTGCTAAAACTAATGAAAAACTTGTCTGAATCATGAAAATGAGTGATTATCACTTACCATTTTGATGTCTGGTAGCTCCTTTTAAAGACTTAAACAAGGTACACAGTTTCAAAAACATGCAGTCTAACAGATGGATCCACCTGTTGCGTATGTTTGTGTGACACTGGGGATTGATGCAGGGTCTTGGGAATCCTAGGCAAGGACTCTATCACTGAGTTCTTCCCACAACACCTGGATCCGCTTTGAAGGAAAACCTTTTCTTTCTAGAGTTACCATCCCCAAGTTCCAATGGCCGTGTCAGTTCTTGACTCAGTGGGTGTTAGAAGGATAGTGAGCTTGTGCCACTGCAACTTTATCCAGCTCAGCATTGCCAAGAATACAGATGCATGCTCCTGGGGATGTGACAGTGTTTCCCTCCTGACCTAGAAGAATGAATGCCAATAACACGTGGTAAAAGCTGCATGCATGGAAAATTCAAAGGATATAAACAGTCTTCAGATACATTGCTCCACTGCAGTCATGATTAATCAAGAACTAAACAAATAACTATTCTTTTGGCAAGGTTGTAAGGACACAGGGAAGTTTACACATTGCTGATTGAAAACGCCCCCTGCATAAGAGATCTGACATGATCTACTGGCATCAGGTGTTCATTTACCTTTAACTAGGAATATCCATTTCAGGAAACATAGCTTCTGGAGACAGTGTCTTCCCATACGCAAAGATGGCTTCTAAACAAGGTTATTTATCTTCACTCCATCTGTACATGAAAGCCATCCTCTGCTCCTTCACAGTTAGACTAATAGAACAAAGACAAACATTAGAACATTGGCTTTGAAAAATAAGCTGAAAATGATGTAGAAATTTCCAGGATATTTGTAAGTGATAAGTGAAAGATGTTGAACAATAATATAGACAGTGCTTTTGTATATTGTTCATGTATAATGTTTTGTGGGAGGGAAGAAAATGAAGCTGTGTATGGTATTTAATTTATGTAAACTTTATATTGAGCATACAAAGAGAATTTATGGATGGCATAAGTAAGAGGGCAGGGTGACTTGGAATTCATTATTACATGATTTTATACTTTCTTTTCCTTTTAAACATATACATAAATTATTGCTAGATAATAAAGGGAAATAAAAGCAGGAAAGAGATGTTAATGGGTGTAACACTTGTTACACAGGCTCCAAAAGCAAGATGGTTAGCTAGTCGATCAAATTCAGCAAGTTCTGAGGTCCAGTGACAGATCCTGCCTCCATATAATGGAAAGGGTGATCAAGGAATATATTCATTGTCACCCTACACACATACACACAAGCACACATGCACATGGGAATGTTCACACACACACACACACACACACACACACACACACACACACACACACGGTGGGGGAGGGGATAAATGATGAAGTTTTCACTTCACTGAAACTGAAAAAAATGTTAAAGAAAATAGGCCTTTTTTTAAAACTTTATTTAACTTTATTTCATGTGCATTGGTATAATGATGTCAGATTCTCTTGAACTGGAGCTACAGACAGTTGCGAGCTGCCATGTGGGTGCTGGGAATTGAACCCGGGTCCTCTGGAGGAGCAGTCAGTGCTCTTAACCACTGAGCCATCTCACCAGCCCCAAGAAAATGGGTCTTTATCTGAAAATTTTGCACTTCATTTAATGCTGCTTTTGTTTCCCTGGAACATTATTTACAACAGCGTAGAGAAGAAATTGTGTATTTATCATAAAGTTCAGCTGCTCTGCTAATATTCTAGTTAATGAGCTAGTTATTTTTAAGAGTATATAAATCAATATATTCTGTCAATTCAAAAACAGTTTGTTACAAGCCAATTTTATTCTTGTTCAAAATATATTTTGAAGAAATAAAACAACGTTATCATTACATTTAACTGATTTCTTGATTACGGTCTTATTAGATATTTAAGTCTCCAACAGCTCCAAGTAGCTCTTTCTTTCTTTGACATGCAAAGAAAACTTAAAACTATAATTTTCTAAAGCTCACATAAAGTTTTCTTGTGGCTTTTGGTAGAATCAGAATATAGTTCTTGTATATCAATATTTACTTATCAGGTATAATGATACATTAATTCACTTTTCAGTGACTACTGATAGCACTAAACAAGAACGTTTGTAAGTAAGCCTATGGGCTGGGGAGATGGCTCAGTAGGGAAGAATACCTCCTGATCTCCCAGGGAGCTCAGGTTCAATTCCTAGTACCAACACTGGCGGCTCACAAATGCCTGTAACTCAAATTCCAGGCGATATGATACTTCCTTCTGGTCCTTGTAGACCCCAGCGCACAAGTGGTACACAGACATACATTCAGACAAAACACCTACATGAACAAAGTAAAACCATTTTTTCAAACGAATGAGCAAAAATATTAAAACTTTAAAAGGGTTTGCATTTATAGCAATGGAAATATAAAACACCAAAGAAAAAGCAAAGCTAAAGTTCCTGCAATGTTTATCAGTTTTTCCAACCCATCCCAGGCACTGGCAGAAGTACAGGGAAGGCACTGGTGGCCTGTGTGGGTCCAAAGAAGGGTCTGTCTCTATCATTATGTAGACACAGGGAATGAGAACAGACTCTTTTGGAGAAACAAACTCAAGCCAAGTCCAGAAAAACCAGACATAAAAGGTAGAGCTCAAAGGATTAGGAAGAAGGAGAGTGAAAGGAAGATGGGAGGTCTCAGAATCAGAGGACCATCATATCAATAATGAGGATAATGTTCTTTATAGCGAGAATTTGTACTTCTTTAGGTTATTTAATTTGATTTTAAAATAATCCTAAATTAGAGATTAGAAGTGTTTACAAACATGGAAACGGAGGTTCAAAGAGATTGAACAGTTTTTCCAAGATCATGTATATACCAATCCAAAATGCATCTAAGGAACACTCTCTGAATCTGGTGATGGATGAGGCAGACAGGATGGCTTCTCCCCTGAAGTTAACTTCCTAGAAGAAAGGAAAGATGCTTCATCAGATTTAATGTGGTAACACCTTAATTGCAACGGAAGAGGACTGGCGTGTTATTTTGAATTAGGTGGTCAGCAACAGCCTTTTAAGAAAGTGACTCTTTGAAATGATGTGGCCAGGAAACACATGAGAGAGAGAGAGAGAGAGAGAGAGAGAGAGAGAGAGAGAGAGAGAGAATGGAGATGAATTTTACACATGCAAGTCATTGTGTTTCAAGCTTATACTTGTTTTCATCTTATCCTCATGAAAATCCATGCTTGATTTAAATGGATGCTGTAATTAGGGGAGTTAATAATGTAAGTGGCTATACAATTTGCCAGTGATTCCACAATTATTCAGAGTAATAAAAGGCAAATTAGATAAAGATAATGCCAAGTCAAAAAATGAGAGCAAACCCATTAAAATATCATCACATTAAAATTTATATTGAGAAAAATACATACATATATATACAAATGTATATATATAATATTATAATATTATCTTTAACCAATAGTGATGATTAAAATTACAAAACATTCCTTGTAACACTAAGTTTCTGGCTCTCTATTTTTTTCAAGGTCAGGCTAATCCCATGGAAAACTGGTTTGACAATGAAGCCCACGGGGGTTTGTATGGCATCTACATGAACGAGGATGGACTTCCTGGATGTTCTCTTATACAAGGATTTACCGTTTGGTCATGCTGGGATTATGGAATTTATTTTCAGGTGCATATGATTGAGACGGTGATGGCTCATTTTCTGCTATGCTCATTCTTAGCAGTGTGTAACTACAGCTTGTGTTACAGACCACGGAGAGCGTACACATCTATAATGTGACTCTGGTGAACAACGGGATGGCCATTTTTCCCATGATCTACATGCCTCCGTCGGTGTCTCACAAAATCTCTAGTAAAACAGTAAAAATTAAGGTGAGGAGAAAGGACAATACTGAGGAATCAAAATTATTGAAAGTCTAATGAGAATAATGTCCCGCGTGTCTCTCTGATTAGCCTGTGTCTCTGAGATCACACAGACCCTTTCCTGACCACTCTGCCTTCCCCATTCATCTGTGACAGTCACTACAATTTCGTCCTCTCCCTCAAGATGTTTCCTCAAACTGCAGAGATGCTAACGGCATGCCCCCCACTTTGTATTTCCCCCATTTCTGCAAACGTTCTTATTTCTATCAGCATAGAAACAGAACATTTCATTTACTATAATTATTTGCATGCATAATATATAATCATGCTTATAAATATTTGCTTGAGAGCAAGCATAATTATTTGCTTTCATTGGAGTCTCATTCCTGTTGCTATCATCAGTCTCCATTTTTGTTCCCTGAGATCTTTGTTTAATGAGCACTTTACTTCTGACATTTTTAGCTTGTGCTTTGTTGCCATACAGTTCAGTAGGATCATGTTTCCTTTTAGGAAAAGTGAATATTAATGCTGTCTCATTTGACTCTTTTTGATAGAACTCATTAATTGTCGGAAGCAGCCCTGAATTTAACTGCTCAGATATCCTAAGTAGTGACAATCCTGATGTGGAACTCACCTCTGCACATCGAAGTTCTAGACCTCCTTCAGGTAAAAATTCGGAACCTTCCTCTTGGTTATCATGTATATGTGTATGCAGTTGCTGTTAACTTGTTTCTTTTTTCCTAAAAGGTGGGAGAAGTGGGATATGTTGGCCGACATTTGCTTCAGCTCATAACATGGCACCTCGGAAGCCCCATGCGGGGATCATGAGTTACAATGCGATCAGTGGCCTTCTGGATGTCTCAGGCAAGTTAAATATAGTCTTTCACAAATCTGCTCAATTTCCAGAGGAATATGTAAAGCACCTATTAATTAATAATGCTTCATTATCAGGAGACTGTATTTAAGTTGATTTCTGTCATAATCTATTGAATATGATATAATAATTTGTTTTTATTTTATGTGCATTGGTGCTTTCCCTTCATGTATGTCTGTGTGAAGGTGCCAGCTCCCCTGGAACTAGAGTTACAGACAGTTGTAACTGTGGATGCTGGGAATTAAACCTGGGTGCTCTGGAAAAGCGGCCAGTGCTTATAACCTCTGGCCATCTCTCCAGCCCCTGCTGAATATATTTTTAACATGACAATAAAAGAAGTCAGATTTCAAAATCCATTTCAAGCATGGTTCTCTAGTGAAATTTAGACATGTATATGTATATGAGTGTGTTGTATGTGTGCAAGACGAATACGAATTAGTATGTGGGTATGAGTGAGGGCATATGTGAAGGCTAGCAGAGGATGGTTGTGAGCCACCATGTGGTTGCTGGGAATTGCACTTAGGACCTTTGAAAGAGCAGGCAATGCTCTTAAACTCTGAGCCATCTCTCCAGCCCCCCTGAATTCATTATTTTATCACATTATAACTTAGGACCACTGTTTAGATCAGACTCCCTAGAGGTAGACTAGGAAGTGGAATTTTTTGCAAAGTGTTTTGTCCAAAGTATGTTTTCAGGAGAGAAAGTGTGAAGAAAAAGGGATAGGAGGAAGTATATAACAGAGTATGTGGATTCCCTGAGGTCCAGTGTCCACACAGCTGTGACAGCCAAATTTCACCGCATAGTTTTCCTGGCAGTCTTTCTTAATTCCTTTTTGTCAGGGCTGGCTATGCCTATATCGGCAGTGATGAGGAGTGTCTATTTCTTAGGGCAAAGGAGACTATAAAATGTCAAGAGAAATTCTATGGGAATGAAACAGTTGTTGCTGCTCTGTGGGCAACCCTTGAAGGAAGAGCTAGAGTTGAGTTCACTGGCCTAGTGAAGCTCTAGACAAGGTATAAACAGCATCTATCCCTACATCTGATTTCTACATATCTATGTTATCATTCAATTATTCATACACAGATTTCTTAAGATAAAATATATTTAATAAAGGTAGTAGAGAAACTTATTTAAAAGTTCTGGAAATAACCTTTGAGTTATTGTATTTTAAGTATGATTTAAAAAAGTCTTTTATTTAATCCAATTTGGAGTACATAATATATACAAAGAGGCCTAAATAAAAACAACAGATCAATTAATTCTTGCTGCATAATAAATCACCCTGAAAACTTGAAAAGTTTTCAACAACTAGCCCACAATCAGTGGATTTACACTATGGACTTTGTTCAGCCAAGTAATTCTTTAGTTATTGTTCCTTAGGCGTTTTCATTGAGTGTCCCCTAGTTTGTAGAATGAGTTTTGACTGCCTAGTTAATTAGAAATACCCTACTTCTTTCTATTAAACTTGATGTGTGGTGACTGTTGCTGGCCACTAGCCATGGTGATGGGAATGATTGAGCCACATAATCCTAGGCTTACTTATGCATTGAAAGTCATAGAATTTCAAGAAGCATCAAGACAACTACCCTCAACATGAACGCATCATCCCGATGTCTTCTTATGCCACAATTAACATTGTCTTATGATTTAAACAAAGTGTCAGTGCCAAATTGAGATAAAATGTGGGAGAGAATTACCTGGGTCATGTAGATATTAAGTTGCAATCATCTACTATAAATAAAGGGAGGTGCTTTTGTCATACCAGCCCAGAGCTCCAGGTTCAAGGCAGCGAGAAAGAATATATTGGCTGAAATAATTCTGGTCTCACATTGTTCTCCAGGGAAGGGTTATCATTTTTATATAACTTTTGTTTTAGGTTCAACATTTGTTGGCTTTAAGGATGTTTGTTCAGGAGAAACTAATGTGGTATTCATTACTAACCCTTTAAACGAGGATTTACAGCATCCAATCCATGTGAAGAGTGTACAGCTGGTTGACACTATCGAGCAATCCAAAGTATTCATACACAGACCTGACATAAGGTATTGTTATGAATATATATTCTTTCTTAACTTCCTGTTCCCCATCCTCTGTTAAACATCTGAAAAGGTTACTATGTTAAAATAACTGTTACTATCGAGAAACAAGTAGTTTTCACAGATATTCAGGCTCTGATAGTGTAAATATAAGCGTTCTCAGGTGTTTTTACAAGCAAGATTACTGTAATCTATCCTTACCCTGTTTTCCATGCACCATGAGTAGCATCGTCGTACATGCAAAGTGCGGGGATGAAGGCTTCGTCCGCTTTCCACGTTAATGTTTTTCCATCAGTCGTCATTAGGGGATAGGAAATATCTCTGTATCATTTCCTTTTTTAAAAATCAAGCTCTTAAAGTTTTTTGGCTTTAAAAAAACATGCAGCAACAAGCATGTTTTCTTATTTCAAAAGGGAAGGAGCAGGGCACTGTTACAATTAAATCAAAGGGAAACCTAAAATCCATCACTGTTAAGCAATTCCTGAGCTCAATGAGCAGTGCCTTAGGTTCACTTGTTGTATTTTCATTCTGAAGGCCTTGAACTATCACATTTCCTCAGGTCTTCCCTCCACAGCACTTGCTGCTTGTCCTGTAGGCTCAGGCTGGCTTCATGCCACTCCTTCTGCTGTTCTTGGTGAAGATCATATGGTCCTGGAATCTTCAATATCTTGAGATCACCACTGTAGCTCAGGTTATTCCTTCACAAAAGGCTTCCCTTCAAGTACTCTGACTCTGCCATGTCAGGCCTCATTTCTTTTTATTATGTTTTATTACCTTATGTTTTCCAAATGGCCCATCACAGGCACTCCAAGAATGGGCTCAGGGACTGCACATCAGTTATTCTATCCACAGTAATTATAGTTACATAGAAACTTAGAACTAAGACCTTTTCTGATCAGTGAATGTCAAGATATTTCCAAGAAGCATGATTCTACAGATTTGAGGTCATAGAATATTCTAGTCAACTCATGATACTTTTATAGGACTTATAAAACAGGAATTTAGTTGTAAGACTACATTAGAGAAAAGAAGTTTTCTGTCAGAAGCATTTGACCAGCTTGCAGAGACTCAAAGGCACAAAGCTCTGTAACTAATGGATGTTTCCCACAGAGAGACACAATATTCCACCAACAACTCAGCTTCGTATGATTTGATTTTGATGACAGCCCTACATTGACTTGTTTAATCATTTTTGAACTGTGGTAGGTTTATTCAGCACTAACACTAACATCTGCTATTTAGTGGTCATTGACTTCTTTGGATTTCAGGTATAATTTTGATGTCTAGGTCATGAAGTCTGTATTGTGGTTTTAGCTACGGTTTGTTTTAGTTTTGTTTGGAGTGGAGATTGTTGGTAATCTTCCAGATCTTCCTTGCCAAACAGTGCACTCACCCTTCAAAACTTCGCAGCCAAGAGTGGCTTTTTGCATTTGCTGTTATAGAAATCCCTGCCTTACAATTTATCATCATCTTTGCAACCCAGAGAAAATGACTGATTCTGGAGAATTCTGTCTCACCCCGACTCAATGCAGTTCACTTACCAAAACCTTTTTATAGAATCCGAATGAAGCTGGTTTGAATTAGCCAGGCATGCTCTATGTTGCTCCTTTCCCTGGGTTTTGAGATGTATCTTTCCACAATTCACACAAAAATCTACTTGTGAGGCTTTTGGGAACCTGAGTGAAGACTGTTAGGGTCTGAGAAAAGTCTCCCCAAAAGACCAACAGCCACAGATGCAATAACAGGAGTGCTTTATCAATTCCAACATTGGGGTGGCACTTAGCATCCTCCAAAGAAGGTCACAAGCTCCTTTTAAAGGGAGTTAGAGGAATTCCGGTGAGGAGGGATTAATCTGGGGCTAATTGGTGGAGCAAAGATTAGTATGGGGCTGATTGGTGGGAGGTCCTAGTGGGTAGGGACCTTCCAGCAGCAGAATAGGGCAAGCTATCTTTAGCCTGCAGAAGAATGGGAGACACCTGCTGAGCCAGCAGATGGGCTTGTGGGGATGCTTGCTGATGGTCACCCATAAGTTGTGGTTTTCATGAGACCTGCTTGCTCAGCTCTGTCCTGTTCTAGTGAAGTGAAACTAAGGTCTGGTCTCTGTCAGGGCTCTGGTCTGTTCCCCCCCCCCCCAGCCCTTTCCAGCCTTCTCAAAGATAGCACACACAACCATACAGTTTGAGGGTACCTGAACACCTTACTTACAGATTTGATTACAAAAGCACCCAACACGTACTTGAATATAAAGAACTCATTAACTACTGAAATAAGTTATTGAAATTCTCCCAAATGTGTATTAGAATAAGAGGAAACTGATAGTATTTCTCTCATGACCAAAAAAAAGAGGCATACTAGGCTTCATATAACAGGTCCAAGATTTTCACTACTGCAGTGTTGTTGGAACTCTGGGAATGAAACATATTTCTTCACTATATACATCACAGCACCTTCAAATACACAGTATATGATTTGAATGTGTTATACATTGCATACTTAGCCATCTTTCATTATTATATCTGAGGACACTCAACACTGCAGGTGACAGAAGATGAAGCCAATATAATATTTTAGGTTGAACTGTGAAGACATTTACAGTATTGTCACCTCTAGAATGGTTACCACTATGTAACAGAAGGATCACAATCCAAGTTCATCAGTGTGTACATAGATAAAATTATTTAAGATTATATATCAGCCTTCAACTAGCAAAGAGCCTAAGATATCAGGTAGGAAGGTGAAAGAGACAACTATTATTAAATATTTATATTATCTTATAGTAAGTAGTACTTTACCCTTTGTAGAGACAAAAAATAGTGAGAAAATTAGCAGAGAGTAGCAGGCCGACACAGAGATTGCCATCCTGTCACAACTAAATATAGACATCCACCTGCGGCATCGATAAATGTTTGTGTATTATGAACAACACACAAAAATCCAATCTATAGTTATATAAAATATGGGATACCAACACGGAGTTCTAAGTATATCTTCCACCTATATAACTTGTCATTTTGAAAGGCTAATAAATCCAGAAGAATGGACTAAATAAACACCATGAAAACAATCACTCTTCTTTGTGATGCTAATTTCACAGGCTAGTTTGTCCCACAAGAGATTTTCTGAAATAAGACTCAATCAGTGACTTCAGTTGTTCGTTTTGCGTTTTCTCCCCAGTAAAGTGAACCCATCTGATTGTGTGGACATGGTTTGTGATGCCAAAAGAAAGTCCTTCCTTAGAGACATGGATGGCTCCTTCCTGGGGAACTCGGGGTCAGTGATCCCTCAGGCAGAATATGAATGGGATGGTAACAGCCGACTGGGGATTGGGGACTATCGAATTCCTAAGGCAATGCTCACCTTTCTGAACGGAAGTAGAATTCCTGTCATGGAGAAAGCACCTCATAAAGGTTTGTGGTTCTAGTAATAGAATGGTAATTCTATGATTAAACTTGAAGTTTATGAAATGAAGTTCCTTTTTTAAAAAAATTGGATGATGAACCAACAACTCATTGCTTCTGTTTATTGATCCCATAAATAAGATAAGGACAATAGAAAGACATTTTTTCAGAGATCTACCATTTCTAAAACATTAATACACATGTTTCTAGGGATTATTAGAGACACGACCTGTAAATACATCCCAGCATGGCAGAGCTATCAGTGTTCTGGAATGGAGTATGCAATGATGGTTATAGAAAGCCTGGATTCTGACACAGAAACACGAAGACTTTCCCCAGTGGCTATCATGAGCAACGGCTATGTTGATCTCATTAATGGTAAGTGTTCTGTGTAAGTGGACTTGAATTAGTCGAAGCATTTATTTAATGCAGAGAGCTACCTGAAAAATTGTTTGCATATAAAACCAACAAATACAAAGACTTCTTGGCCTTCCATATTTAAGAAATAACTGTGTGCAAGAGTGATATTTGACTCAGTGGTTTACCAAGTAGGAGATCCAGGACATTTATTTCATATTGAGTATTTGATGGAATGTTGTAAGAAAGGTGGCTTGTTGATTCCCCGCCACTCAGCCCTGAAATAATCACACAGAAACCATATTATTTAAATCACTGCTTGGTCCCTTAGCTCTTGCTTTTTATTTGCTAACTCTTACAACTTAACTTAACCTATCTCCATTAATCTGTACATCACCACAAAGTCGTGGCCTACCAGCAAAATTTCATCATGTCTGTCTCCGGCAGTGACTCCATGGCTTTGCCCTGACTCCATCCTTCTTTCTCCCAGCATTCAGTTTAGTTTTCCCCACCTAGCTCTGTTCTATCCTATCAGGCCAAGCCAGTTTCTTTATTAACCAATGGTATTCACAGCATACAGAGGGAAGTTCCACATCAATGGAAGATGAAGAAGGAGAGAAGGGAAGGAGGAGCAAAGTAGTTCCTGTAAACACTGTCACACCTTTATTAATAAGGATATATAAATACTTTGAGGAAAAAGTTTGGCCTAAACATCTTCAAAAATATGCATTGCCTTATAAAAATGAAAGGAAGCTTGATAATGGGTTTTCAGAATATACTAGAGGAGTGTTGTATCATTCTATCAATCTCTGAACTTATTTTGCACCTAAAAGGGGTTCTTTATATAAACACACAGCATATTCTTTTGACTTTTGAGAATAATTCATGAGGGTTCAGAGTCTAGGCTTTTCCCATTCTGGCCCTAGATAGATGGAGTGCAAGTAGGAAGAAATGGTTTTCAAAGAGATTAAGATCTACTTTGGAGAACAAGAGTGTTTCAGTCAATAAAACGACGTTCTAAAATTAAGTCACCAAAAGCACAGGTCAGAAATCGTGAATATCCTCAAATAGCTCTGGGACCCAAATTTCAGTCCCTCAGCAAGTTTAGTACTGAAGAGAGACACCGAACCTGGACCACACAGATTTCCATGCCCCGCTAGCTGTGCTATGATGTGCTGTCAAAAACAGTCTAGGAGTCAAAAAAATGGTCATTATCTCACAAAATATGCTTTTTAAAAACCTGTGAAAGAAACAGAAGATTCTAAATTAGAGAAATTTGGAAGTTCCATGGTTTTTTTTGTTTGTTTGTTTGTTTGGTTTTTTTTTTTTTTTTTTTGCTTTCCATGATATTCTGACTACTCCCATTTAGTTCCTGTAGCAAGGAATCAATATCAAATATTGCCTTTCAGGCTCTCAAAGCAGAGGTTATGAGAACAAGGTCAGAGAAGTCAATGAATAACAGTGGAGTGGAAAAGAAGTTTTCACATTTCTCTGTGTTTGTAATGAAGGGATTTTTTTTTATATTTACCTCACCTGATGGGAAATCTAAGTTTTTCACTTAACGCAGTGAGGCATTATTTCTTTTATAAATGAGTTTAAATTTAACAGTATTGATAATTTTTTAAAAAGTCTTAAGTAGATATTACTAGTGTATAAAAAGTCATGGAAGTGTTATGAAAATTATATTGACTTGGGGAAAATACCATAAAAGTGACTGAATGTCATTAAGGTTTTCTTTCTATTCTTAATGTGAAATTTATGTTTTTTTAATGTGCGGCTTTCTTACTTTAAAAGTTTTATTTTATATACAGACATTTTTGTGTGTTTGTTTTTAAAGCCCACAGAGAGGATATGTTTAAAGTAGGATTTATATTTGTGTGCTAATGGATAAAGTTACATTTTCCTTGAAATTGAGAAGTCCATTCGATTTAAAATTTGATTGAAATTCAGTTATAAATATTAATGAGGCTTCTAAGTGAGCCAGAAAATTCAGCAAACTTAATGAAGAAATGCATTAGGAAATTTTATCAGTCATAACTCATGTAGTTTTTATTGAAATAAAATAGAGAAGTTTGCTATGGAAGCAATGATATACTAGTTCTGAAAATGTCTAGACTCTAGTAGAAAACCATCTGTTATGTCTTATTGTTTTAGAGTAGCCGCTTATTTTATAGAGTGTGCTAAGATGATTTTGGTTCACTAATCATATTAACTCTTCAGTGGTGCCTATGCTACTGTCTAATAAATATTCACTGTTACTACTACTATTAGAAAATAACAAAGACTTGATCCAAACAAACTTCTGAGCTGGCCCTTCTGGTGTAGGACGGATAAACATCTGGCTACACAGAGAGTGCAAGGCTAAACTGAACAATTAAGTGCAGTTCTGTCTCAAAGTAAAACATATATCAAGGGAGAAGGAGGCAGTTCTGAGGGAAGATTCGTGACTAGCATGTATGAGCCCTGAAGTTCAATCCCCCACAGCTCCAAATCAAATGTGTTGTGGAATTTATGGGTTGACTAATAAATAAATGAGCAAGTGGCCAAAAAACATTAATGCATCTTGTTCAGGAACACAAATGTTCATTCTTTGCGGGCAGGCTCTGTCTTAATGAAACAGCTATGCTACATACATTTCCTAGAAAATGACCCCAGAAAGCTAAGTCTTGACCATAGTGACACATACAGTTCTCTAACACAAATCCTAGCTAACACATTGTCATCTCTTTAATCCCAGTCAGTATGAAAGGAAGGATAATAGGAGCAAGTTGCTTCTCTGCCTTCCATTTTAAGCCAAAGTTTGAGAACCAGCTGGGTAGACAGAGGATAAATACTAGGTTTAACTGCTGAGCTTGCATCTGAACCAAACCTTTGCAATTTATTTTAAATATAAAGAGAAATAAACAAGCTCTCAAGAAATAGGAACACGGACATTGATTTTGCATGAATTTAGGCCCACAGGACCATGGTTGGTGTGCTGGGTACACATGCCAAAGAAGACTCTCCCTGTTCCATGGCATAGTGGCCCTGAACAAAATGTATGAGGTTTACTTCACTGGGACCAGTCCTCAGAATCTTCGGCTGATGTTGCTTAACGTTGAACATAATAAGGTGAGCCTAGATAGAAATACTGCCTTACCGGTTATCAGAGTTCCAAACTCTGGCAATTAAGTCTCACTCCTGCCTTCTCTAATTTTGTCATCCGTCTAGCTCATTTATAAAGATCCATTAGTGTAGTGTTGAAAATGCTATTAATATGGACAGGGTTTCTTTTCTTGAAAGAATACATATGTACCAAACTCCTCCTTCCAATATGCGTTGATTCCTAAGCTCCATTTATGAGAACTGACTGATATTTATTATAGAGTGACTAGCAAGCAAGCCTGAATTTTTATACTAAAATCACATATGACTTAAAGTAATATATTTGTTTTTCTTATTCTTCCATGTTGATATTATGCATATACATATCAGAAATATACCTTAGAAATGTATTGCCATGTTTTCAGCATATTTTTTTAAATATCTCTGATAGTGTCACATCTTTGCTGTCAGTGTTACTCAGCTGGGAACATTAAATTTATTCAGACTGCCAGTGGGGGAAAGTATTGATCAGTAGTCCCATAATCCAGGCTTTCTTTTTTACATATACAAGACTTTAAAGTCCTAGAGTGTTAAGTACAGGAAAATACCTGACCAGATGAAGGAAGGGAACGGAGGAGAAATGAGAGACATCCTTCCTTCTCAGGTGATAGCGAGTCCGTGCTTTGCATTGCTAAGATAAAAACTCGGGCATCACTATTGTGCCCTCTCGCTCTGTTTCATTCCTTACCCAATCCAACCGTGAATTCTGCTGACTTTCCAAACAGCTGGCGTCGGAGGATCTCTTACCAATTCCACTGCTACCGCTTAGTGAAGCGACTCTTGTCCCTAGAAGAAGGCAACTGCCTACACCCCTCTTCCTGTGTCTTCTCTTGCCCTCCAGTGGTCTGCTCACCTCAGCCACAGAGGACACGTTAGGACTCTCCTCTAGCAAACATGAGATTGGTTCCACTCATCTCTGTGTGAACTCTTCTTCACAATGACCGACAAGACCCTATGGGAATCTCCCCATGTTTCACCTGAGTTTTACCAGTCTTTGTACCAAAGTTTTGTGAGATAGTGTTCAAATTACAGATTTAATTTTGTGTTCCTATAAAGCAGAACACTATTAAGTATGTCCCAGCCGCTGGCTTCAAAAGTCTCTTTTATACTTCGTTGTCTTTGAAAGGGACCCTGACTTCAACTTGTACATGACTTCTCTAATAATTTTTTTCTTATGTTACATTCTTCTCCTGGGATTTGTCAGTTAGGAGTTAATATATCATATCTGCATGAATGGTTAAATGCAAGCATATTTTGAATCTTTTTCCAATATTTGCCCTGAGTTCACAAAAACTTATTATCTTATTAAAGCTGTACATAGTTAGAATACCTTTTTAAGAACTAAATTCTAATCATTCTCTTCTATTGCTCTAATAAAAACATATAAATGTTTGTTTTTAACAGGCAGTTCTGGTAGGAATTTTCTTTTCTACACTTCAGCGTTTGGATGTCTATGTGAACAATTCCCTGGTCTGTCCCAAAAATACAGCATGGAATGCCCAAAAGAAACTCTGCGAACTTCACAGACCTCTGAACACAGGTATTTCTTTAGTACAGTATACACACGTGTGTATGTATGGGCACACGCCTGCACGCACATGTGTGTGTGAATATATATATTTTGTTCCTTATAAATATTTTTTGAAACATTTTATTTTTCCACCATTTCCTTAACGATTGGTGAATAAAGAAGAAAGTACACTTTTTAGTCCACTTCAACAAAAAACTAAGATGTGATCTTTCATAAAGTGTTTTGAATGATCCCTGCTTGCAACTCTTTACCTGTAGGTGAATTAAGACAAGAGCTTTTGTAATGGACATGCTTGTTACTTCCTGACTAAGTTTTTCTTCGATGTGTATGGTTTAACTGCTCTTATACTTAAAAGAGATTTCTCTCAGAATCTTTTGCTTGCCCTCTGCTTTATTTCTGTACTATGGAGGTCAATTCCTGAATTAATTCTAGTTATCAGATGTACTGTCAAGAAAGCTATCATAATACCGACATTATCAATTACATATTACAAAATACACTTGATTTGAATGTAATACACAAAAAGGGCTGCATTTATTTATATAGTGATATTTACAAACCAAGAATTATCCCTGTTCATTTAGGGCTTTTTGTTAAATAGGATTCTAATGTTGTTGATAGCAAACGTGTTTCATAAGTGGACTTAGATTACTTGCCTGTGGGCTCCATGATCTTGGCCCACTATTACAAAATTGTAAACAACAAACTCTAAGCTAAACCTGGAAATCTGAATGAGCTGTCAATACTCTTTGTCATTTGTGAAACAAGTCTTGTTTTTGATACTAATAAAAGAGCTAAACTTTCCAGAGACATTCTTACATGTCAGACACTCAGCTCTAAGTGCTTTATGTATAAATTCTTGTTATGTCCCATTATACCTTAGATCAGTGGTTCTCAGCCTTTTTGATGCTGTCACCTTTTAATGCAGTTCCTTATGTTGTGGTGACCTCCAGCCGTAAAATTATTTTCATTACTACTTCATAACTGTAACTTTGATAATGTTTTGAATCGTAATGTGAATACCCTGTGTTTTCTGATGCTCTTGGGGGACCCCAGTAAAAGGAGTGTTTGCTACAAGGGGTGGCGACCCTCAGGTTGTGAATCACAACCTTAGACAGTAAGAAACAGCTGAATAAAGTGAGGCAAAGAGCTGGAAATCAAAACCACAGGTGCCTTTTAATAGATTAACAAGACTGTGTATGTATGTTATCAGTTTGTTTTTTCATAATATTGCTGGATTTTTTCTTGTTTTTGCTTTTTTTTTTCCCAGTGCTGATGCTCAAACATGCAATTGCTTCTCTGGCCAAAAATTAAAGCCAAAAAAAAAAGCATTTTTCTTGCAGAGTTTCTTCAAAGCTTTAGCGCACTGAATGCAGCATGCCCTCGCACCACAAGCCTCTCTATATTTTAAGATGACCTGAAATGCTCTGTTGCCTTGATCTCTATGTCCTTCATGGCTGCAGTGACATAAAAAAGTCAACTAAGATGGATGGCACAGGCGTGTTAACGAGAGTGTGAACTCATACCTACTCTGTAGCACGGGGCACTTTGGGGCTTACATGGTGGAGATCTGCTGGTTCTTAATTGTGTTGGCACTCTCTCTCTCTCTCTCTCACACACACACACACACACACACACACACAAACACACACACAAACACACACACACACACACACACACACACACACAAACAAAATCCAGTTCCCTAGTAGAATTTGTTTTGGTTCATCGTAGTTTTGACAAGCTAGCACATCATCCCATTTGGACAGCAGGAGAATCCTCTGAGATGTTTTAATAGATCCTTCATTTTTATCACATACCTTCTGTCCTCAGTAGAACGAGAAATATTAACGTGTATGTGCTGAATGAATTAGAAGGCCATTTTAAATTTACACTTTTAAATCACCAAATTCCTTCACCTGCAGCTTTAAAACTCAGACTATGTAAGTTGTCTTCTATAAGTTCAGAATAAATTTCTGGGTGTTTTGGTTTCTCGTTTTTATTGTGACAATATATAACTCTTTTGGAAATTGATTTTGTATACAATGACTATTAATAGTATTATTTAATGGATTATCACATTGCAAGTTAGTTTCATAGGAATTTGGTTTTTAATATGTATGCTTTGTTATGAAAATGATATCATTGAACTTTTTGGAGTTCAAACAAATATTAAATACTGCATTTGGCCATTGTGCTAATAGAAATATATTCTGATATTTTGCTGTCTTCCTAGAGCAATTCCTTCCTAACCTGGGTTCCGCTGACCCGGGTGAGAACTACTTTGACAGAGTCTACCAGATGCTGTACCTTGTGGTTAAAGGAACCACACCTGTGGAAGTCCACACTGCTACAGTCATCTTTGTTTCTTTCCAACTGCCTGCTGTGACAGAGGACGATTTCTTTAGCTCTCACAATCTGGTTAGAAACCTTGCCTTGTTCCTAAAAATATCGAGTGACAAAATCCGTGTCAGCAGAATAATGGGAGCTAGTCTGCGGAGGAAGAGATCCGTGGGACGCGCAGTGGAATTAGAGATCGGAGCCGCTCCTGCTTGGTTCTTAAGCAACTCGACCACAGGTATGGGTAGCGGCCTTTGAGATAAAGGAATGTCATTGTCAAGTGTAATGTCATAAATAAGCCTACCAGGGCCTGGTTAGCCAGGCCCTAGGGAGCCCTGTCTTCTCTTTGTCCTGAACCCTAAAGGCCTACAAGCCCTTTTACTTCTCTATTTCTATAATAACAACTTTGGAATTATGAAGAGGTTGCACATGAATAAATTAAACAAAAGGATCTGATGTAATAGGAGTGACCTCATAACTGAGGGCTAAAGGGTAAAAATAGGTTAAAGTAGTCAATTAGAAGAGGACGCTGCCAATGGAGCTCTGCTGCTTGGGAGAACATAGGACGTCTAGGTTGTAGTGATACTTCCTTGATATTTCAATAACTAAAGCTTGCCTGGGGATCAGGAAAGTAAAACAACCACAATGGCACACGCCTTTACTCGCAGTAGCCACACTAGTTGCCATAAGAACTGGGCAGTGCAGGACTTAAATCCCAGTGGTGTACACCTTGAATCCCAGCACTAGAGAGGATTATAAATTGGGAGGAGACAGCTCTCAGACACAGTCTCATTCTGAGATTCCTGGAGGCAGAATCACCATTTCGGACCGAGGTTGAGGTAAGAGCCAGTGGCGCACTGTTTTGCTCTTTGGATCTTCAGGTTGAACTCCAGTTTCTCTTCTGAGTTTGTATTGTTCTTGCTTCACAGGCTTATGTTGTAGCAATGGCTTCTCTGATGTTATCTGCCTCAAGTCATAGCTGACTTCCCTTCTTCAGCTCTGTTCTTCCTTGGATTATATGGCTAGTGTTCTGGTTTCAGTGTGACTTAACCTGTAGCTTTAATCTAGGAGTTGCAGGGACCCCGGTACACAGGCAGATTATTCACCCCTTTGTAGCAATGCCAGATAGACCTCGATAAATATAAGATAGAAGTCTGAGAACAAGGACCATAGGAACAGGAATGTAAAGAAAAGCAAGCCAATGGTGTGTTTACAAAGTAGAGTTTAGTGTAGGGTTGCAAGTCTCAAGAAAAGTTCTAGAACTTGGCCTGGGGTGGATGAATTATGAAAAAACATGCAGAAGTAAAAAGAAAGACGTGTACATAGTCATACAGCTGATTCATAACACCAGGGTATCCAGCACGTAAGCATCGTACAATATGGCATTCACAGAGTGTCAGGCACCCCAGAAAGAGGTAGCAAAGGTGCTGAGGAGGTGTCTTGGTGGGTGGAATCCTCAGGTCAGAAGTTTCCATGTCAAGGTCTTCAGTATTGAGATGGCGATTGGGAGAAATGGAGGAACAGCGCAGTGGAGGTTGCATCTGCCACTGTGCTGAGAGCCAGTGACCATAAAGTAGCAGTGGTCACAGGATGATGCACCTGGGTACATCTCCCCTAGACCACAGAAGCATTCACATTTCAGAGAGCTTAGAGAAGACATCTGGAAGGAGTCAGGGGACAGGGAGGAACCTGAAAGATGCAGCCTGTTTCTGAGATTCTGGGTTGTGCAAGGAAGACCTTCCGAAGTGAACTGAAAACTCCCTGAGTGTGGGTTCCCGTGTGTCATGTTAGGCAACATCGCTCAGCACACCAAGCTTTCTAGTCTATCCTTAATGGAAGAAATTCAGTGATTTGAGTCATGAAGGCATGACTTAGAATGTGCAAGACAGCGGAACTTTTAAGTTGCAGGATCTTAATAACGTCTTGGTTACAGCAGTTTTCCAAGAATCACTCTGGCTACAGTGTGTGGAATAAAGTAGAATTTAACAATTGTCATTTTGAGGGGATTTTGACAGTAAGGACAAAGGAAGTTGAAAATTAGTGTGTGGTTAAATATGAATTGGTAGGTAAGAGGAGAAAAAACAAGAATAAGTATCAGACTCTCTCAAAAGGAATATGAAGGTGTGGTTAATAAAGTGGGAGTCTTTGTGGAGGTGATTAGTTTAAGAGGAAACCCCAGGTCTGCCATGAAAGGAAAAGAGAAAGGGAAAAGTGTACTTTCTGAAAAACAACCTTCAAAACTGACAGAAGTCCAAAGAAGGGAATGGATGGTTAGGAACCTGATAACTTCAGCAAGTTATTAATGCACACACTAATAATGGGTAGATCCTTATTATACTTCAGTTCTAAAAATACCCTATTCTGAAAAAGTAATGTGTGCTGACATGAAAGGCTGGAAATCCTTCACTTCTAATAGAGAATGACAGGAAATGAAAGTTTAAACCAAGAGACACACTCTCTCGTTGTGCTTTCAGGTGCGTGTGTGTGCACACACACGTGCATTCTTCGTTACCCCTTTTTCCCCTTTCTTAAGTTGTATTTTCTAACACCCTCTTGATCTCTTCATTTTACCCAATTTATTAATATGACTGTCATATTATTTTCAGGTACCGAAGTCTTAGTAGTCTATAATGTGATGAAGAACGCAAACAAAATGAAAGCCAAACGCTTTCACATACTCACACACGTTTATATTCTCCCAATCCAAATAAATGCCCTAATGGATTTTCCCCCACAGGTCAGATGCCCTTGTCTGAGCTCCAGGACATTTCTGGTTCTCTTGGCCAAGCTGTCATCTTAGGGAAAATTAGTACTGTCCTTGGATTCAATATTTCTTCCATGTCTATTACCAGTCCTATTCCCCAACCATCCGATTCTGGCTGGATTAAGGTAAGAACACACAACTGGAGTTAAATATAATTTATCTTTTAAAAATGGTGTTGCTTTTTTAAAAAAAGAATAAAAACCTTATTTATATTTCAAAATTGAAACCTATGTAGCACATCTTTCTAATTCATTTTTATGGGTTAACTGAAATGGTAATAACATAATTTAAAAAAATAAAAAATATGAGGGTTGAAATATGGTTGGAGCACTTACAATGCAAGCCTGTGTCTTAGTTGGGGTTTCTATTGCTGTGAGAAAACACCATGAGCAAAAGTAACTTGGGAAAAAACGAATTTATTTCAGCTTACAGCTATAGTCCATCATAAAGGGGAGTCAGGGCAGGAACTCAAGGCAGAAACCTGGAGGCAGGAGCTGATACAGAGGCTATGAAGGAGTGCTGCTTACTGAGTTGGTTCTCGTAGTTTTTACAGCCTGCAAATCAAGGCCACTGCTCAGGGTTGGCACTCCCCACCATGGACTGGGTTGTAACATGAGGGCCTGTTTGGTTGGGGTCTCTGTCCTGCCCAGTTCCCACAGCCAGTAAGTTCCAAAGAAAATCACACAGGGGTCTCCATAAGATTATAAACTGATTGGCCCATTAGCTCAGGCTTTGCATTAGCTCTTGTAGCTAATAATAATAAGAAGAATAATTAACCCATTATTCTTATCTATGTTAACCACATGGCTTGGTACCTTTTTCAGTGGGGCAGATCACATCCTGCTTCTTCAGTGATCTAGGCAGGACTGAAACACCAACAAAACAGGCCCTCATGTTACAGAATGGTGACCACGTGGATAACTGCATCCACCTAAAGCTTGAGACAGCTTGGGAAGTAATTCTAGAACAAAATAACAGCATTGCACATGTTTTCTTGGTAGCAGCAATTTCTCGGTTCTGCTCTGCTTGCTAGAGGCAAGCAAGTGTTCTCATTTAAGAGAGGCTTCCTCACTCGGCTTTAGCTACAAAACCTTGCAGTTCTTTTAAGAGGTCCTGCCATGAAACACTTGCATAGTGTTGATGAAAAGCCGACTGCATGCTTTTCGGTTTTCAGCCATAGCAGGAAAAACGCTGCACCATTTTAAAATGCCAGCTTTCTGGGCCATCCTGCCAGGGCAAACTCTGACTCTTTCAGGCAGACAGTCCGACTAGGAAGCATTTGAGCGTGTTTTGTGAGCAGAATGCTGAACCTCGCTTGCTGGCAGGGACCTGGAAATGCTGTAGAGTTGTGGCTTCAATCATTAATCAAGAAAATGCTTGACGGACCTTCTTAGAGGCACACATTATAGAGGCATTTTCCCAATTGAGGTTCCCTCTTCCCAAATGACTCCAGCTTGCATCAAGTCAATATAAAACTAATGAACACATATGAGGACCTGAATTTTTGATTTTCATTATTCACATTTAAAGCTAGGCATTGCCAGGTATGCCTGTAGCCCAGTACTGGTGGGGACAAGGAGACTATTATGACTTGATTAACAGGCATAAAAACAGCTAGTTCCAGGTTTATTGAGAGAACCAGTCCCAGACAGATACAGTCGAAAGTGCTACTGACTGACTCTCTGCATCCTGCTCTGGCCTGCATAGGCATATGCATCTGCATGAATTCACACACACACACACACACACACACACACATACACACACACACACACACGCACACACACGCATTGGACATGACCATACCTTCTAAAACTTAGTTTTTCGCATGTATTTTGCATTGACTATGTGCCATAGCTGTGATTTAGAGGGGTATCCAAAGTAATGACCATTCTACACGTTGAATTTACTATTTTAAATGAACTGAATACCGCACTGTGGCCTGGCTGAATTTGCTGGGACATGCAGTCAGTCCTGAAAAATTCTCTTCCTTGCTCTGTCCATGCCAGGTGACTGCCCAGCCAGTTGAGAGATCTGCATTTCCTGTTCACCACTTGGCCTTTGTGTCCTCACTGTCCGTGGTGGCTCAGCCGGGAGCAGCACAGCCAGGTCAGCCATTTCCTCAGCAGCCCTCGGTGAAGGCCGTAGATGCGGAGGTGAGTCCTGACTCGCCTTTCTCCTAGACTGAAGAGCTCCGACTGTAAGCCAAGGAGGGAGGCACGTCTCCCACAGCTTGAGTGTGAAAGTTGGCTATCCACATGTGTTCGACATGCATTAGACATGTGGATAGCCTCTTCTATCTAAAGTCTCTAAAACGTTTCTTTGAAAGGAAACGTTTCTTTTCTGTTCATGCTCAGGGTCTCTTTCAGTGAGGTTAGGAGAGTCTTTAGATCCTTAATTTGTAATAGACATTTTTAAAAATCTTTTGTCTTCTTTGAAGACCTAGGGCAGGACGTTTATTATAATTCTCCACTGCTCTTTTCTTCTTGAGGGTAACTGTGTATCAGTTGGAATCACGTCACTTACTTTAAAGGCTGTCCTAAAGGATTCCAGTAACAACCAAGTTGGTGGCCTTAGCGGAAATACAACCATTCCATTTAGCAACTGTTGGGCCAACTACACAGATCTCACTGCTCACAGAACAGGTGAGTGGACCATAGTAGGTCCTCCATTTCCGCAGTAAAGAGTTGTGTATTCTCTTCGAATAGAGAAAATATTCTATAATATTGTGGTCAATAAACTGTAGAAATCAAAATGCTGTATTATGCCTTTTTCTGAGTATAACTGATCCCCTTATAAAATACCCTTAATATACAAAAAATTAAAATATAATTAGAGAAATGTAAACATAATCAGCGATCATACATTAAAATATCATAATTTGCATTCTCTTCTTGCCTGTTATTGCTCCAAAATTCTCACTAAATGTGTTACATTTATATTTTAAAAATTAATATATGAATTTTTTACTTAAGATAGATTTGTAGTAACTTAATAATCTGCAAGTGTTCAGAGCTGAAATAGGAAGTTACTTGTAGACTTTTTATAAGCTATTGAGGGAAGAGAAAATATGTACGGATGAGGATTTGGGGAGCCTCGAGTTCCACAAACCAGTTGCTGTGAACAATCTTCAGTGTTCTGGTTTATTTCCTGTTTCTATGATAAACACCAGGACCAAAGGAAGCTTAGGGGAAGAAATGGTTCCATTCAGCTTCCATGCTCAGAGAGTAACCCATCACTCAGAGAAGTCCAGGCAGGTATGCAAAGCAGGAAGCTGGCACAGAAACCACGGAGGACAACCGCTCACCGGCTTCCTCTCTCGCTTCCTCATGTGGCTGTCTGCGCATCCCAGATCTACCTGCCTGGGGACAGTGCTGCTTCCCAGGCCTGTGGTTAGACGCAGACTGAATGACTGAGAATTTCATTATTCCCGTCTGTGCTCAAACTATGTCGCCAGACTCCACTGACAAAAATGCTTCATTAGAAATTAGTCCTGATTTTGATGCCAATAAAAGACAAATGGGAACCGATTTAAAAACAAGCAGAGAAGTCAACGACGACAATGTTTTTCTCCCCCCTAGGAAAAAATTATAAAATTGAATTTATCTTGGCTAATGCGGTTCGGGTGGAATCTAGAACCTTTAGCCTGTCAGCACAGACGATCCCTGGTGGAGGCGGAAGCAGCGCTAGCAGCGGCAGCAGCCATAGCAGAGCATCCGCTGTTGGGACGCCTGTTCAGATACTGACGGTCGTAACGGGCTGTCTCATAGGAAGACTGTTGCTCTTGGAAGTATTCATGGCTGCAGTTTTCATTTGAACACAAGCGCAGGTAAATGCCGTTCATTCTGTACGTAACCTATGTCTCCCCATCGCAGGGGCCAGTAAGTGTTCCCTAAGCAAAAGTTGTTCCACAGCGGTTGTGCCTTGCACTGCTGGATATGCAGAGAAACACAAGCTCATTGACAGACAAGATAACTCTATGGAAATGATACTGCCATTACGTGTTGGAATACAAAAGTGATGAGGCGGAGGCCTGCGGATAATCTCAGAACCCTTCAGGTGTCACAAAGGGCAGCCACAACTTGAAATGCTCATGCTACTAACTAGCTAACTAAGAAATCTAGACGTGGTCTGGTGTCTGGGCGCTGTTTCTCCACCTCTGGGTTCTGTTCTCTTAGTGGTAACTCCACTTCCAGGCTGGCTCCTTTCCCCAGTCTTTGTGGCAGCTGTCCCTGAATACCTATGTTTATGTTATACACCAGCAGCCAGCACAGCGCACAGACACCTACATCCTCAACAGATATGGCAGGCCCATCCCACAGCCCAGTCCGTGATCTAGACTGGGACCCAGGCTCATTGGATAGCCAAGGGGGGAGGGGCGCTAATGGGCGTGGCCTGAGTGGTATCAGGTGTAACCTGCTGAAAATAATTAGGACCAAATGTGGCAGGCAGACAGTGAATTTGAAGAGATTAAAAGAGAGAAAGGCCTTTCTGAGTTGAAATGATTCTAATGATGTTATGTTGCTCTGTGAGTAACATGGAAAGCCTGGGTGGGTTGCATAAGATGTACAATTTGGAGAGAAGGAAAAGCAGCAGCCAAAGAAGATACCGGAAAGTATCTGCAGAAAAAGGCAGACTGCAATTAAATGCAGCCAGCACTGAGTCCTCATTGACGTCTTCCCGACTACCTCATCTCAGTAACAACAGCACGCTCCCCTGAGCCCTCCGGTTCATCCTTCTTAGTCTCGGCATCCAGCATGAGCTTTTTATAGTATTCTCCAGACTACAGTGTCTCTTACCTTTTCTTGTTTAAAGTCTCCTCGCTATATACTCTCCCCTCCAGCCGCTGTATTAGCCTCTAAAACCTTTCCTCGGAAACTCATAGAATTTTACTCTCCAAACTCTTATTCTCCAAAAAAGATCTCACTTTTCAAAGCACGAGAACATATGGTGAGAACAGCAGCTGCCCCAAGCCTCACTACACACAAAATGTAATCAAGACCAGAGACTAAGAACCAGGGTTTTTTTTGTTTGTTTGTTTGTTTTTGTTTTTGTTTTTGTTTTGTTTTTTTGTTTTGGGGCAGGGCACACAGGGCTGGGAAGGGTCGAGACACCTTTTCTGTCCATAGCTTTGGAGTCTGTCCTGGAGCTCGCTTTGTAGACCAAGGTAGGCCTCCAGCTGACAGAAACCCGCCTGCCTCTGCCTCTGCCTCCTGAGTACTGGGATTGAAGGTGTGCACCACTGTCACAAGGTGACTAAGAACCAGTTTTAAGGACCATCTTCCTGGTTTTTTCAGGTTCAGGACTGGCAGTTATATCTCAGTGGTAGGCTTCTTAGCATGTTTGTTTCTGCTTTTCTTTATGACTTTTCATCGCGATTTAATACTTTGTTTTAAGAGAATCATCATACTCTACTAATTAAAATTGCAAGCTTATCTACAAAAGCCATAAAAAACTGTATATGTATTGCAACTCTATATACATTTCCACCAAAAAGTACTATTGATGGTAATGAAAATTTTATAAATTTTGAAATGATTTTATATTACTTTTGCCTTGTTAGTCAAACCATAAAATATTTTAAAAGTTAAAATTAATGGTACATACTTTTAAATGTACTGTATGTTATTACTTTTTTTTTTTAAAAAGTGTATTTTGTCATTTTACAGGAAGCAACTAAAGTGCCGTACGAAAGAACAGGCTGAAAACAAAACTATATCAACTGCTTATGTATTCGCTATTTTGCTACTCAACAAGAAAGAGGCCACAGCATTTTCAATGAAAAGATGCTAATGTCCTTTAGTATTTTTATAATGTTTGACATGTAATCATTATATTTAACCCCAAAAAAATCAGATTTCTTCAAAATACAAGTTTCTGTTAATTCCTTAAACTTGTATGTTCTTATTTCATTAAAAGTTATAGGAAGCTCACATTTGGAAGCAGATACTCCACCTCCAGGTGCCATCAAAGCGGAGAATCCTTGAAGAAGTTGAAGGCGTGAGGTATAGGGGCTCAGGTCTTTAATCCTAGTGTTGAGGAGGCAGAGGCAGAAGGCTCCTCACAGTGAGTTCAAGACACACTAGGCTCCATAGTGTGACTATCTTAAAAAAAAAAAAGACAAACAAAATAAACTAACCTTTCCTGGTTAGTTTATTTCTGTATCCTTCACAAAGCTCAAGTTTCCAAAGGACGAAGTCATTGAACTTTCTGGCAGTCTTGGTGGCAAGATTGTTCTGGACCTTCCGCAGGCTGAACACTTGCCTTCCAGATCTGCAGGTATTCTGGGAATCCCAAAAGGAAGAAGAATGCACTTTGCACCTCCAAAAGCCTCCACATTCAGGTCTCCCGTCGATCCCCAGAATCCAGTGTCCCACATCCCAGCTCCCACGCGCCAAATCACAGAGGTCAAACATCAGGTCAGGCCACCATGTCCAGGGTGTTGTCATCTAGGAAGTCAGGTTTAGATCCCTCCAGTGCTAGTGCTGAACAGGATCCGCATCACCTTCTGTGGTTGGTGGGGGGCGGGACCTTGGTCTCCGGGAGAAGGGTTAACATGATTACCACCAGGAGGACCATCTAAAATAAAAACGTAATACTTACCTCAAGGGTCAGTCTCCCTTGGGCAGTGGTGATTTCTCTTTCCTTGTGTTTGAATTTAAGGGTTGTCCACCATAATCTCTTTCTTTCTTTATTGGTTATCTTGGTCTTCCCATTGTTATCTTGGTCTTCCCATTGTCCTGGGGGGGATTTTTAAGTTATAAGCGGGTAGCCATATATGTATTTCCCCTCTGTTTGGGAAGACACATCCATATCCTTGGCCCTGTGTCCACAAGGGATCTGGGCCCCTCCACTGGTTAGTGAGAGGATCCTTCCATTGAACCTTTAGGCAGGGCTTCATTGGTAGAAATCCCCAATGTTTCTAGAACCTATTTTGTTCATCTGATTTTTGAAAATTTAAGATATTGATGGCTAATAATGCCCTTTGCAGTTGTAGATGGGGGGAGACTTCTCCCCCTTTCTGTTTTTTAAGGACCTCTTTGAGATATTGGTGATGTCTTTTGACAATCGCTTTACCCTGAGGGTTGTATGGGATCCAGGTGGTATGGGATATAGTCCATCTCTGGAAGAATTCTTTTAATGTTTTACTTATGAAACAGGGGCCGCTGTTGGTCTTGACTTGCTGTGGTAGTCCCAATGTAGCAAAACATTGTAAGAAATGCCTTTTGGCATGGGTTGCCTTTTGCCCTGAGTGGGCAGTAGTCCAGCATGCCTTAGAGTACGTGTCTATGGTCATAAACATATATTTTAATTTGCCAAATGGAGGGTAATGAGTAACAACTGTTTGTCAGATGATATTGGGTCCTAACCCTCTTGGTTTCACTCTTGGCCCTGGTGGCAAAGGTGGGTGTGGAGAAACTGTTGGCAAGTCTTACATGTATAAACAATTTTCTATAATTCTGTTGCAGGGATCTGGGGGTATAGGTATTTGAGTCCTCTCCAGTTGACATGAGTTAAGTCATGCATTTGAGTAGCATTTTGTGTGGGTAGAGCTGAGACCTCTATGAGACAGGATTCTAGATAAGGAACAATTAACTGTTAGCAGTAGCCACCAGGCCTCTGTTTTCTTGTTATTGGATGAGGATCCTCAGCTGTAGTCTAAGCTGACCTCAAACACATGGTCCTACAACCCTCTCTCCGAAGCATGCTGGATCATGGGAATCTTTCAACATGCTGAGTTTCTCCTTTTAATCCTCCAAAATACCACCTAAAATACCTCTACTCTACAACTAACCGTAACAATGAATGTTGCTTTAAACTTTCTGCCCTCAGAATCCCCTCCTCAATTTTTATTTGACCTATGTTCTATCTCTATCCCCTTAATGCACTATGACAAATGGCCCCTTTCTATTTTCCTAGCTTCCAAATTTACTCCAAATTAAACACAGAAAACAAAAGACTTTAAAAGCCAAGATAAACATATGGGGATAAACGTGCAACATTTGTCTCTCTGAGCCATGCTACATAATTTTTTCCAATAAACTGTTCTGGCTAACTTTATGTCAACTTGACATAGGCTAGAGTAACCTAGTCTATTTAACCTCAATTAAGAAAATGCCTACATTGTATTGGGCTGTAGGCAATCCTGTAGAGCATTTTCTTAATTAGTGATTGATGTGCGAGATCCTAGCCCATTGTAGGTAGGGCCACCCCTGGGCTGGTGGTCTCAGTTTCTATAAGAAAACAGCTGTGTGAGCCATGAGGGAACAATCCAGTAAGTAGCAACGCTCCATCACCTCTTCATCAGCTCTTGCCTTCAGGATCCTGCTCTGTTTGAGTTCCTCTCCTGACTTCCTTTAGTGATGGGTTATGGATGTGGAAGCATAAGCCAAATTAGCCCTTTCCTCTGCCAGCTTGCTTTCTGTCATGCTGTTTCATCATAGCAACACTAACCCAAACCAAGACATTATCCACAACATCCGAATCATAAAAACCTATACCTTGAATTGACCCATTCTGTGGCTAGTCAGGGGACTCTTATCTGTAGGGTCCAGACTCATCAGTGGGTGTTTTCAGCTCACTCATGTGGGCTCCAAATACCAAGAATATCCAGTTTCCAGTGAAAGAAACTCTTTCATTTATTTATTCTGACTTCTCTCTAGACAGTAATTATATAAGTTGTGTAATATCAAAAGACAGTGCCTTCCAGACAAGCAGTAAGTGCTTGGATGCTTGGTATCCCATTCGTAGGACATAATATATTAAGTAGCTCCATTATTATGAATCAATGTTTGAATACTTATGGGAACTGTACTGCCAGGAACGCTATTTGCCCATGAATGCTGACTTTATTTGACTAGTTCCTTCAGGCTGAGGGTTATGTGAGGATTTGACACACAGTATATCTCTAAATTAGAAGAAATCTCTAAGTAAATTAAGTAATAGACAGAATAATGAAAAAAATTCTTGCACTGTATATTTTTCAGTTAAAGAAAATCTTCCAAATTATTCCGGAAACTGTACTTCATCCTGACTTACAGCCCTCATATTTTAAATAACACTGTATAAAATCAACACTCAGTTACAGAGCAAATAGTTATGGTTGCTATGGCAACGGAATCTGTGCCTACAAGCAGAGAAAGTAATTCCTTTTGGGTGAGGTATTTATTACAAGTGTATCTGGCTAACATGACAAGAGCATTTTCACAGTTTTTTTTAAGAAAAATTTATGTATTTAGAATGATGAGCCTTTGTATTTGCAAATTCTTTATAAGAAAAAATATATGACTTAAAATTTTTAGTGTTTTCTGTATGATTACATCCTGAACTTAATTCTCACTGATTAAAGATTTAATTTCATTTATAATATTTATTATAATGTGAGATAAATTGCTTTACTATAGTAAATATATCATATACCTGGTGAAAAAAACAAGGAGCCAAACCAATGCCATGACAGGCTCCGAATAGCCCTGCCAGGGAACAGGCCTCAGTTTTGGTTTATTGGAATTGTAAAAGCAGTTCTTGGAAAGACCATAACTCAGGGGCAACCAATCAGTAAGTACCTCAGAGCCTTATGCAAGCTCAAGACTCCTAAAGATAATGGTTGTAGAATATTATTTTAAGGCATGTTGTTTTTATTTATGCTACATTTTTTTCCCACTTTGTGAAGCTGTGATTCTTTGCTTGTCTAAAACACTTGATAGTCTAATAAAGAGCTGAACCACCAATAATGAGGCAGGAGGAAGAATGGGTGAGGCTGGCAGGCAGAGAGTGTAAATAGGAGGGAAAAGCTGGAAGGGGGAAGGAGAGGAGGAGTCAGGGGCCAGACACACAGCAGGCTGTGGAGTCAGAGTGAAAGTAAGGTACACAGATGTAGGAAAAGGAAAAAGCCCACAGGCGAAAGGTAGTCCGGGATAATTGAAGTTAAGAAAAGCTGGCAAGAAACAAGTCAAGCTAAGGCCAGAAATTTATAAGAAAGAATAAACCTCTGTGTGATTTATTTGGGAGCTGGGTGGCGGGCCTCTCGAAGAACAAAAGGGCAAAGAGCCCCAAAGAGTAAAAAGAATAAAAGCAAAAAACAGACAACTACAGATAGCTCCTCTCACACTGCTGCTAGAAGTTCCTAACCACTAAGCCACCAAACAATCCTGAAGCAACCCATAAACCTTGTGTCTAAACCCACCACGCAGGGCCCAAACTAGCTGATCCTTATTTTGGAATTTCCCTAATCTTGCTTTAAAGGAGCCTGTAAACTTCTCTCTGGGTCACCATTTTGGCCACCTTGTATGCAGGTATTTTTTGCTCTTAAAATAAATACACTTGTTGATTGCATATGTGACTGGTGGTCTTTCTGTGAGACTTCTCACGAACTGTAACACCTAGACAAACATTTGACCAGAGTTGCTAATAAGGTATTTTCAAGAGTCAGAGGTGTGGCCAGGAGATCCAAAACAACAGCTAGAAATAAATTTTGACTTTAAATAGTAACCATTAAGACGAAATTTCCCAAAAAGATGTGAACTGATAGACAAAGGTAACTGAATCTATTTATTTTAAAGAGTATAAAGTGTATAAAGTTCAAATCATGAAGTCTGCACCTACAACCTATTTGTAATGAGCATACAGTAAAGTACCGAGCTGGCATACAGGGCGCAAACAAAACTTAGAACATGTTACTGAAAAGCTTTAACGGCCCAAAAAACCTCTCTGCCTGTGCAATAATCCGAATCAGACTGAACCAAACTGAATTAGAAAAAGCCCAGGTTTAATGGATACTAACGCTCCTGAGTGGCCTTCTGGGCCCTCAGAGAGGAGGTGGGGAAGGAAGACGGGAAATTACGAGTCTGCCTTCTGGGGGCAGTTTAAACATCCTGTGAAAGTGGTCTTGAGCATCTCTGGGGAGGGGTCATCGTTTGGCGGGCTTTGTCAGAGGTGGAGTCTGGACTGAGGCAACCCGCAGGTGAGGGGGCTTGGACTGGAACTTTCCACCCAAATGTTTGGTTCAAGCATCACTGAAGCTGCTAATGTCCCTATACCCAAAGGGACTGTGATGTTTGGTTGGAAGCATCACCCCAGTCCCCTGACACCCCTATATCCAAGGAGTCTGGAATGTTTGAGTGAAAAGTACCATCCCAAGCCCCCTCCCCTAGGGGTTGCCCCAGTCCAGACACAACTGAGAAAGCCTGCCAAACAATGACTCCTCCCTGGAGATGCTCAAGACCACTCCCACAGGCTATTTAAACTGACCCCCAGAGACGGAACATGTGGTCTTCCCAGTTCGGTTCTCCTTCCAATCTTCATCCCTGGGGGCCTGGAAGGCCACCTAGGAGTGCTGGCATCCATTAAACCTGGACTTTTCTCATTCGGTTTGATTTGGTCTGATTTGAATAATTGCATCAGTGGAGAGGTTTGTTGGGCCATAAAAATCTTTCACCAAACATCCCAGACTCTTTGGGTATACGGGATGCCAGGGCCTGGGGTTACGCTTCCAACCAAACAATCACAGGGTGTTTACTTGTGCTGAAATGATCGGGTGCAGCAGAATGGACTGAACTGGGCTTAGATAAAGTTTTGAGTATTAACCAGCAGTCTGAGGAGCCAAGAGGGGCGTTGTGGCACTTCAGCTCCGACCTCTGCACTTTTACTCTGTCTTTAAAACAAAGGCCCGAGACTCAAAGGAGTTAATTTCGAGCTACAGCTTCAACCCTTAATAATCCTGTTCCTTTTACTTTTTAAATAACAAGCTACTGGCAAATACGTCCATTGCTGATGATGGAAAAAAAAAAGCCTCCTTTGTTTTGCTTGGAGGCAGCATTTCCAGTAGTGAGCTTGAAATCATGCTGGACGAGAAGATGAAAAGCATCTGCGCCTGAAAATCTGCACCAATTTTTACTGCTGCTTCCATTTCTGTTTACATTATGACCTTTAGTTTGCAAAATAAATCCACAAGGAAGGTCTTATTATCCTAGTATTGCAGATATAAAAACTGAGCCTTAGCGCTGTTGAAGGTCATAGCTGTCATGGCCAGCTTGTGGTACGTATCGGAAGGGTTGAGTCTTTCACTGTAAGTTCGCACTATTGTCAAGTTTGCAACCCACATACAAGAGAAATCATATTAGTATTTCATGTTGTACGACAACACATTTGCATTCCGAGATGATAAAAGACTTTGTATCTCCATATCATACTCAGATCAAGATTACTTAAGGGAAGAGCAGAATGGTGTTAAGTCACCAAACCATGGTCCTAGACACAGGGTGAGAACTTATCCCTTCTTTCTCTTTAATCTATTTCTAGTAGAAAGAAAATTAAACCAAATGTGTTATCTTTCTAAACTTTTTCCCAAGCTCCTTCTAAAGAAACTTGGCTAACTCAAACAATTCTTCTTAGATAGTAGGTCCTCTTGTTTTAAGCAATAGATTACTATTGGTTGTTATATAATGGTAGAAACCATCTCAGTGCTTCATGGAAAGTTAATTTTCATTTAATACGACTGAAGCTGTTTTTTTAAAGATGCTTTAGACTGTTCAATATGTTTATTAAGACATTAGCCCTAATTAAGAGATAGTGGTTTTTAGATATTTAAAAGTATTTAAATTTCCAGAATATTGACGTTCATTATTTTGAAAGCAAGTAAAATTCTCTAGTAGCCAGACCAATAAAAACACTCTACTAAAATTATCAAAAAGTCTATGCTTTCAAACGTCTGACTCAGTGCTATGAACTCCAAGTGTTCTGTCTTGCCTGGTCAGGAAATGGATGTGACTTCATAATCTGTATACAACTGTGAACAGTTGTATCATTAATACAACTGAATAAATAAATGAACAGTTGCTCATTAATAAAACTCTACTAACATTCAAGTTTCATCAGTTGGTCTAAGTTGAAAAAAAAAACAACCAAAAACCAAAAAAGAGATATCCCTTGGTGAAAAGCCAGAAATTGGTCAACCTCTGAACAGGGTTAGTGCAGAAGACTCAGCCACAGCTGGAGAACCTAAACAATGAAGACCCTCCCAAAGGGATCCTGAATAAAATGAGGAGGTTGGTCGGTAACTTTAAAATGGGCAAATATTTTATGCACAAAACAGGCAGGATGAACTAAACCCCACTGAGAAAGGCAGTATAGAAAATGTCATTCACCTACATTTACTATCAGGAACAGTTACAATCAGGAAAAGTTACAATCAGTAACGGTTACACTATTGAGTGTTTTCTTATGGTAATTTTAGTGGGCTGTTTTATTGCCCTTTCTACTGAGAATCTGAAAATCTCTTTTGTTCTTCCTACTTTAGGTCTGGTCATCCTCCCCTGGCCCCAGGACAAGACTTAAAGTTGCACTCTTAAAGAAGTGCTCTCTAATTGAGGGTCTGGTTCCAAAGTGCTTGGATGTAGCCCTAAGTCCTTTGTTTCTCGGTTACTTTTTTTCTCTCTTGCTGCCCTCTATGCTGATTTTCTCTGAGAGTTTTCCAAGGGTACAAAACATATGAAAAACTTATTTGGGAAATCTTGCAAACTGCGATATTCCTGAATAGAGTATTTTCATTTGGCATTGTCCCTTTGGCAGCCCAGTCAGGTTGTTTTGAGAATATGAAAATCAACTTGTTTAAGTGCAAATATGGAAAACTATAAAACACCCTTGGCTAAGGGAAGGTGTCTCAGTCCGAACAGAGGCCAATTCCCCATGCAGAGAAAGGCTAGAGACATCCTAAAGGTGAGGTGTGTCTTCATTCCACACACTAGCATGAACTCACACCCGTATTCCAGCAAGGGATCCTGAAGTGTTGACCTGTGAGATCACCAAGAAGATTTAAAACATTCTCTTATAGGCACTTTAATAGGAAATTCAGTTTTCAATCTTCTGTTTGGTTGTCTTGGTTAGGGTTCTCATTGCCGTGAGGAAACACTATGACCAAAGCAGCTCGGGGAAGAACAAGCTTGTTGGACTTGTGCTCAAATCACTGATCATCACCGAAGGAAACCAGGACAGGAACTCAAAACAGGCAGGAACCTAGAGGCAGGAGCTGATGCAAAGGTTATGGAGGAATACTGCTTCCGGCTATTTCCATGTGGCTTGCTCAACCTGCTTTCTTACAGAAGTTAGAGCCCCACCTACAATTGGTTGAGTCTTTTCAGAGGATCACTAATTAGGAGAATGCCCCCACGAACTTGGCAACAGTCCTATCTTATTATGGCATTTTTTATTCTCAATGAAATTGAGGCACCCTCTTTGATAATTCTAGCTCTTGTCACGTTGATAGAAAACTAGCCAGCCAGTACCATTGTTTTTCTATCATTCTATGTTGTGAAGCAAGGATGGACCCAGTCACCAGGTTTTCTATAGAAGTGTGTGCCCTCCTTCCTTTTAGTTGGCAGTAACAAATTAAAAGAGAAAAAATAATCATGAAAAGGAAGAAATTAACATGGGGTATAATAAGTAATTTGTAACAAAGATGTAAGTAATAAACTTTAAAAGATAAAACAGCCTGGTGGTGGTGCACACCTTTAGTCCCAGCACTTGGGAGGCAGAGGTAGGTGGATCTCTGAGTTCAAGGCCAACCTGATCTACAGGGGCTACACAGGGAAACTCTATCTTGGAAAAAAAATCTCATGTCAGAATTATTGGATTTTGAAAATCCAAAAAATATTGGAAATTATAGAGTATTGGAATTTGGATGATAGAAGAGATTACTGTTAGGATACCTGTTAGCAGACTGCAGGGGACTTCTTTAATGTGGTCAATTGTTGAATGACTATAATTTATGATTGCTTGATATATGCCAGACTTCACGAAAGTATTGTAAGCAGTAAATTCACTTAAAAGGAAACCCAGATTAAGAGATTAAATAATACATCTGTGTTTACCTAGAATGCTAAATTCACTTTCTTCCTTTTTGCAGGGTAAGCATACTAAATTGTTGGCTTGAATTGGTGGTACATATTAGGAATTTTCCTAACACGAACTCTCTGCTGATGCAAAAATACCAATCAAGCCAAATCACAACAAGCCAAATTAAAAAATATCCCAGTTTAATCCTGCGATCTCGGTGGCCCCGAGGTGGTGGTGGGGGGGGAGGGAAGGGAAGAGAGCACGGGGGAACTTTCCAGGGAAGCAGTTTAAATAGACTGGGGGAGTGGTCAAGATTTTGGTGGGCTGTCTTGACCCTCCTCCAGGGAAAGGTGAAGGTTTGACAGGGATGGGGCCTCCAAAGATGAAGGCCAGAGACCAGTACTTGGGACTTACAGTACGTATTAGTCATTCCAGAATACCGTGGAGGCTGAGGTAGGAGGGACTTAAGTTCAAGATCAGTAAGACTCTCAAAGACAGATAAAGAAAATAAAACATCCTGGGTGGTGGTGGTGAATGCCTTTAATCCTAGCACTTGAGAGGAAGAGGTAGGAGGATCTCTGTGAGTCCGATGCCAGTCTGGTCTACAAGAGCTAGTTCCAGGACAGGTAGGCCTGTTACACAGAGAAACCCTGTCTTGAAAAACAAAAACTAAACCAAAAAAAAAAAAAAAAAGAAAGGAAGGAAGGAAGGAAGGAAGGAAGAAAGAAAGAAAGAAAGAAAGAAAGAAAGAAAGAAAGAAAAGGAAAGGAAAGGAAACACAATAAATTACTGATAAAACTGTGGAGCAGATTGCAGAGAGGAGGATGGGGTAGAATGCTGGAAGTTAAGTGACAGATAATGGATGAATAAAAGGCAGTTGTCACTTTTTTCCAAGTCTTTTTTTATTGAGCTATACATTTTTCTCTGCTCCTCTTCCTCCCCGTCTCCTTCCACCCTCTCCCGTGACCCCCACGCTCCAAATTTACTCAGGAGATCTTGATATATGAAGAAAAAGACTAGTTGAGAAACAATTTGGAAAAAACTGTTTTCAGCTTTTGGATATATCAGACACACACACACACACACACACACACACACACACACACACCCCTACTTTCCAACAGTAGCTTAAGGGTTCCTAATCCAATACAGTCATAAACTCTAGGTGGTTCTCAATCTTTCTAATGCTGTGACCCTTTAATACAACTCCTTATGTTGTTGTGACCCCCCCAACCATAAAATCATTTTTGTTGCTTCTCATAACTTTAATTTTGCTACTGTTTAGGGTTGTTCGAGCCCTAAAGGGCTCGCAATCACGGCTTGAGAACAGCTGCTCTAGGGTTTACTAGCATACAAGATAGAAGACAGCATAGAAACTCATAAGTAAGAATAAGGAAACTGTCTAGGCTAGACTCTGGGGGAACAAGGGTCTATGGGAGGTGGAAGAAAAAAAGGGGGAGGGTGTAGTGGGGGTGGAGCATGTGTTCAAGATACAATGTATACTTATGTGAAAGCATTTTTATGGGGCACAGTAACATGTACAATGAATATGTACAATAAAAAGTAAAAACAAAACAAAAATAAACAACATAAAAATATCCAATTCCAAGAGAAACACAAAAGAACAGGAGCTTGGTAATGCCTAGCCCTGATGCAGGCCAGGATATAACGAGGAACTTAGAGGAAATGCTCCTTTACTTGCAGTTAAAAACTGAACTAAGATTTTAGTCGAGCAGGCTAAATCCTGGAAGAAACGTGTAAACGACTCAGGTGCCTCAATAACTGGAGTCTGTCCTAGTCAGTTCTGAGACAGAGGAGCTCCTCCAATGCTTCCTAATGTAGACGCAGCTTCCCCTTGGCCCCATCTGCCGGGCGGGTTTTTACGGATGGAGCAGAAAGGTCACGGGCGAGACACTCATCTATACTGGAGGAAAGGAGGACAACTTGGCACAAGCCCATTCGCTCCACGACCAAAATAAATAAATAAATAAATAAATAAATCAGGGAAAGCAACAACTACTGCTATCAACCAAAGGCCAGAGTTCAAGCTTCCTTATCACTGCTGCGCTAGCCACGCCCTCTACGCCCATTGGCTTGCGGCTTGTACGTCAAAGAAGCAGCCTATCCCCTTATTGGGCCAGAAGAGACGTGGGGCGGGGTGCGGAAGAGAGAGCCTGGAGACAGCACCTAGCTCCGCCTTGGAGGCGGGGCCAAGGCGGAGAATAGGGCGGGGCCTGGGCGGGGAGTAGGGCGGAACCTGGGCGGATCCGGGGCCGGGGGTGGGGCGGGGCTTTTGGCGACGGGGCGGCCATGGCGGCTGCGCGGCGGCCACGGCGGCTGCGACGGAGCGCGCGCCTGGCTTTGAATGAGCGGAGCTGGGGCTGAGCCGGCCGAGCGCGAGCGCGGGGTAGAAGCCGTGGGCGCGCTCGCGAGCGCAGGCCTGCCGAGCGCTCGCGCGTGTGTGTGTGCGCGTGCGCGCCCGCGCGCGCGGCCCGCGGCGGATCGGAGCCTCCGCCGGGCGGGCGGGCGGGCAGGGGGAGGGGCAGGTGAGTGTGTGCGGCCTGCGCGCGCCTGCCCGCCCGCGAGGGGGGCTTGGCTCGACCCCACCCGCCTCCCGACCACCCGTGGTCTCCCTCTGGGTCGTCCCGTTCTTCCTGCCCTGCCGCCTTCCTCTTCGGTCCTCTTCCAGCGACCTCCTCCACGCCGGGCCACCCCTGGGGAGGGGGGGATTGTTTCCGGGTCAGGGTGACCTGTGGGGCGAGCCCGGCGTGGCTAGGAACCGGCTGAGCCCGTGTGCCCTCGCCATGCCACGCGCACCGCCTGGGACACCGGCCTGTGCGCTGCCGACCCGGAAAAGCCCCGTGTTGAGTCTTCCCCAAGGGCAATGCGCCTCCTTCCTGTCCTCCCTCTCCGGGCCTCGCACCTCCGAGGCCCGATGTCCCCAACCTCCGAATCTCAGCCCACCCTGCTGGCTCCCACCTCCTGCGGCGTAGAGCGCCTCGCATGACGCCCGCCGCCGGGCGTGGGGTTGCGTAACCAGAAAGCTCGCGTGTTGTTTTGCTCATCTGTGCAGTGGGTATGATTTTCGTTTTTTCCCCCGTCGGCCAGATTCTAGGTGGGTCATGCGAAAGTGAAAATGATTTCAGTTAGGAAACTCTCCGCGGAGTCATTTCAGAAGACGGCCCACCTAGATGGCTTTGCCAGCGGGGTCACATGCGAAGGCCCGATGGTACAGAGACGATTTTTACCTCCAGCTTGCCAAAACAGCGCTGCTGTTTCTGCTTACTTGCCTCTGCTGGCGACCCATCGTTTTTCCTGTTTTGGGTGCAGGGGGATTTTCATTGGAACCTTTGGGATTTTTAACTTCAGCGAGTTCGGGACTTCCTTTGAGTCTGTTCTGTGCTGCTGTAGATCCTAGGACTTTGGAGTGTTTGTATGATAAGGCTCGGGTTGTGAAGTACAGCACTAAATGACCCGTTGAGTGGGTATCACTACTTGGTGTAATGAATTGTAGGATGGATCTTTACTCCAGGATGTGATCACTGAGCACAAGGAGGGATTGACTTCATGCAAGATTCTTTTTCTTTAGGCTTCCCACCCCAGCTATTGAGAGATCTTTCTCAGTTGGCACAACAGACCTCTCATCCTAATTGCTTGATCGGAGATGTCATTTTTTCAAAATTCTTCCTCTGTCATATATCGTTTGTGAATTTTGTTAGTCATTTTAAGGAATGTTCTTTAATTCATGAATTTTGGTAGTAGGTTATTTCAATATTGCCCGGCTCTAGAAAGCATTTTAAAGCACCCAAATTACAAAGTAGACCCAAATATTTTTCTAATTGATGATCTGTAGGGTATTTTAGAAACCAGACTGTAGCGATATGTATACGATTAAAATCATTTCAAACGGAATATGTAAGGGAAGCCAGGCCGTGGGATCTCTTCCAGTTAGTCCTGGTTTAACCTGTCTAAATTACTCAGGCCAGTTATGGCCCTCGTCTGTTACCTGGGAGTGGTGAAACAGTTGGACTACATCCCGAACATGTTACGGCCCAAGGAATGCTGGTTCTTTTTCATTCAGGAAATATTTGAGTGCATAAATGCTGGCACTGCCCAAGATTTAGAGATAAGAAACCGAGGCACACTGGTGGGGTCTTGTCTTTCTAGGCTTTTTTTCTTTTGAATAAAGTAGATGTAGAAACTCAAGACCACGGAGTAGCAAAGAGGGTTTCTCTGCAGGAAGTGTTTTCTCCTCTCGAGTGTAGCATATGTTACAGGGTGTGTGCCAATATATCCATCCCTTTGAATTTGCAGCGTTATGTACGAGTCCTGAGTAAGATTTGTCTACGAGTCAGTGTAATTGATAAAGTGTTACTTAATAGCTTGGGTACATTTTCCCCATTTTCGTGAAACTGGTTGGAAATTTTATCCTGGAATTATATCTCCCCTGATTACTGAGGATGTTTGAGACCAGTTTGTTCTTGGTTTTCAAATTAAATCGATGTAGGTTTCAATGTGAGCTGTTGTAGGAGTGTGGAAATGTGCTTATTCTATTCTATTAGATGAGGAAAATATCTATTTCACTAGAAATAAGTTCTGTGGGTTCAGTTAGCAAGTGTTTAGGTAGTACTTGGTTCATAATGGTTAGTGAATTTTAGGTCTCTTTCATTAATTACAGAAGCAGATTTCTCACAGAATCGGAATGTTGTTGATTGCTAAGAGGGAATTCTGTTCTGTAATCAGTAGTAATCCAACTTTCTGGTTTTTCACTTAAACTTGAAATCTTATTTCTACTTTTTGTTGGAGTCATTCAGGGTGATGGGTATTACTGAGTAATGACACTTAGGAATGTATGAGAAGTGTAGCTACAAGACTGAATGAAGTTTGTTCTCAGCCTAGGGCAGCGCCCTGTCACAGCACCAAAATAGTAAATGTCTTTTTTCCTCCCAAAAAATCTTACAGGAGTATCTCTTTGGCTGTATGTCCTTTCCTAGTGTTATATACCATTGAGCTATAAAGCTACCTTTTAAATTCATTTCTTCCTTCCTTCCTTTCTAACTTTCTTCCTTCCTTCCTTCCTTCCTTCCTTCCTTCCTTCCTTCCTTCCTTCCTTCCTTCCTCCTTCCCTCCCTCCCTCCCTCCCTCCCTGCCTCCCTCCCTCTCTCTCTCTGTCTCTCTGTCTCTCTGTCTCTCTGTCTCTCTGTCTCTCTCTCTCTCTCTCTCTCTCTCTCTCTCTCTCTCTTTCTTTCTTTCTTTCGACAGAGTTTCTCTGTAGCTTTGGAGCCTGCCCTGGAACTAACTCTTGCAGACCAGGCTGGCCTCGAACTCACAGAGATCCGCCTGCCTCTGCCTCTGCCTCCCAAGTGCTGGGATTAAAGGCGTGTGCCACCACTGCCTGGCCCTGAAAATTTATTATATTTTTAAAATTTACCCTGAATTTTTATTAATGTATATTGTCTGTATAAATTACTGGGCTTCATTATATTTCATTCCTTTATAATGCAATTTGTTTTACCCCCTTCCCCCATTACTATTGTTGTTCTGGTCTCCATCTTCTTACAAATAGTACCACATCTATTTTCCTGTCTTGTATTGGAAATCTAGCTTGTACAAACGACGGGGAAAAATGCTGTATTTGTCTTTCTGATTAGCTTATTTTGCTCAGCACTATGGTCTTTAGTTCCATCCATTTTCTGTGCAGGGCATTAATGCTTACTCAAACTTCTCTTTGGGAAGATTGCTTTTCTATTTGTTGACACTTACTTTTGACCAATCAACTTTAATGAAGCCTTAATTCACCATTATATTCTGTTCATTCTACTTATAATGAGGCATCAAACATTTCTTTCAAATTTTATTTTGCAAATGATAACAACGTACCAAGTTAAAAAAAATCCTTCAGAGAAGTATTGGGTAGGACACATAGGTAGTATATAGATATTACTATGCTGTGAAGTAGAAAATGTGAAGTTTTTCAGTGGAAAAACATGGGTTAAGAAGACTTTATTCCACCAAGAGGGTAGGAAACAATATAGACAACATTGGGAAACCAAATAATGCTTATAAGCCATTGGCATCTCTGAGATTCTTTGAGAAAAAGGAGTCAACTTTGTTGCAGTTTTTGAAACCAAGTATACCACCTTGGGGATATTTGTCATAAATTGTGTGTGTGTGTGTGTGTGTGTGTGTGTTACTTGAAGAAGGAGATTGGTAATGTGCTCTTGGTTCCCTTTCGTTTAGCATCACTGTTCTTTGCCTCTGCTCAGCAGTGAGCCACCTCCAGCCTTTGACATTGAATCGGCCGTTCAGTTAAGATAGGCAGTCTTCATATGCACAAAATACATGGGCGTTGCTAAGGGAACCTTGTGGAACTTTTCCGTTGTACCTTTAGCAGTCTGCATTCTACTTTTAACCCTAGAACCAGAAAGTACTAGCTGTGGTTCTTCAGAAGGAGCTGCCAGTTAATAACTACAGAGCAGTCAAGATCAAGGACCGTGACAGTTAGTGTGTTTTCCTTGCTTTCTTGTTTTCGTCTGTTTTTTTTTTCTTTACTGTTTGGCTGTATGTATTGAGTTTTTATATTGCGGTATAATATATAAATAATATATGCAACAAAGCAAATCGTATTTTACCACTTAGGTTAAGATACAGACCTTAGTTTCCTAATGCATCTATATCTCCCCTCCCATCATGAGAGGCAAATATTTATTATTATTTAATTTTTAACCTACTAATGTAATACTTCATTTAGTTGAGGAAACTTCATTATGAGCTATCTTTAAGAACCTGCAAGTTACTGTTGGGTATGATTTGTCCTTATTCCATCAGAGACTGGATTAATAGATTTACTAAGTTCAGGCCCAAGCATCACTGTTTCTGTGAACAGATGACTAAGTTTGCAAACCTGGACTAGATGGGCTTTATCCTTTGTCTGCACTTACTAGCTATGCTTAGAACATGTTAGCTGACTCGACTCAGTTCAGTTTCTCCATCTGTGAAATAATGAGAGTATCTCAAGGTTAAAATGTTGAAAATATTTTCCACAGTGCTATATTGAGGTGAATCAAATTTTAAAAGGTATAGAAAGGTTTAATATATACTATGTTGTCCTTTTTTGAGCTTTTAAATTGTAAGTAAATTTGTACTAGTTTAGGCAAACCTTTTTTTAGAGACTGAGGGTGAAGAGTATTCTTCCTCACAACTATTAAATGACTTACATTGTATTGGAATTTAATGTTATATTTGTAGCTTTTAGAGAAAAGTGAAGATGTCAGATTTCTCTTAGTGCATAAGGACATTTTAGTTTGGATTCGAAGGAAGAGCCTGGCCTCAGCCACGTGTCTCATGTGTTGTTTTCGTTCCTGTCTTTCCCACAGGCTCTCATTCTCGCCATGGCTGTCACTCAGTTCCGGTTATTTAAAGTTTGTACCTGCCTAGCCACAGTGTTCTCATTCCTAAAGAGACTAATATGCAGGTAAGTGATTTCTGTGTTCAAACTGACCTGTTTGTCTCTTCGTTGGTTTAGATTACTTCCTAACTTCAAAAGACATGGATATCTTATTTAAACTAGTTGTCCTGTTTAAAATACACATTAATCTCTGTGCTTTTTCGAAACATTTTTGCAGATCTAGAAAGGATTTCAGTTGTTTTGTTCTTTCATATGTTCACATCTTCCATTTAAATATATTAAGTAATTAGTCCTGTAAAATTTTGGAAAGAAACAGACCAAGGTTAAATAGTACCATGATCACAGAGAATATGTCTTCTTTCATGTTTGGAATGTTTAGAAGTGGTTAGGCAAAGTTAAGCTTAGGCATTTCCGTGTATATTTCTATACAAATGCTATTTTTGTATTTATTTTTAAAACTTCCAACAGAGAGGGGCTGGAGTGATGACAGTGACTTAGAGTCCTTGCTGCTCTGGCAGAGAACCTGGGTTTGGTTCCTAGCATCCACATGGTGGCTCACAGATCTCTAAACTCCAGTTCTGGGGAATCCAGGGCCCTCTCTGGCCTCTGCAGATACCAGGTGTGCACATGACGCACAGGCACATAAGACACACACAGACTCATAAAATGAAAATGTAGTTTTGAAACTTTAAACAAAGAAACTATGAAAAAGATAAGTGTGTGTGGCCAGAATAAAGTGTTGGCTACATTTGGTTTTCCTTAGATTCTAAATCCTTCTGTCTCGCCACATAGCACACTCCAGCTGCGGCTTCTCAACTCCGAGGTGCCTCGGGACTCCCCGTGACATTCGGAAGCGTGTTCTCAGGGTTGAGAGTTCCCGCAGAGCTGGGTTGGCCAGCAGCTGCTGAGCACTGGTGGAATCCAAATTCAGGCAGCTCGTATGTGCAGCACTGGGGTCTATAGCTTTGCTGGTAACATAGCATTACAAAGCTAGGTTCTTAGGGTGTAATTAAAAGTCATTATGCCATCAAAATTAATGTAGAGCAGAAAGTGAGGGTGGCCGTATTCAGTCTGATTGACGACTTCAGAGGCCAAATGTCCAAAAGACATACATATTTCAAAAGTATTGTATTTTATTTCAAATAAAAATAATAATTTTTATTTTCTGCCCTTTTTTTCCTTTTCTTGTTTTGAAACAAGATGTTGCTATTTCCCAGGCTGGCTTCTATATTTCTGTGTAGCTTAGGCTGTCCTCAAATTTGCGTTCCTTCTTTCTCAGCTTTTTGGTCATAATTAGAGGGTTAAGAAAAGAGAGGTATATGTGTATTGAGCTTTTCAATTTGCTACTGAGAACTCAGGACATATATAAGTACTGAATTGTTTGTGTGTAGGTCTTAATCAGTGGAACTGAAGCCAGAAATGATCCATGCCTTTAATCCCAGCATTGGAAGGCAAAGGCAGGTGACTTTCTGTGAGCCAGCAGGGGCTGCATAAAGCGACTCTGTTTCAGAAAAACAAAAAGCTGTCAACCAGAGGAACTGTTAGGCTGTTAGGTCTTTTGGCGTAAGTTTTTCCAGAGACGCTTAGTGATACATTTAAGGTAGGGTAGAAGGAAAGCGGGCGTAAGTGGTAATCAGCTCTCTGTTCAGTGGGTAGGTTTTAGAATGTACACACAATACTAGGTTGAGCCTGTTGAGAAGTTAGCCTTTGATGAAATGCTGTGGAGTAGAAATGATCACTGGGAGGTGAGAAGTCAAGAAACATATGGAAGAAATGGAGTGGTTGACCCTTGAGGATCTGGTGAAAAAATGTTCAAGTCAGGGAATGAAGAAGAGTGAGCAGAAACTTACTAGGGAAAGCAGGGTGGGAGTAAATAAATGCTAGTACCAGACAGAAGTAAACGGTGTCGTCAACAATTGTCATGGACCGTCGATGTCTTCACGTGTCTGCAGTGTCTAAAACTCTAGTCAGTGTAGGTTAGTGTTAGGATAAGAAATATTTGCTTTCATATCAAGGGCTTTGTTTGTTGTCATGAGTTTCTGTTGTCAGTGTCAGCATGTTTAGGACTGACTGTACCTTCTGTTATTAGGGTAAACTTAGGTGTCAAAACAAAGCTGGATTATGTGTTGTAAAATTCCATACTTGTGGAATAAATTTTGTAATAGGCTGTAATAGTTTTGTCTTCATACATTTGAATAAAAATAAAGTGAATAAAATAAAGCTTGTGAATTTGTCCTAAAATAACCCCGTTCGCTCTAATGGAATGCGTTCCAGACTGCTGGTTTTTAGCTACTGTGTTTTATGTCTCACTGTGTAGCTGATGTTATTCTAGCTGCTTTAAATACGCTTCTCAGTTCAAGCCTTAAAAGAACCTTAGCAGTGTGGCTATGATACTGTAGCTGATAATTAGTTCTCATTAGCCTCAGTAAAGTAGCTTTGAAAGTCTTGTCAGTGTGGATTCTTTAGCTCATGTTAACAACTGAATGATATTATATCCTGATGAATATTTCTCTACAAATCCTTAGAAATCAATTGGTTTAGTTTGGCTAATTGATTTTCAAAATTTTCCTTTTTTAAATTAATTTATTTTATTTCATGTGCTTTTGAAATATGTTTTGTTTTGGATGGATGTATGTCTGTGTGAAGGTGTCAGATCTTGGAGTTATAGGCAGTTGTGAGCTGCCATGTAAGTGTTGGGAATTGAACCTGGGTCCTCTGGAAGCACAATCAGTGCTCTTAACTGCTGAGTCGTCTCTCCAACCCCTGATTTTCAAACTTTTAGATAGTTGAATACTTAATTTTACCAAGAAATCTGTGAAATGTAAAGCTGTCCCTCCGGATTAGTAGTGTAGAGCTTTATCTCCAGATTCCAGAACACTGGAGGAGCACAGGCTTCAGAGGGGCTTGCGTTTGTGTTTGATGTTCAGTTCATGCCAAATCCAATAATTTTGTCTATAATTCTAATCCTAACCGAAAAGGAGCTACTTTGCCCAAGATTTGAGAAACATTGGCAAGATTGCTGAGTCATGCTTTTCACCATAGCTTTCTGAGCAGTTATTGTTTAAAATAATAATTATAAAGTTGAAAAATAATTATAAAGTTGAAAATTTTCTGAGTAAATTATTATCTAAAATGTGTTTTCATGTATGCTTGTCTGGGTGTTTCTTGAAGTATATCCTGTTTCTTTCAGATCTGGCAGAGGAAGGAAATTAAGTGGAGACCAAATAACTTTGCCCACCACAGTTGATTATTCGTCTGTCCCTAAGCAGGTAGTCTGTGATGGAGCATGTACTCCAGAGCACGGCTTTTCACACTAGATAAACTACTTCAAAAAGATTGGGTGGTCAGGATTCTTGGTGATTTTCTTATCGTTTGTTTACTTTTATTCAATTCATTATATTGTATGGATATCGTAACATCTAATTTCTCCCCTACTGATTTTCAGTACCTGCCACTTTTATGAAATATTTAATATTTAAATTTTCATGTGCATCCTACACTTATATCATCGTGGGGTTGCCATTTTGTAATTAGTTTTGCATGTGAATTGAGAGTCACGGATTCCTGAGATATTGAAAATTCTGGCTTGTTTTTTGGACATTTGATATCACATTGAGACTTTTTTTTAAGTCAGGTGATTAGTTTGGTTAGGATTAAATGGAAAGTTCCAGTCCACCCTTTGTGGCCGGTACATGTAATGCTAACTCAGTTTTCAAAAGCACCTGCTTGAAGAAGTTTTGGAGTATGGTTTGAATTGCATATATGTCTGTGGCTCAAACAAGTTTTAAAACCAGTGTCTCAGAAAGCCTGTTTCTCTAATAAAGGTCGAGGTGACTGTTAGGCTGTCCTTTTGTGTCTAACAGTTCAAGCAATTACATTTAGACAGATGTGGAGGAGTGGACTTCCTGGGATGAAGATGCCCCCACCAGTGTCAAGATTGAAGGAGGGAATGGGAGTGTGGCAGCACAGCAGAGCTCTCTGGAGCAGCTGGAGCCTGACTATTTCAAGGACATGACACCAACTATCAGGAAAACTCAGAAAGTACGTGCAAGATTCGTGCTTTTGGAGTTTAGAATGCTTCCTAGAGCCTCAGTAAAACTGGAGAGTATAATTGTGTCCATTAGAAAGCCTGTGTATCACTTTGTTTTCTCTAAGATTAAATAAAAATGCTACGTAATTCACATGACCTAAAACAGACCTAATAATACATATTCCCAAGTTTTCTAGCATAGCTAAGTATTTCCAGAAATTCTGTTGGCTCTCAGATAGTAGGTGTTAGTCTCTGCTAAGAGAAACTTAAGCCAATAAAATTTGCAGTTTTAAGAAGTTCCACATATGATGATATCTATACATTAATAATTAATTTCCTATCATACACCATGTACAGCTCTTGCAACCAGTCCTTGGTAGAATACTGTAGGGTTGTTGTGAGTTTGTTAGCGTTTGTTCTTTACTCCCTTTTGAGCTGAAATGAGCTTGCGTAGAGATGTAGAGGTGTTGGAAAGAGCACAATGACTGTTTTTCTGTCCTTTACAAAAATAGGAGAATATTGAAGCGCTCATAATGAGCCCTGACTGACTTTGTCTCATCACTCAGCCAATTCTGCTTCCCAGAAGTAGCCATTCAATAACTTTTCTGCTTGTTTGTATATCACATTCTGCTATTTCTTGATACCAGTCGTGCATACTGTCCACTTCCACCATAGTGTGATAAATGAAGAGTTTCTGCCTCAGTCTCCTTCTAATAGTGCCTTGTTACTCCATTCTGCTCTTCTATTTCAGAAATTCATGCTTTTTATTCAAATACAGAAACATTCCATAAATGTTTGTCTATATGTATATATAGATTCATATATTTTATATAACATGAAAGTATTTTTTATTCAGCACTCCTTATGTGTTTTCTTGCTGTCTTTTTCTTAGTTTCACCCACGTATGTGTGTTCTTTCGTTTTTAAACTGTGTTTAAATAGTCCAGTAAGGAAGGATACTTAACAAATTTCTCAGTTGATGTATATCTTAAATTTTGGAAATATATTGCTGGGATTTAGTATATTATATCATGCCTTATTACATTAATTTCGATTAATGGTGCTTTTCCTGATATTTACAATATTTCAAGTAAATATAATTTTAATACCATTCCACATATTAAAGATGGTAGGTATACTTTTGGTAGAACATATTAGACCTGTTATTATTTAATTTAGTAATTTAAAGTACCTAATTAAATTTTAGGGACCCTCATAAAACAGGGAGAAGGAAAAAATAAGAATTTTTTAAAATGAGATACAAGTTTTCTTGATATGAAGCTGATTTACGTTATAATTAACGTGGGAATTTTGGTACTGTTTACAGAATAACTTACTGCATTGTGTATTATAAAGACGAACAAGCACAATTTAAGCATTATCAAATATGTTGATAAATTATTTCTATGTGGTTTTGTGTAGATTATCCTTGTAATTCTGTTATAATTTATGTTTCAGATTGTCATTAAGAAGAGAGAACCATTGAATTTTAGTATCCCCGATGGTAGCACAGGTTTTTCCAGTAGATTGGCAGCTACACAAGACATGCCTTTCATCCATCAGTCGGTAAGTCTGCCAGTGCGGGCTAGGGAGAGCTTTCATCCTTTTTTTTTTTTTTAAGAAGAGAAAAATTCTTAAGGAATTGAACAAATTTAAAACTTTATCCAAAGCTTATCAATATAATATTGAATAAGATTACAAATTATATTGGACACTTAGTCAGGGTACTGTTATACACAGAGAAGATAGAGACAAAATTTGATGATATTTACAAATTAGAATTATAGGAATTATCCTTAAAATGACTAAGGTAAGTTTTGACTTAGGAATTTTTTTCATCACAGAGCAAGTTTACATTTAAGCTGTGATGTAACTTAAGATGCATTCAAAGTACAAAGTTGGGGTGCCCACTGAGGAGATATCCAAAATGAGAATAAAATCCTGCAAATACCTACATGCCTCCCCAGACCTAAGCTTGCTTTGCATGACTGGTTATGCCAGCTAACAGTTATAAACCCCAGATTCAGTGACTACTGAACATTCATTGTCTCTGAGTCTCTGTGATCTGAGAATCCAGGGGTGTTTAAACTGGGAGATTCTGTCTCAGAGTTGGCAGTGAGTCTGCAGTCGACTGCAGGCTTGACTAGGTTGGGAGGACCAGTGTGTTCACCTTCCAAGTTCACATGAAATCTTTTGGATTTTGTCATGTACTCTTCTATAGGGCTGTTTGGATTTCCCTGTGAATAAGTACTAATTTTCAATAGTGTGGGAAGAGAAGGGGATTGATTATAATGAGGAGACAGTGTTGAATGATTGCATACCGTTACAAACAATAAAATATAGCATCATAGATATTTCTCCTTTCATGCCTTTTTTTAAAGACCCAATCAGTTTTATCAGGGTTGCTTATGAAGAGCATGGATGAGGGATCATTTACAGTGGCAATTTATGGGAGCATGAACACCTTACCTGTGGCTACACCCCTGACGAAAATTCCTCTCCCCCAGTAAGCATTCGCTGCTGCCTGTTGATTGTCAGTGTAGAGTATTTTTCAGATAAGATACTCTTTTTTTGTCCTGAAGTTCATCATTTGTATATGGAGACTTTATACTAAGAATACCAACTTTTTTCTGTCATCTTTTACATATTTTCACTGTTGTTGGCTTCATTTGGATGTTTTTGGTATATTTAGGATGTGTGTGTGTGTGTGTGTGTGTACTTAATGTGTGTGTGTGTAGAGGTGAAATCAATTCTGATGTCTTCTCTATGACTTTCCACCTTACATTTTGAGGCAGAGTCTCCCAGTGAACCTCAAGCTCGCCAGTTGTTTAGACTGGCCAGGGAACCTCTGGGACCTTCCTCTCTCCCTTGCCAACCACTGAGGTTTCAGGCACACACTGTCATGTCCAGTTTCTTACCTGGATGCTGAGGGTCCAAACTCAAATTGTCATGTTTGCATAGCAGGCACTTAAATTTCATGTGCTTAACTGGAAAGTATGTGCTTGTTTTTAAAATTTCCAACATAGATTATTCTAGTTAGACATTGCCGTTAGTTCTAGAGTCGATCTGTATCATTTCTCTCCTTTTTGCTCCCAAAAAGAGACAGAAACAAACAATAAAAAAGGATCTATTCTTCTCTAGTCCAAACTAACAAAGTGAAAACCAAAATTAATTAGAAAACAGTATTCTGTGAAACATAAAATGGCCGGGCAGTGGTGGCGCACACCTTTAATCCCAGCACTCAGAACACAGAGGCAGGCAGATCTCTGTGAGTTCAAGTCTAGCCTGGTCTACAAGAGCTAGTTGCAGGACAGCTAGGACTGTTACACAGAGAAACCCTGTCTCGAAAGAAACCAAAACTAAGCAAACAAAAAACATATAAATCTGGTCTTCCTCAACACACACACACACACACAGTCTTTCTTCAGTTTCCTGTGTGTGTGTGTGTGTATGAATTTTAATTGGTTGCTGACTTGCCAGTGTTTGCACCACTGAAGAAAATGGCTTTCGGCCCTGCTCCCATCCCCCAGCTATCAGTAAATCCTTGTAGGTTGTTAGGTGTAAAGGGGGCCTCATGAGCCCTCCCCACTTCCATGAGGGATGCTGAGAGGGACTCCTCATGGGTGAGTCTTCCGCAGTTAGTCACAGCTCCTGTGAGGTCTGGCGTGCAGTTGCTGTGCCGTTTCAGAGCGGCTGCATTTCACAGTGCTTTACCCATTCCTGCTGCCACTTCCATGGTATTTTCTGAGCCTGACTAGTGGGGGCAGCAGGTCTTGAAGGAGGCATCCTCTTAGAGTGAAACCTTCAGCCGTCACTGGTCATTTTGAGCACTTAGGAGTCTACAGAAACTGTAGCCGATTGGAAAAAGAGGCTTCTCTGACTAAAACTGACTGCAGCACCTGCTTATAGGCGTAACTGTAAATCTTTAGGAGTTAATTTAGTGAGCACACCCGCCTGTTCCCTACTCATGCCTGTGTCCTCTCCAGCCGTGGGCTCATGACCAGGTTCACAGTACCAGCTGTGAATTCCCTGCTGGGAAGCAGACCTTAGATCCAGTCAGAAGTGGTTGGCTCCATGAGGCGTGCCGCTATTATACCAGTAGTGCAGAACATTTTTTACCACTTGGGAAAGTCACACATCACAGCATTGTTGTGAAACCTGTAGTTCTAGGCAGGCTAGAGGCTAGAGCATTCGTGCCTGATGTGGGGAGTGGTAGTTTGGGTTAGACTTAAAACTGCTCTATTTTTTACTGTTTTGGTTTTGAACTGCCGTGTAGAGAGATGACGACTCTTTACGAACTTAGTTTCTCTTTGTTTTCCAATGCAGTCAGAACTAGGTGACTTAGATACCTGGCAAGAAAATACCAATGCCTGGGAAGAAGAAGAAGATGCGGCCTGGCAAGCAGAAGAAGTTCTGAGGTATGCAGATGACATTTCTCTGACACCTTGAGTACACGCTTGAATTTATTTCTTGTGTTTAAGTAAAGCCTACTTTACTTAATTTATTTCTTGTGTTTAAGGAAAACCTACTCTGCCAAATGTCTGTCTGTCTCTATTTTCCCACACTGAACCTTATAGAACTGGTTTCTTATTGAACATGTTCTGAATTCCAGATTTCATATCTCATTATATGGATTTAAAGCACTGTCTAAATCAATACATAATAATCTTAATGGTAAAAATTGCTTGCATATACATACCATGTGGTAGTCACAATCTCCTGTGAAATGATGTGCTGTTCTAAATTAGAAGTTGTCATTTTGATTTTATTGTTTCACAGTTTAATATAGTGTCTGAACTTCACATTTGAATAGAAGTAGCTAATAAGGCACCCTTACAGTCTCCATGTGTCTTACTTTAGTGTCCACAGAAGTATCATAAAACAGAGAAGTCAGATTAACAACCCATGCTACAGAAAAGCAAATAATATTCTGTAGTTTTAAAGTTCATTTTTGTTGAATGGTCATTCTATATTTCATTGAGTAATAAACTTAGTTCTTTTACTTCTTTTTTTGTTTGTTTGTTTGTTTGGTCTTTTGCTGCTGTTGTTGTTTTGTTTTGTTTTTGAGACAGGGTTTCTCTGTGTAGCCCTGACTGTCCTGGAACTTACTTTGTAGACCAGGCTGGCTTCGAACTCAGAGAGATCCACCTCTCTCTGCCTCCCTAGTGCTGGGATTAAAGGCGTGCACCACCACCTGGCTAGTTCTTGTATTTCCAGGATGGGTCAAAAAATAAGGGAAGAGTGAAAAGCAGAACTGTGTTATCACTCAAATGTCAATCCGTCTAGTCTCGAATATGTATTTAAGATCATCTAGCGGGGGCTGGAAGATGGCTTGGTGAGTAAGAACACTTGCTTCTCTTCCAGAAGACCCAGGTTCTGTTCCCAGCACCCATATAGGCTTCAGGGGATTCAGTGTCCCTTTCTGGCCTCTGTGTGTACTTGTATACACATAATACACATATATACATGCAGGCTCATGCACATACACATAAAATATAAAAAAAATAGCAAATAGTGATAGAATTTTTATTTTAAGATTATGATTGTTTTTGCTCTATGGATATAAAATGAATTACTTTTTCCTTGTACTTATGTTTTTTGTTCTTTTCTTGTCTTTGATGGCAAATTTATAGTAACCTTAAATAACCAGCAGAGGGTGCAGTTAAGTAGATATTTTGTTTTGTTTTTCTTTTAAATCGTGTTTTCAGCATGTCTTTTTTTAAATGTTACAGGGAATCATATTTTTAAAGTTGTGAGAGTTTTTCATATTTATCTTCCCTTTGGTCAGTGTAAATGGGTCTTTAATAAAAGGTGTTTTTAAAATTGTGAACTAAAGTAATTATGTTGCCAGGATCATCAGACAGACATTTTTATTCTGAATTTTAGAAATAATAGGTGAAAAATTACTTATTTTTAGGAAGTTTGAGGGGCTTTAATAATTATTTTTGTGTAGGACAAGGATAAAAGGAAGAGCTGTTCATTTGACTCTAATAATCTTAATGACATTGTTATGGAATCTACAGCCGTGAGCACAGCATTTTAATAATACTCTAAAAACTTTCCCTTTTCCATCCTCTGTCGTGTTCCTTAAATAAAACAAAAATGAAAACAGGAATATTTTACTTTATAATGACAATTTAATTGAATGAGATTATTAATATTAGACAGACGGAAGTCATGCTGTGTGCTGCACAGTGTGGGACGTGGAGGACAGGAGGGCATGGAGGACAGGAGGACAGGAGGACATGGAGGACATGGAGGACATGGAGGACATGGAGGCTTGTGGCATTGCTCTCTTTAGAAAGACACTAAGCGTTGTGACAGTGATCTGTGTTCCATTGCCACCCTCAAATCCTCTAGCTCTGGGATCAGTTCAATGAGTATTTACTCTAGTACTGAATCAATTCCAGACATGATTCTGGATGATATATATATATTTGCCTTCAGAAATCTGAATTATTTCTTGTGCCTGGAATGTTGATTACTGATATTTTCATTTTAGATAGGAACCATGTCAAAGTTTCTCTTCTTATAACCTATTCAATCCGTTATAATTGTTTTCCTTTCTACTTTTTAATGCTAATGCTTTGACTTAAGTAGAACTAGTTTAAAGTCAGTTTTCTTTCATTTTTTAAATGTGGTTAGTTGATAATGAAAGTTGGAGTGTTGGCACAAAGAATTTTTTCTCTTTCGTGGAATTTTGGTCATCTGTAACTGCCTCCTTGCATTTGTAGTTGTTACTGAAAATCAGAGGTGTGCGAATGTTTATGAATATTATATTTATGCATTAGCCTCATTTTCATAAACTTTCAGTTGTACATATGCTAATGTAGATGCCCCGGTCTGGAGTGTTCTGCATAGATCTGGTCTTCCCTATTCCATGCTCAGTGGTAGCCTGTGCTTTCCCTCTTCAGTCTTACGGACCTGAGTTACTGTCTCACACCAAACCCAGGGTCCCTCACTCTTTCCTGTGTTCAGGCCCAGTCTCCCTCGCTACACAAGCCAATTGAGCAGAGTGTTTCTGTCATCTCTAGTCTGTGGAGTTATACCAGGCTAAGAGCCAGCTAGAGTCGTAGTGTGAATCTGATAAATTCCTGCAAGTGTGCCGGATGGAGCTGCTCAAATGCTAATCTGGAAATTTCTTGGTTGTGAGTAGAAGATCCATCTGAAATCCTTTCTTCTTTGCAATGTGTTTCTAACATCCTTTAGCAGATTTTTAAAAATATACTGTAATAACGAGAGAATTGATTACAATTTCAAACTTTTTTGGATAGTTTCCCCCTGAAGTAGAGAGTTTTATAGAAATGAGGTGAAGAAGGAAAGTAAGGAGATTTGGGTTCCTTCTCCCTGGAGATGTTGATGCTGTGACTGGAAAATCTCAGCTTGTGACCCATCTCATCCATTTATACAGAAAGAGAGCATTGCTTTTGTAAAGTTATCTTCTAAGATAAGCAGAAATGCTCCTATTGAAAAATCTTTGAAATTTTCAGAGAAATGAGAAAAGTATTAAACATTTCTATTAAACATTATTAAACATTTATTTCTTGATTATAAGAAGGCACCCTTTTTATAATTTATTTGCTATTTTACCTGTACAGTATTTTATGAAAGTAAAGATGGAAATGTGTTTCTTTTCAGGCAGCAGAAAATTGCGGACAGAGAAAAGAGAGCAGCAGAACAACAGAGAAAGAAAATGGAGAAGGAAGCGCAGCGGCTGATGAAGAAGGAACAGAGCAAAATCGGGGTGAAACTTTCCTAACACACGCTCGCCCGTCACACCCCAGTGCCAGTAGGAGAAGCCGGGACCTGCCGCCTCCACGGACAAGCACTTGTATGGACTGGAGAGGATTTCAGAATACAGACACTGCTTGATCTTAATGGGTTCATCGAGCCATCCAGGACACCAGGATTCTCCCACAATACCTTGAACTGTCAATAATCAAGACTCAAAACACAGAAATGATGAGACAATTATTTTCTTCAACATGTTCCAAATATAAGACAATTGTTTGCTGTAGAGAAGTTATTTCAAGTGGAATATACCAGACCAGTACCTCTCAAGCTAGTGTTTCTAGCTGAATAAAGTGGGTGTAAATAATTTTATGGTAGAAAAGTACTTTGCTATCTATTATGCTTTCATTCATTGTGCATAATTATAAGATAATTTTAATAGTCTTTGTTGCCATGATCACTTGACACAAATTAAACAAAGTTTAAGTGGGGCTTTATACCTCCTTAATTTTGTTTTCAGGTAGTGTTGATGTACATTTTCTTTAATTTGAACTGGCATTGTTTGGTACAACATTAAGGAATATGATTTGGATTTTTATGAAAATACATTAAATGCAATAATTTTATTTATCAAATATTTTGTATATCCTTATTTTCTTTTGGATGGTATTGTAATGTTATACAGAGCTGTAATTTATAGTGCATGTATAAATGTTGAAGAACTAGGATTAGTAGCTTTTCCCTTTCATTGCAGACGTCAGGATGCTCTCAGTGTCTTTAAGGATCATAGTTCCTCATCCTCCTTGAAAGCCATTAATTTTTAAATGCAGAAAGCCTTCAGTTGTAATTGATTTTATGAAAGTGATTCTGGAAATTTTCTCTTTTTTATCTTACATAATGCAGGGTATCTATATTTTCAGCTAGAGAACATTATGGATTCATTACAAACAAATTATAAGTATTTTTTGTGATATTCATTGACTTGTTTAAAGAAATAATTACATACGGTGTTTTATGGGGAAAAAAATCATATCTCACAGTTTAAAATACCATTAAATTTTCTCCACAATTGAAATATAACTGGCCTGATTTTCGGTGGCTTTGAAATTTTTAAAGATGTTTTACTTTCTTCAAATTTGTTAGCCAAGATTAACATTTTGTGGGTCTTTAAAATGTCATAGACAGTGTACAGGCCAAACATTATTAATATGGTTGAATTAAAGCAATACTTCAAGTAAAACCACTAACTTGTACATTGAGACTTTTAAATTTTTCTTAGTCTGAGAGATTTGAGTCTTAATTATTATGAGTTGACTAACTGGTGGGAAGAGGTTGTGGTCACCAGACCACATTGCCAGTTACCGTGTTTACTGTTTCTCCAATATATTCCCAGCTGGGTAGAATTAAACTGAGAATTTTAAGAATCTCTTCTCTCCCATGTGTTTGGTTTAGTTATTGTGAGAGTTTTATGTGTTGTCTATGAATGTAGAAGTCATAAAGGATAATTTCCCTTCGTGTAGTTAATGAATGTTGCTGCCTTCTCCCAGTGGTAGTAAGTACTGAGGTACTCCAGTCAGGCTTAAGTATATGAGCTAATTTTTATGTTTATCTCTTTAGCTTTTGAGAAATAAAAAAAAACCAGAAATTGCAGCTTATATGATCAGCTAGGAAGTCATAGATTTCTCTTTAACAATTTTGAAATATGTTCACCTAAATTTATATGTTAAATTGGTTATATATGATTCCTACAAAATTCGTGGAGTTAATTGCACATGATAAATACTTCATGGTAGCAACCTGTATTCTTCAGTTTCCAAATTTACGTTTTTTTCTTTTAGTTCTTTTGCTTTTGATAAAGCATAGTGGTTTGGATTTGTTTTTTTGAGACAAAGTTTCTCTGTGTAGCCTTGGCTGTCCTGGAACTCACTCTATAGACCAGGCTGGCTTCAAACTCAGAGATCAGCCTGCCCTTGCCTCCCAAGCGCTGGGATTAAAGGTGTGTGCCGCCACAGCCTGGAATGGTATAATGGGTTTTAGATGTTTACTAGAACAAACCAAGTATGCGAGATCTAAATAGCTTGTGAAGTTCTACTCATAAGTTTGGGGTAAGTCATCGGAGGCAGTGTAGAGCTTCTTTCGTGTCTTTAATAGAAATGTTTACTTCCCAACCTTTTCTTAGTAAGCTTTAGCTAGATGTCCTTTCTTGGCTCGCTGTGATATTTGACTGGACATTTTGAACTGATGATTTGAAGATATTTTCATCTGTATGTACTCCTGGCCACAACGGTGACTATTTCTGGATAAAGATTGGTAGTTAAGAAGAAGATGGCAGTGATAGGACCTGCCTCTGGATCAGCTGTTACCTAGTGTAAACCTAACCATAACCAGTGTTCAAAAACCGTAAGACGATGGTGGTGGTTCATGTATTAAAAGGATGGGCTGACCCAGAGATAGCTGGTTCGTTTACTTTAATTAAGCCCACTGAGTTCGTGTTGGCTCTAATCTACCAATTACTGTTACTTTCACGCTCCATGCCCTTGGTCAAAGGAAATCCTTTAATTAGGTGTGAAAGGTAATGTAACCATTGTGAGCTGAATGATTCTAGCTGAAGCCAAGTGAGGAGTGAGGCATGGGCCTCACTTTTTGTTCTACAGGTTGGCTGTCTTAGGAAAGGAGACTGCCTTTTCAGAAGGAAGTTGGAGACTGGGGAAGATGGTAGATCTGTGAAAAGTACATTTGATTCACCAGTAACTTGAACTTGATGCTGCCTTAGGCCTAGCTCATTGTATGTTCAAAAAGAACTATGTGTGCTCGTGTGTGCACACTGTGTGATCTTTATTTTTCCTTAGAATATTCAGTTTTGTTCCAAAATCATAGTAGCAACTAGAACTAAGGATTCCCTTTTCTTCTCCCCTGCCCCCTCCCCGAATTGCTCTGGAACGTACTCTGTGGCCAGGCACACTGGAGTTCTAACTCGCCATCCTCCTGCCTTACCTCCCTAGGTGCTTCCAGTCCTGGCCCACCGAATTTTCATGTACAGCTAATTTGTTTTCTTGCTTTACTTTCTTCTTACCTTTTAATCTCCCATGTCCCCTAGCTGTAGCCATTGGCAGCTCTAGGAACTGGGGAGGTGTTTGAGAAGTGTTAAGGTGTGTTTTGAACAGAGGGTGCTGTTCTGTCTTGTAGGGCTACAAAGGAACACCGTTTTTAGGAACTTCCTAAAGCCAACCCAGCCTCATGCTAAAGGTTTGTTCCGGACCTTGCATACCTACCTGCTGCTGACCGCCAGTCCTAAGCAGTGGCTTTTGCAAAGACTGAAAATCTGGTCAGCCCCAACTAGTCTAAGCCTTCTCTTCCAGATTTCTACGGCTATTCTGCACCTGTTTTATTTACCCGGTGATCTGGTCACAGCAGTTTTGAAAACTCTGTAGAGTTGAAGAGATGGTACAAAATTAAGTAGTTTGTAAGTTTTTTTTTTCCTTTTAAATGGAGGAGGTGGTCTAATGATTAAATGAGATGGTAAAGGCATGGCAGGGGGAGCAGACCTGTAATTTTCAAGACTTAGGAGGCTGAGAGAGAATTGCCTCAAATTAATGGCCAGCCTGGACTACATAATTAGGCCTGTTGTAAAACATGAAAAAATAAATGGGGTTGTCAGGCCCTGCCCACGTTTCTTTGTGAGGTCCTACAGGGACTTCTAATCGCATCTACAGTGCTATGGTTGGCCCCTGCAGAAGGTAGGAGAGGCTGGCTAGGTAGACATAGCAATAGTCTCGGCACTGAAGTCCAGATTTAGGGTGTCATGCTGTAGAGCTTAAACTAATGTCCCCTGCTGGCTGTTACTCGCAGGCTTGGTTGCCAGCCTGTGGCCATAGGGGTGTACCATTGAAAGGGATGTTGGCACCATGGTCCACCTTTTTTTCTGTGACCCTTCTCAGTTTCTACAGGCAAGAAGAAACTTCTTCTTTTTCTCCGCTCCATCCTTCTATGAGGTTCTACCTTACCACAGTTCCAAAAACAATGCAATCAGGACACCGTGTGGACTATAACCTCTGAAACAGTAAGTCAGTATTTTGTCATGGAAACCTAAATATCACATGCTTAAGCCGCCTGGCAATCCTGTAAGCCAGTCATCATTTCCTATACAGAGAAGCAAAGCTTAGGAAGTTTGATCAACACAGCATAAAATGTCAAACTTCAGAGGAGGTTTATGTAGGTGATTAATCAGAATTCCTAGTGGATTATGGCTTCTATGAAATTCAAACTGGAAACATTATGAATTACCAAAAATATTGGGTGTAAGATGTTCTGCCCACTTCTAACTCAGTGAAGATAGAATTAATAAATGATAGTAAATAGTATCAGTTTGTGTTTTCTAAAAACTTATTTAAAACAAGCATGGTACCACATGCCTTTAGTCCCAGCACTGAAAAGTCAAGGGCAGATAAATCTCTGAGTTCAAGGATAGCTTTGTCTGCATAGTGAGTTCTAGGCCAGCCAGATCTACATAGTGAGACCTTGTATTGGTTTGGGGCTGGGGGATCTGGGATGGAACACTTATTTAATAAAATTGGAAGAAATTAGCTTAGCTTTATTTTCTGTAATTGGTGACTGTCGCTGAGTGGCAGGGCTACGTCATTAGGTGTCTACAGTTTATTTGGGTCAAATATGGCCAAGTGTGCTGGTGTTATCCCTGTGCGGACCGGTATTACAGCTTCTTAGGAGACCTTTCTGCTGCGGACACCTATAGCCATCTTTAGGATTGGGTGAGAGGCAGAATGACAGAAAAACATTCAACTTCTCACATAGAAAATGTAAAAGACATGGTTACTCAATGTTATATATTTTCTAACTCTTCTGTCAGTTTTGTTTTCTTATAGATTACTAATTATCACCCTGTATTTTACTTGGTAAAAATATTCAAACCATAGTTTGAATTCTTAACTCATACACTGTTGCTGTTTTTAAACTTACTGATTTTTGTTGAATAAAACTGCTCATTTTGTAGCTCATTTTGTAGCAAAGCAACACCACTGCTAGATAAAATGAGGCTTCTGTCTTGTTTTCTTTCTTTTCTTTTTCTTTTTTTAAGTTAGGGTCTGAGTAGTCTCCTGGAACTTGTTTTATAGACCAGGTGGCCTTGAACTCAGAGATCTAAGATCCATCTGTCTCTGCCTTCGAAGTGCTGGGATTAAAGGCATGTGTCACCATGCCTGGAGAATCAAAACACATTATTTTGTTTGTTTGCTTTTTTGAGATAGGGTTTCTCTGTGTAACCACTCTGACTGTCCTGGAACTCACTTTGTAGACCAGGCTGGTGTTGAACTCACAGGGATTCACTTACCACTGCCTCCCAGGTGCTGCACCATCGCTACCTGACTCCAAAACTTTTGAACTGATTGTGGTGGAGAATACTTATAATCTCAATACTTAGGAGTTAAAACGAGGGGATCACAAATTCAAGGCCAGTTTGAGCTACAGAGCGAGGACCTGTCTCAAAATACCAAAAATGAATATAATTTTGTTTTCAAATCTGCATTTTCTTGTAGTGCCAAGTGAAGTATGGTGTGCACACAGTCATCGACATCCTGAACCTGCCACGTTTAAGTTTAAAACATAGAAATACAAGTTCTTTATCTTCCAAAGCACTGCTGTGCACTTGGGCCTGATTACTGTCTAATCAGTTTTGGTTAGAAGGAGCCCTTATGGATCAAAGTAATACATATAATATTTTGAAAGTGCCCCCCCATACACTGCATTCTGGGGTAGATAGAAAAATTGTTAAAACTTTCATTTTCTCCGTTTAACAAGTAAGCCTGAAATGATGTGGTAGTGTATAAGTTAGTTTAAGAATGCAAGGACTTTTTATTTAGTTTAAGAAGAGAATTGGCAAATCATTACAAATACCGAGCTATTTTGAGCTAAAGGAAGGATGGACATGCTGACGGAGCTGTGAGCCTACTCTGATATTTACAGGGTGAAGGGGGGATGTTGACTTCCACTTCAGTTTATGTCTCTGTGGCCCCAGATGCTTTCCACTCCCTTCTCGGAGTGGGAGGTAATGAGTCCCCTTCACAGTTAAACCAACATGACACTGGGAAACACGTTTGCGAGAATAGAGTACTATTCCAAATAACTGAGCGTTTCCATATGAAGTCTTGCATAAGCTGACAATTTCAAAGAACATGGTACACAGCAAAGTGGTTTTCAAACTATTCCAGATGCTATGCCCTCATTTTGTAGGAGACAGATGAAGCCAGATGGCAAGGTCCCAGGCTTGCTGTCATTCCAAAAATTTTGTGTTTGTGGATATGTTTTATATATTGGGTTTTTCTTGTTCAAAACTCATTTTAATGGATATGCCTTTGACAAAGTCGAATTCTATGGGAATACTTCAGTGTTAAACAAAATTCTTCTGAGTAAGATTTGGATTTAAAAGTTACTTGGAATTTTTGATAGAATCATTATAACATTCATAACAGGCAAAATTGGTAGTCATTGCAAAGTACATTTCTAGTTTATTTTATTGTTATTATTATTATTGAATTTTTGAGACAGAGTTTCTCTGTGTAGCCCTGGCTGTCCTGGAACTCACTCTGTAAACCAGACTGGCCTGGAACTCAGAGATTCACCTTCGTTTGCCTCTGAATGCTGGGATTAAAGGCATGCACCACGCCTTTAAATAACGGATATAAACCTATTTTATTTTACTTGGACTTAATACTTACTTGTATTTTCAGATAGCTAGGAATTTGTGGATATTGCCTCAAGCATAGTTTGCTATAAATTTATTTTTCTAAATTACTACTTATTCAGCAGGCAAGATTAGGAATATATAAATTTTTTAAGTACTCACTGACCCAAAATGGAAGAAAACTACTCCAATCCTTTCAAAAAGAAAACCCTCCAAGAGAAACACAGACTCAACCGCGTGGGTGGAGCCTATGACAAATGCATATCTCAGACTTCCTTCTACACCAAATGTCAGAATGCTGGGAATCTGACCACATTGTGCCTGCACCCCACCCCCTACCTGGAAAGGTCAGCCTATTCCTGTGGGAAAAACCTGTTCTTATAAATTGAAATGTTTGTTCACATAACCTTAGGAAATATTTAACATTTGCTTTGCTGTGATGGCAATTTGTGCAATAGAGTAGAATTGTTCTTTCTGTCTTTTTGTGCATCACGGGTACCGAAATTCCTGACAGCAACTTGGAGGCTCTTCTATGTGCAGGATCAGATCATTTTGTTCACAAAACCAGGCAGCGCCCTGAGCTTCCAGAAAGCAAGCATGCACCATCCCTTCCTGTTCCAAGGAACTCATTTGAGAGACTGGTCTGAATACAGGCAGTGATTTTCCGCACATTATACATGCTGACGCCCTAGAGCAGGCAGAGAATGGGAAAGAGACAAATAAGAGGAAAAGGAGTCTGCTGCAGGGTCCCCTTTCACCTTTGTGATGGTTTCACGGTGCATAGGATATACAGGGCCTGAGGTCTCAAATGATCTGCCTCCTTTGAAGATTTTCAGTCCTGTGAAGGATGCAAGGCATTGGAGGCAAGGAAGTAGTTTGCTGCTGGTGAGAAATCTGCCTCCAGTTTGCTAATAACTGTGTGGCTCTTGAAGATCTTTTCTAGCAGGAGTCAGTCCTTCCTCTAGAGCCATCTGAAATTGTTACCAGTGTGGAGTTCTGGTTTACGGTAACAACAAGAAAATGTCACAGATAGGTCTATAATTTTTTTTAAAAAAAGTAAAAATGCCGTAAATTAGCAATGACTAAAAATAACCATAAGGTGGGACTTCAAGGAAGCAAATTGTATCCAGGTTCTTGTCCAGGCTGAACGGCAGGAAAGAACCTGAGTCAGTATGGCTCATTATTTTGGAACACTTCCGAATATTCATGTCCCTGAATAGTTTCCCCTTCCCTTTTAGCCAAAGCCTTCTACTGCTGACTAGAACTGCAAGATAAACCACTGCAGTGTAAGTACAAATATGTGTGCCTCCCTTGTGTACACTCCAGTAGACAGGACCCTCACAACTGTGTAAGTACAAATATGTGTGCCTCCCTTGTGTACACTCCAGTAGACAGGACCCTCACAACTGTGTAAGTACAAATATGTGTGCCTCCCTTGTGTACATTCCAGTAGACAGGACCCTCACAACTCTCATTGTGGACTCTGTCAGGATCTTCTTTAGACTTCCGTTTCTCAGTTAACCCTTTCTTTCTCTGACTTCAGTTTCTCTCCCTTCAGGTATTCACCAGTCAAACTCTGGACCTCATATCTCCTTGTAGGTTTTTGCACATTTTTCTACTTCCAAGTAAAACTTAAAGCAAACAAAAACAAATTTGCTGCACATTCTTACTTATTTCCACTTTCTTTCTTTCCCCTTTTGTGGTTGCTGAGAATCTCTTACAAGAGTAGCTGCATTTACATCCTTTCCACTCTTCATTTCTTTCCATGTCTACTACTATTTGTTAAATTCATGACCATTTATTTAGTTAGTTAGTTTGGTTTTTTTGAGACAGGGTTTCCCAATAGCTATGGAGGCAGTCCTGGAACTCACTCTGCAGACTGAGCTGGCCTTGAACTCACCGAGATCCACCTGCTTCTGACTCCTGAGTGCTCAGATTAAAGGTGTGTGCTAGCATCGCCCAGCTATAATTATTTCTTTAGTTATTGTTGTTACATGCATATACACACACATACAAACACACACATTCATAGTTGGCCTAACAATTTGAACAGAGCTTTCTATGTCTGGTACTGGCATTTTTGTTAGTCTATAGCTCTCTTTTTTGGGAGAGCATTTTAACCCCGTGTGGCATACTGCATTCAAACGATATGTGTGTGTATGTATGTATATGTGTATATATTTAAGTAAATGTATCTTTCCCTATGGCTTTTTCAAGCAGTGTTATTATACTTTCTACTCCCCCCCCCCAGTTACAATCCAATGTTATGGAATAATCTTTTTGTATACTGTAAAGATGTGTCTTTGAGAAAGTGCCTTCTGATTGGTTTAATAAAAAGCTGACTGACCAATAGCTAAGCAGGAAAAGGTTAGGTAGGAGAGCCAAACTAAGAGAATTCTGGGAAGAAGAAGGGTAGAGCCACCAGGAATCAAGAGGGCATGTAGAGAGAAGCAAGATGAATATGCCATGCTGGAAATAGTTATCACTGTGTGATAGAGCATATATAAGAAATATGGGTTTATTTAAGTTGTAACAGCTAGCTAGTAACAAGCCTAAGCTACCAGTCAAGCATTTATAATTAATAATAAGTCTCTTGTGTGGTTATTGGGGAGCCAGCAGTCCTGAGGAAAAACTCTGCTTACAAATGATGCCCAACATGGGGCAACATATATCCACATAAAACCCGAAAAAGTGTAAGAAAAGGTTCCAAACCCACAAAAAATGGAGCCAAACACTAGTTCCTATTTCTGAAGTCTCTCTCAAGGGCCAAGATACAAAGAAACGTCTCCATGCAGCTGCTTATGGACTTGAGTCACCAGCATGAGCCCTACCAGCACATTATGAGCTAAGGGGCATGATGGGATGGATCCCTCAGTCTCTCACATGGGCTACAGTACAGACAGTAAAGCCTGCATGGTGGGCTTAAGGTTTGCTCATGCAAATAGAAGAGGTTACAAATATACAGTAAATACTCTTCCAGACAGCAAAAATCCCTATAAAAGGATAACAATGTGATTACTGGGCTTGGGAGAGAAAAGAGAAAGAGTATAGACAGTCATAAAAAAAAAGTTTAAGGACTGGAGAGATAGCTCAGAGGTTAAGAGCACTGGCTGCTCTTCCAGAGGTCCTGAGTTCAATTCCCAGCAACCACATGGTGACTCACAACCATCTGTAATGAGATCTGGTGCCCTCTTCTGGCCTGTGGGCAAGCATACAAGCAAACACTGTGTACATAATAAATAAATAAAATCTTTTTAGAAAGTTTAAAAATAAAGTCATTAATGTCTTTAAATTTTTTGATTGCTGATTAACAAGTGGTATCTGCTAACAGACATTGGACTATGAAAGCACCTGGGTTAAACCAATCCATACATTTTAAAAGTGTCTTGACTCCAAAATGGAAGTCAAAAGATGTGTTACCTTGGGGAGTAGTTTGTGCTTTTGTTCCTAAAGGAAACAAAAGGCTGTGCATTTGTTCAAGGTTGAAGATAATCAGGATTGTTCAAGAAACCCCCCTGAAAATCCTGGCTACAGACATAAAGAAATAAACCTAGAAAAACTACGAAACATGTAACATATATTTCATCTGCTCAAACATAAAACAAAAAGTCGTTTCCGGCTAACATGTACAGCACACAATCCATGCTTACATTAATGCAGATATGCAGGTTACCTTTAAAAGTGTATGTATTTTCAGAGCAAGGTTGGCCAGGTGTTGGTCCAACATTTCAGAGCAGCTGCAGTTTGCTCAGAATTCTGCATCCAGAAAAGTTTCAAGACTGTAGGCAGAGACTGCTCATTCGTTCCCAGACACCCAGACCCAAAACAATCACACAGAAACTGTATTAATTGCAGTGGTGTTTGGTCAATAGTTCAAGCATATTGCTAGCTAGCTCTTATATCTTAAACTAACCCATTCCTATTATTTTAGTCAATCCCACATCACAAGACTGTTGGCTGAGATAGCTTAGCAACACAAACTATGTCAACCAGGACTTGATCATTTTCCTGATTTTCTCAAGGTTGTCCCAAGGATGCCAGTGTTCCCAGGAAACTGGAAGCAATCTAGAGAAAAATAAATTCACATTCCCAAAAGATGGATTATGGATGTTAGTCATCATTTAGGAGGAGTTGGCTACAAGTTGTTATCGATCGTGATCAAAATAAATAAATAAATAAATGAAAGAGTTAGATTCAAAGATCTCTTTCTGAAGAAAAAGGGGGATATAGAAATAATAGGGAAAAGAGAGATTATTAAATCTACTTTAATCAAAAAACTGTTAATCTCAAAATATTTTACATTAGAATGGATTTTGGTTTATTGATATTAATTTGAAGTTTTTTTTTTAGACCGAGATTGTATGTATGTGTCTACTGTTGTTTGGTATTGTGCTTATGCAGCTCATTTAAAAATGTATAATTAAGAAATACAGGTTAGTAGTTAGTCATCTATAATAATCAAACTTGTAGTCATTCTAGGTATGTTTTCAAGGTTAAACAGATATATTTAGATAGATGGTCTTCAAACACTTCAACCACTGTAGATTATGGCATTTAAAGTCTTTAATAACCTAAGGTTTCTCATGACAGTGAGTCACATCTGCTCCTAGAAGTGCCAATTAACTTCAGAGTGAGGATGATGGACATTGAAGAAACTCCATATGGAGTTTGCTTTCTTTGTGGCAAAAGCTAGTCACTGGGCAAAGAAATTGCCCTTGCCTTAGTTGCTGACAGTATACTGCTTAAATTGAACCAACAGGACGCAAAAGAAAGCAACTGCCAAACTTTTCAAAGACAAGGTATGACAGTCCTTCAAAATTCCTTGCTTCTTAGAAATTTCTGTCAGATATACTAGACCTATCACCCAATGATGGATGCCCCAACATTACAAACTTTGGGCAATTGTCTAGGCAGCCAGATGTCCCTGTAACTAGGTAATTAGGTAACTAATGTAATTAGATAACATTACACCCACATGGGGTCTTTGATGTAGTTAAAGACTAAATATAAGACTTAAAATTTTCCTTAGTTATGATAAAAGGTATATAAAATTTTTGACTCACAAAGATAAGATAGATAGTATTTTCTCTAATTTTGCCAAATACAAATTGGCTAGATATTGTAGCTGTAATTCTTCAGCTATTCAGATAACTGTTTTTGTTGTATATAATTTTACAACAAAATGTTAATGTTAAAATCTTTCTTTTTAATTAGACAAAAAAGGGAAAGTGTAATGAAATAATCTTTATACGCTGTGAAGATTTGTCTGCCAAGATGCCTTCTGATTGGTTTCATAGAAACCTGTAGCTTATGGAGGGCTGTTGTCTTGGCCTTTCATATTGTTTGTTTTTGTGATGTGACCTGGGGTTATGGGTGTCTTTCACTGGTTGTGTATTTGATGTGAGATTCTAGCTGACCAGCGGTGGGGCTACTGCAGGGGCAGTGTGGTCAGATCTAGGGTTGGAAGTGTGGAGACAACACAGGTGTGTGGTAGTTTGAGGTAATTGACCCCCATAAGGTCATGGGGAATGACACTACTGGGAAATGTGACTTTGTTGGAGTAGTGACGGCCTGGTTGGAGGAGGCGTGTCACTGTGGGGAAGAGCTTTGAGTTTCCTGTGCTAAAGATCCCACCTAGTATTTTATTCTACTTTCTGTTGTCAGGGAGTCAAAGCTGTAGAACTCTCAGCTCCTTTTCTAGTACTGTGTCTGCCTGCCCACTGCCATGTTCCACCATGATGACAATGGACTGAACCTCTGAATTGTAAGCCACCCAATTAATGTTTTTCTTTATGGGAGTTTCCGTGTTCATGGTATCTCTTCACAGTAATAGAAATCCTAACTAAGAGACTTGGTGTTGGAGAAACTCACTAGACAAGGCCAGTGAAGGAGCTAAATGATTGACCGGCAACATGGGGCTGGTGCAGGTGGGAGTTGTTTGGGGGAACTCACCAGGCAAGGTGAATAATGTACATCAGGAGCTAGACCTAGGAACATGGACACGGCATGGACAGGCAAGGTTCTGGTCTTCCATTCACTCTTTAAGCTGGTCCACTCTGGCTTCCATCCCTAAATCTCCCATAAAAGTGAATTGATATAGTCATTAAGACTGCTATCAAAACCAGTGAATAACTTGTTATTTCATATTATACATCTTCCGAGAGTTTTACCACTGCGTTAAAGCCACTTTCTGTCTCTCCTACTCTACTTTCCTACTTTTTTCTCATCTTTTCAGCAGTCTCTTCCCTAGCTCGTCAGCTCTTCATTACTCACGTCTGTCTAAGTGTGAGAGTAAGAGATTTAGTATTTGGCCTTCTTTCACATTTCTTGGATGATTTCATCTGCTCTGTTTTTAAATACTGTGCAGCATCAAGGAGCCCAAATTCTCTAAGTAGCCCTGGCAGCTCCTGGGATCATCCTCAGTAGGTATGCAGTTTCTGACTTGGCTTTTCCACATACTGGAGTAGACATCACACATATTCTCTTAGCCAAGCATGATTCTCTTGAACTCTTAATTTTCAGCAAATGGCACTCATTAATGGAATTGCTCAAGCTGGAGACCATTGGGATATCCTTAATTTCTTCGTTCTTCTTATACCCTTCCTTCCCTCTCACCTATTTATTTCTATATTTATGCAGCTTAATCAGTTAGCCTCTTCCACAGTCAGGTAGTTGATCTCTCATGTGCTCTATGAAAATAGAACTGTACTTGGCCCCTCATTCCCACTCCTGCCTGACTACAATACAGCCTACACCCAGCAGTTAATTCTGAAAAATAAACATCTCATTGTGCTGCTTAAGTCTATTAATATTTTCTCATTGCATTGCCAGTAAACCCAAGCCACTACCATGGTTTACACACTCCCATATGAACCAGCTTTCTGTCTATCCTCTTCCCTTCTCTCTACCACCCTTGCTTCCCCCCATGCTCCCCAAATATGTTGAATCTTTATCTACCTTTGGAGTCTTCACACTTGGCACTAGGTCTTCTGCCCTGCCTTTCTATTTGTGACCAACCCAATAAAATAACTATCTGGCTTGTGAGATCCCAAAAGGTGGCTGATGGATGAATTATACAGTGATTTCCAGATCTATGTGACAGGTTCTTTTCTAAATTCTTGACATTTGTACATGAGACAGAACATAGATCCTTGCCCTCTTCACAGAGCTAAAATATCAATGAGAGATATATGGGTAAAAAGACATCAACGGTATAAATAAACAAAAATGACAGATGTTATATTTAAAGTGCTAGAGAGGACAATTTTGGGGGTGAAAGACCATTTGCCAGATCACCTCCATTTCTCTAGTAAGACAGAAGAGGCATTTCACTGCAGACTCTGGCTTTTGAAGATGGACATAGAGATCTTGAGCAGTTTTGTTCTTAGAGGCTCTTTAGTTCCACTTGTAAAGTAGAATCCCATTTCACAGGGCAGATCTTTCCCTCCACCCATCCCCATGCTATCATTGAAAAACAAGGAGGATGGAGGATGGGCAGTACTCCTGTGATCTCCCTCTCCTGGGAAGAGGGAGATTAGTTCTAGCTCTACTCTCTAGCAAGCTTAAACAACCACCCATCTTTCCTGGAAAGAGTTAACACATGCTACTGATTATGTGTGGAAGCAAATGCATGGTTTATTTAAGACAGAGCTACTCTTATTTTAGAAATAATGCTTTCCAAGATAGGATATTTACCTTTTATGTTAAAAGAAATTTTTATTCTTAAATGTGTGTGTGTGTGTGTGTGTGTGAGAGAGAGAGAGAGAGAGAGAGAGAGACAGACAGACAGACAGACAGACAGACAGAGACAGAGAGACAGAGAAAGAGAGAGAGAGGAGGGGAAAGGTACTTTAAGTGTGGTGTGGGAGAATTATCTGTATTCTGTCAATCATGTATTTTAATAAAACACTGATTGGCCAGGCAGAAAGTATAGGCAGGAATACCAGACAGGAAGTAGAGGTGATGCAATGAGAACAGGAGAATTCTGGGAAGCAGGAAGCTCCCTCTGCCACTCCTGCCCAGATCACCAAAGAAGCAACATGTGAGCTGACAGTTGAAAAAGGTACCAAGCCATATGGCTAACACAGAGTAGAATTATGGGTTACGGAAAGATGTAAGAATTAGTTAATAAGAAGACTGAGCTAATGGGCCAATCAGTTTATAACTTAATGTAGACTCTGTGATTTCTTTGGGATATGCCGGTTGTGGGGTACTGGGTGGGACAGAAACCCCAACAAGCCGGCCCTCATGCTATAGATGGCACCCACGTGGATAACTGAATCCACAGAAAGCCTGAGAAAGCTTGGAAAAGAATAGAGTAAAGCATGGCTTCTTGGTGGCAGCAATTTCTCGGGTCTGCTCTGCTTGCTAGAGGCGAGCAAGCGCTCTCATCTAAGAGAGGCTTCCTGACTCAGCTTTAGCTGCAAAACCCTGCAACTCTTTTAAGAGGTCCTGCCACTAAACACTTAAACTGTGTTGAGGAAAAGCCGAACGCATGCTTTTCGGTTTTCAGCTATAGCAGGAAAAAAGCTGCACTGTTTTAAAATGCCAGCCGTCCTGCCAGGGCAAACTCTGACTCTTTCAGGCAGGCAGTCTGACTGAGTGTGGTCTGTGAGCAGAATGCGGCAGCTTACTTGCTGGCAGGGACCTTGAAACACTGTAGAGTTTCAGTGGCTCTGGCGGGACCTCTGCCATGAGGCTGGAAAGCTAAGGAATGGGCTGGATCTAGTCGTCAAAGCCACGGCTTTCATCCTATCCTTAAAGACTCATGTAGTCAGAAAAAGAGAGAGATTCAAAGAAGAAAGAAAACCTATAAATGTTTTACAATATGTTAAAAATATATGCAGGCTAAAAGTGAAAGTTCTTAAAGTTAAAAGGAAAGAGAGTAGTTGGGTGTGGTGGTACACACCTTTAATCCCAATGCCTGGGAGGCAGAGGCATATTGACCTCTGTGACTTTAAGGGGAAGAGGTAGTTTGACCTCTGTGACTTCAAGGTGTGGTAGCACACACCTTTAATCCCAATGCCTAGGAAGCAGAGACAGACAGATCTCTGTGAGTTCAAGGTGTGGTAGCACATGCCTTTAATCCCAGCACTGGGGAGGTAGAGACAGGCAGATCTCTGTGAGGTCAAGGACAGCCTGGTCTACAGAGTTATTCAAGGACAAAGATATATACAGAGAACCTGTCTCAAAAAGCCAAAAGTTAAAAATAAAAATAAAAGAAATAGATGTTGAAATAAAGTCACATAAATATGGAAAATATACAGAGAATCTTGATACTGTATGTTATTATGCTCTCTTTGAATTGTTTGAATGCTAAGGAAGGAGAAACAGCTGCTAAAAGACTTTTGTTTATAAATGCTGCTGAACTAATCCAAGATAGATATTTTGAAAATACCTTGGCTTCAAAAATGAAGTCAACAGGTATGTTACTTTGGAGAAGAGATTTTGCTTTTGTTTCCACAGAAAATGAGAGGCTGTGGATTCATTCTGAGTTAAGAAAAATCAGGTTCGATAAAGGAAGACCACCTGAGAAATCTCCGATAGGAACAGATGGCCCAGATGACAGAGTTCTTCATTCAGAACAGATTCAAGACTGCTGCCTGAGATGATCAAGACTCCCAGGATATTCCAGTCAGGACTTGATTATACCTCTAAATTTTCTTTAGGTCCCCATAAGATTATCAGCGCCCCCAACCAGCAGGAAGTAGCCTGAAATACTATGCCCACATTTCCAACAAATGGACTATGGGTATTTTCCTTTGTTTAAAAAAAAAAGAGAGAGAAATGGTGCGGGAGAATTATCTGTATTTTGTCAATCATGTTTTTAATAAAACGCTGATTGGCCAGGCAGGAAGTATAGGCGGAAAAACCAGACAGGAAGTAGAGGTGGAGCAAAGAGAACGGGAGTATTCTGGGAAGAAGGAAGCTCCCTCCGCCATTCCTGCCCAGATCACCGAAGAGGCACCATGTGAGCTGTCACACTGAGAAAGGTACTGAGCCATGTGGCTAACATAGATAATGATAATGGATTAATATAAGTTACAAGGACTAATAAGAAGCCTGACCTAATGGGCCAATCAGCTTTATAACTTATAGAGATCTCTGTATGATTCTCTGGGACTTGCCGGCTGTGAGATACCGGGCAGGAATAGAAACCCCAACAAGCTGGCCCTCATGTTACATATGTGTGTATACTAGTGTTTGGTAGGAAGATGTTGTGAGCCACCGGATGCTGGGAAAAGAATTCAGGTTGTCCATAAAAATGGTTAAGTTCTTCTCTTAACCACAGGGTCATCTCTCCAGCCCTTCACCTTTCTTTAATAATTATTTTTCCTTTCTCATTCCTCTGCTTAATTACATTTTACAGGATATTAATAAAGAATGATCTATTAATTTGGTGTTGTATAGTAGTGAACTCACAATTATAGGAGGCATACACATTTAAATGGAAACACTAATTTTTATTTTCATGCTGAAGTGTATGTTTACAAACATTTTCCAATAAAACACTATATATAATAAGCAAAAAATAAGTTAGTACATTGTAACATTGTAAATTTACATAGTTTCCTCAACTGACAGGTTTAAGAGCAAATGAGCCTTTTAAGACTTCAGAGCTACATTTAGTTAAAAAAAAAATTCCAAACACTCAAACCTTATCAACCTCAAGAAAGACAATAAAGAGCTATTCAAGTGTTCTTTGAACCAATTACACAAACACATTTTTATTTTTGGTTATAGTCCCCTGCTATGCACAAGACCATTGGAATGCTGGAACAATAACACATTTGAAGACAGCACAAAGCAGAGCGAGGAGATAACATGCCAGCCTTTGCAGGGCTGTGTTGAAAGTGCAGACTGCATTTTCTCTTCCTGAACCATTAGCATTAAAAACGGGCACCTCGGACAACACGGCAGGGGCGTAAGCATGCTTTCTATACCACTCTGGCGGGACATCTACCAGGACCAGGTTTCCATGCCTCGGAAGATTCCTCTGGTTTTAAACAGTGAACAGGCTTCAACGGACTATAGTGCAAACCAAACAGCGCGGAGCAAAACGACAGAATAAAGACTTTCACTGGTCCACCTGCTGTTGCTCTACCGGGCATAACACCACACGGACACGTTGGCACACAGTCACAACTAACTAGGTTTTGATGTGGAAAGCTGTACGGCGGAGTGAGTGTAGGGCCACCACACAGCAGCCCCGGAGCAAGGCCCCGATGCTGTAGACAGGATCTATACCCCCTCTCTGAGTACTGAATGCCCACAGAACAGTGGGCACCACAGGGGCAGCCACAGCCAGTAGATCCACCAAGAAACTGCTGCTCCAATATTGCCTCACGACACCTCCCTGAGACAGGGAGAGGATGCTGTCCAACCTTTCTTCTGTGTAGGCCGCAAAATCTAGCTCTCTCATGAGGCGGTTTGTACCGGCTTCCATAGCTGCCTTGCTGAAGGGAATCTCCACGGGAGACAGAAGGATGGCTGAGTTGGGACTCCTTGGAGTTAAATCAACCGTGAAGGCAGAGATGGACTCTGGGAAACTTTCCATTGAGTCAGCTCCAGATTCATCTGGGGATGCTGAGCTTGCGGGACAGGAGTCCCGAAGCTTTAGCACGCTCGGCATGAGCTCTGAGAAGGCAGGGCTGAAGGGCACCACGTCGGTCTGCACACCTTGATCCACCACCATGCTGCATTCTTCCTGGCTCACCAAGGGGAGCGCCTGGAGGGCTTGTGGCCCTGGCGTAGAATGAACAAACTCCAGGTCACCAGATTCTGTGGTGGTGGTGGTGGTGGTGGTGGTCACCATCTCCTCTAACACATCTGTGCCCTCGGCCATGCTGTCTCCCACCAGAAGCTCACTGTCAGCGCCTTCCTCTGTAACCTGTTCTTCCAGAGAGAACCCATCCGCCATCTTGTCAAAGGTGCTGCTCAGCGGTAGGCTCTTCTCCGGAGAGTCACAGGAAAAGTCTAGATACAGTTCATCCCTCAGGGAACTATTGTGCGCCATCTCCATGCTTTGGAGCAGGGACTCCAGCTTCTTGTTCTGGATGTTTATGTCCACAAAGTACTGCTGAATGCCTTTGTCTTTGTCGGCCAGGCTGTTCCTCATAGTCTCAATGACCTGCTTGAGCTGCTTAATCTCTTTCCTGGCCTCCTTGAGAGCCAGCTGAGCCTCCACTCTGTGGCATTCTTCCTCAATCCAGTCTTCCCTCATCCGGGTCAGCTGAGACTTGAGCTCCACGATCTCCGACTCCCTAGAGGAAACGCGGGCAAAGTTACAAGCAGAGCCAATTCTGAAACAGACAGCTAACAATCCACACAGGCCTAAAACCCATGCTCTTCCACATGAAATTTTTTTTTTTTTTTTGGCAAGTGTTAGCCATGGAACCTCCCCGCTTTAATTGTAAAACAGCTAAGATAATAATAGCAACCAGAATCAGAATCAAAATAGCTGCTATTGTTTCCTACTTGAATACTCGCTGGGGAGCAGGGATTGTACCAAATACTTGGCTTGCATTGTGCCCTACTCAAAGCTTAGTGTTGGATGTTTTATTGTTAGTTTCTTAGCCTACTTCTGACTTTGTAGTTTACTCTTTCATCAGTATTTATAAACAGCTGGAGAAGAAAAGCCCATATCACCTTTAATGACCAATTAAAGAGAAGCCGGGACGATCAATCATAGCCTTCCGTAACTGTCCTGATATTCCAGTGATTTTTTTCAAATCATAAAATGCTATACGTTCAGGAAGAGCTCTGCAAAAGTGTCTTAGCTTGTGTCGCCCCAGAAGAGAGCATAGTCAACCTGTGATGCACTGCGGTGACTTTCTGAGCTGTCTTGTCATTCACGGTAACCTATTTTAAAACCTTTGCCAAGACATTCTTGTAATTTCTTCAGTCAGCGCAAATATATATCCTCATGTTACTTGTGAATACAAAGACCAAGCAGTCCACTTCTTCTTGTGTCTAAGAGCTATCTTATCAAGTTTTCCTGCTTTCCGATGCCTTCTCTTGCAAGGGTTCAAAATTTCCCCTGGACTCTTCATAAATCCTAGGAGTCCACCCAGAGGTGAGCCTGGGTCTGAAGCCTCTTTCAGTCAGGTAAAGAATCGAATTAAATAGGAAGGTGAAAACTCCCTGCCTGTACTTGTCTGTCTGTCTGTCTGTCCACGCTTTACCAGTCAAGGTCACCATATCCTGTGGCAGTAGAGGAGGATGGAGCAGGTCAGTTCCCAGAGATGCCAGTGATACCTTCACTAAGGACCTCACACCCTAGTCCCAGCTAGTGTGTCTCTTGTCACCTTGTCTCAAGAAGTTCCACGAGGAAACCCCGAAGCAGAAAATCTGGCTTGCTCCCAACATGTCAAAGGCTTTTCTTTTTTTTCTATGTGTGATAAGATCTAGACACAGGCTGGTTTTTGTTTTTTGCTTTTTTTCCTCCCTTAAGCCTTAACACCAGTCCAAGAATAACGAAGCACTTCCTTCAGCAGGGAAAAAAACTGGCAAGGTCACAGTACACAAAGCTAGCCACTCTCTCCAGAGATCACTGGGGCTGGATGGGGCCACGGTGACCTGTTCTACTGGAAGGAGAAGATGGTTCCTGTGGGTGTTTCTGCCATTTAAAAATAGTCCTGCACACACCCTGTCCTTGATGGCAAAACCAAGCTTACCCAGGAGACAGGGTTCCCTCTAGCCTATTGGCTACTGTGACCTTCTGCAACAACCGGGGCGCACACCATTATGGAATGAATCTGAAGCCTGGAAACACTAGCAGCACTGATTTTTTTATTCTCCTGTGTACTCTTGGCTCCTACATCACTTTCTGGAAAGAATGGACTGCGCTCAGCCACGAGGTGTAGAAAGATCCATATTTACCTCTCGTGAAGTCGGCGCTCAGACTCCTTCAGCTTGGTCCTCAGGTGCCTCACTGTGACCTCCTTCTGCTGCAGCGGAGTCAAATACTGCTCTGGGTTTGGGGGCTTGACACCGTGATTTTCTCCACAAGACATGTATCTGCCAGACCTCCTGAAATGATTTGAGCAATCAGATGTTACTGTTTGCCCGGTTTCCTTTTCTAAGGAAAGAAAAGGATGGTAATATTCTGGTTCTCTCTCTGTGCAAGCCCCCTCAAATTGGGAGGTAATTAAGACGTAATGAGCAGAGGGCTTTGTGATGGAATTCATTCCCTTACCAGAGGTCCTAACTACTGGGAGGATGAAGAAAATGAAGAGGAAATATGATCCGAGTGTATTATATGCATATGTAAAAGTCTCGATGAAAATATAATTACATACCATTAATATAAGCCAATAGAAATGTTAAAAGAACTCAAGGGAGAGAGAGCTCACTAGATCGCTTTCTTTGTAAGGATTCAATAGAGAGGAGTCTCCAGCACATAAGTGAGCTTGACCATGAACGTGTCCACGTGTGCATCATTTCTGAATCAATCTTCAGAACTGAATGAACACCTCCCTTTGTGTCTAAAGTCACCCGGTCTGTGGCTCTCTGCTCCAGCAGCCCAAACAGACATGCAGGTGACAGCTGGAGCAGAAGGGTGGCAGTGGGCTAGAGTTGTCAGTCTCAGAAGACAGACTGTGACACACCGGCCAATCCTAGGGCTGTTTGTTAGACAGAAGACTGAGTGTATGTGTGTTTCTGGAAGGTTGGGGCAGTGCAGGGAGGTTGTCTAAGACTTAGGAATAATTTCATATGAAATAGTGCATGCTTGTCTCTGGGCCTCAGCGATCAGTTCAGACTAACAGCTGTAACCTTAAAGAACTGTGTGGGGGTAGGGACAGGGCATGGCCAGGAGGGAAGGGTGAGGCAAGATGACCTAACTTTCCTCACTTTGCCCCTGCCTGAAGACCTTGCGTACTGTTACTCGAATTTTAGTTGTTGTGAAGTCAGTGGCAGGGTAAGCATCCTGATGTGGTGGGAATGGAAAGTTCCCCACTCAGAGGGAATAAGGCCACTCCGCTCTTACCAGTGTGTTTTGTGGAGGAGCACTCAGTGTTCTACAAACACAGCCCAGCTGGAATCTTGGCCCTTCTCAGGCCTGGCTAAGCCCGGGCATCCAGGCTGTAGAGCGCTGACTAATGAGCACAGGGATGCCGGGGAGGCATAGGGCTGTGGAGGGCTGCCAGGCTCTCCTCTGACTCTGGAATCAATTCAAGCTCCCATGCTGCTCGCCCCCTGTGCCTACACTCTGCTCAAGATGGCCCACGTTCAGTTCCCAGCCCTCCAAACCCTCGTCTTCTCTAGCCCCTCTGGATATGCCACCCCTTCCTCCTCCTCCGCACTCCTTTTCAACCTATTATTAACCCTCCCGCTCACCTTTTAGATGTCGCTTCAGTTTTATTTTGCTACTGTGGCCTCTCTGGTTGCTCCGTCCTGCACTGGACCCCCGCCCTACCTCCTGCAAACTCATATAGCAACAGATAGCTGCAGAATAACCTAAATTTGTCTGTGTATTAGATAGAATCCTTCTCTTTTGGGCAGTGAGCCTAGGGCCACTTCTGCTCACCCCTCTGTTCTCAGGGTTGGACGCAGACTCTGTTACTCACTGAGCAGTTAATGAAGGGATGAACACAGCACAATTCCTCCCCGGGCCTAGGAAATGAGAACAGCGCCCTTCTACTGTGCCATTTCCCTCCCTCTACACTAAGTAATGGAATTGTCTGCTGTTGATTCAGCTTGTGGTTTGTGTTCACTCCGCATCAACCCTTAAAGCAATAACTAACTATGAGAAAAAAAGAGAAGCATCTTGCAAAAAGCAGGGAGTCGTGAGTTATTTATTTTTCCCCCTGCTTATGAAAAGTCCCCAACTGGACAAACTAAAAAGCATGTGTTCAGAGGCAAACGGGGCTCACCTCATAACGGGACTACAGTCACTTCCTTTGTAGGAGCCGGAGTTGCTGCTACTCGGAGAAGAAGGGGCGTAGCTCGGATGGACGTTACTGGGACTCAGTGGATTCCTGCACCCAATGGACACAAGGTCCTTCTCCCTTGGGGATGGAGGGCTGCTGCCAGGCTTGTGGGATGATGCTCCGTTACTCCGCCCATGGGGACCTCGGCTGAAAGAAGAGCATCGCAGATGCTAATCAGAGTCCTGTGGCTGGAGATGCTCAGGTGATCCTGTGCTCCTTTCGAAAGTTGCTTGCTGCTAAGGAAATCCGATTCCTAGAGTTGACTGGGACAGTGTGGTCACTTCTGCAGTCCTCATGAGCCACATTTTTTTCTTTCCACCTACTTAATATGCTCTTTTTAATCACAAGCCCAGGGAGCCACTCCCTCTGCCACTAAACAGCTTCTGTTTGGTATTGCTCTCCCTTGTAGGAGGCTGATGCCTTTTTCTCTTACGGAGCTGGAACACTACAGCCCTCCTCCAAGACTTTCAATACTATCCCACTGTCTCCAGGTAAAAGCTAGACTCCTTGAAATGGCTCACAGGTCCAATTCATCCTTGCTTCCAACCTATCCTTCCATTCCTAAATATACCAGTATTCCAAATGATTCAGCTTCCTGAAGGAGCTGTGCTTAGGTTTATCTTTGTATTTTTGAACCTATAATTTTTGCTGTCTAGCCTGTTTCCTGAATGAATTAACTGGATGTGAGTCTTGGCACTGCCATTTACTAAAAATTTAGGAAGCCACTTGATGCACACACACAAACATGCATACATACACACATCACAGACACAATACACACAACAGAGACACAATACCCACACACAAACATCCCACCTTCCTTGTAGAATTGGTTTGAAAACCTAGCCTGGTGGGGTACACCCCTGTAACACCAGGACTTGGCACATAGAGGTAGAAAGATCAGGAACTTAAGGTCACCTTTGACTATGTAACAAATTTGAGGCCCATCTGCATTGCATGAGGCCCGTGTTTAAGAAAGAAAAGTCAGATTGAAAAAGTGTGTAGGTTTATTCCAGAATCTTCATGCAGCTCGGCTCTCGGCTGGTCTTACAGGATTGGCTTGTTTAGATTTTTTCCTGTTCATCTAGTTCCAGAGATTTGATATCCAGTAGAGTTGGAAAGCACCCAGGGAATGTTGAAATTGCTAACAGGATAACATGTTCTATCAGGAGTACTGCTTGGGATCGCAGGACAATTAAGAAGAGCACCCTTCGCAGACGGCAGCACTGCTTTCTAGAACCTCCTCTATCTGTAGCTCGAAATCTGGCCCTGTCCCACGGCTGCATTTCACTGAGAAATGTCTGTGAGACAGAGCACTGGCGCAAACGTGGGCTCAGTACCTGTGATCACTGATCTGCATTCAATTGCAATCTCAACTTGCTGTCAGCCAAGTACATTGCTCATTAACGAACCCACTTTCCTCTTGAAATCACCCAAATCAGCTCAGTCTCCTTTTCACGAAGGAAACATTTTATATGGAACAGATGGGCTGATGGCCTGGTGACAAGCCGACTTCAGCGGCCCAAGGGTGGGAAGAACTTCTCGAGTAGCTGAAAGGAACATGTTCTCTGGCTTGGATTTCCTTCTCTATGGCTTCACTTCCAAACCTGGCACTGGCTGTTGTATTTCCCAATGTGACCACAAGAGAATATTGAGGGTTAATGAGCCCTTGCAAGTGACAAGAGAGTATGAAGAATTGCCCATGTCTTTGACACAGGGAATTTTATTCTCTGTTAACCATTCCGTAGGGCAGTGGTTCTCAACCTTCCTAACTCTGTGACCCTTTAAGACAGTTCCTCATGCTGTGGTGACCCCTAACCATAAAATTATTTCATTACTACTTCCTAGCTGTAATTTTGCTGCTGCTGTGAATTGTAATGTAAATATTTGATATGCAACTCCCGAAGGGGTTGCGACCCACAGGTTGGGAACTGCTGCCTGAGAATGCCCTGAGGGGCCTGCTGAGACACTGGTGCTGCTCCAGAACTTTGGGAACACTCGGCCCTCATCCTGTCAGACTGATGAAATCACTGCTTCCCATTTACCCCGTACATCACTGACACTTGGGGAAGATAGACAGCCCAAGAATGTATAGCTGACCTGGGATTCAAAGCTGGAAAATTTAAAACTTAACAATGATGTTTCCCACTTTATAGAAATAGAATGCATTGCTTTGGTCCTGTAAACCATCTTATCAGGTTCCCATTTGGATATAGTTATTGTTTAGATAATCCACTTGGGCATTTAACCATTCACCTTGCAACAAAGTGCCGAGGTGTATGATCTATGACAAACATTAAATTAGGTGATTTCGTGAAAACCTACCTACTGCTTGGAAGAAAGTAAAGGCTCTTCAAGCTTAAAAAAAACATTGCATAAGTCTTATAAAACATATAATCAAGTCTTCATATGTGTTTCAGGCCATGACCCTCAGAGTGCCTTAAGAGTAGATTTTCAAATAAGGAAATTCGATGTTTAAAACTATTAATTTTTCTTCTCCTTTCATTTATTTCAGTTGAAATGTCAGCAAATATGGACATAAACATCACTTCCTTTCGTCATTGTCAGAGAAGAAACTGCAGTTCCATTGTTCGTCATGGCCATGGAGCGTCTCCACCGTTCTTTGTTCTAGCAGGCAAGAGCAATGGAGTACACAGAAAAGAGAAAATTTGCTCACCCTACACCCTTTCTGAATACCTGAACAGAGAAATGTAAAGGAATATATAGAAACTTCACAGGAGCCCAAGGGATCTGCTTTCTTTCCATCGGCCTTTCATTTCAGGTAGTGTCACCACCACGATCCCACTAGTTTTTACCATCATCATCATCACCATCATTATCACCTTCATCATCCTCACCACCACCACCACCATCATCATCATCACCATCACAATCATCATCATTATCACCATCACAGTCATCATCATCATCATCACCAGTATCATCATCAGCATCATCATCACCATCATCATCATCACCACCATCAGCATCATCACCATCATCAAAATCACCATCATCATCACCATCATTACCACCTTCATCATCATCATCACCATCATCATCATCATCACCACGATCATCATCATCACTATCATCATCATCATCACCACCACCATCATCATCATCATCATCACAACCTTCATCATCATCATCATCACCACGATCATCATCATCACTATCATCATCATCATCACCACACGATCATCATCATCACCACGATCATCATCACCATCATCATCACCATCATCATCATCATCACCATCATCATCATCACCACCATCAGCATCATCACCATCATCAAAATCACCATCATCATCACCATCATTACCATCTTCATCATTATCATCACCATCATCATCATCATCACCATCATCATCACCATCATCACCACCTTCATCATCATCATCATCACCATCATCATCATCATCATCACCATCATCACTACCTTCATCATCATCATCATCACCACCATCATCATCATCAGCATCATCACCATCATCATCATCATCACCACGATCATCATCATCACCATCATCATCATCATCACCATCATCATCATCACCATCATCACCACCACCACCACCATCACCCCCATCATCACCATCATCATCACCACGATCATTATCATCACCATCATCACCATCACCACCATCATCATCATCACCATCATCATCACCATCAGCATCATCACCATCAGCATCACCACCACCATCATCATCACCATCATCATCATCACCACCACCACCATCATCATCATCATCACCATCATCATCATCACCATCATCACCATCATCATCATCACCATCCTCACCATCATCATCACCACCATCATCATCACCATCATCATCATCATCATCACCATCATTACCACCTTCATCATCACCATCACCATCATCATCATCATCACCGTTGTTATTGTCATCATCCACTGCTGTCATTTTCTTTCTTTTTTTTTTTTGAACTTAACTCTGTTACTGTCAATATCCCAAGTTTGTATATTGAGTCCCTACTCCGTAAGATGTCAGAATGTGACTGCATTTGGAGACAAGGCTTTTAAAGAGGTAATTAAATTGAATTTAGAGAGTTATGCTGGGCCCTTCAATTTAACTGATAGAATAAGGGAGAATTTTGACACAGATGTGTACCGAGAGATGATGATATAAGGATACAGGGAGCTTGGGTATCTTCAAGCCAAAGAGGCTCTGAAGAGGCCAACCCTAGCAGACCTTGTTCTGAAAGTCCCCAAATTGGCAAATAAGTGGCTATCTGTTGGTCAGGCCAGCCGCTCTGGCTCTTTGCTCTACAGTTCAGTAGTAGAAGTGGCAAGTTCATCTTCTTTTACACATACACCCCCTCCTGTTTTAACCAAGTTCTGGACACTAGTGATGTGATTGCCTACCTCAGCTTACTCAACTCAGAGACAGTACTGCTATTTCTGTTTTCCTGAACAAGAAGTAAACCTAGAGTCATACACTTAATAAATGATGAATTTGATGCCAATTGCAACTACCCATACCTCATTCATACTTCTATCATTTCTAGACAGATTAATGTTTTAGGTAACAAAAGAGACTTCCTCAGAAATACCAGCAGAATTCCATGATGAGTTATTTGATTTGCAAGTCTCTGAAGGTTTGCTTTAGAAACAACTTGTCAAAAATCTTTTTAACAATTCCACATTTCCCTTGCATCCCAACACTCGCATTGAATATTCTTGCTACAGAAGGAAGCAACTAGCTACACATTTGACTCTCTTACACTGTCTAGAATATATAACCAGCCCATTCCCAGCTGCCCTTATTGCTTGGTCCTGGTGAGCACAACAATTACAGGATAAGCCCAAGATCTTCCGTCACTGAACTTGCTGATGATTCTCTGTGCCTAGCTCAGGCAAGGAACTGAGGAGTTTCCAAGCATTAATTGTGGTTAAAATGTTGAAGTCTATTACTTGGCTATAAAAAGATTCTGGTGTGGGACTGGAGAAATGGCTCAATGATTAGGAGAGATTATTTCTCTTGCAGATGGCTTGGATTTAGTTGCCAGCAGTTCCAGGGCATGGCACCTGCACCTATCTGGTACATATAAACTCATGCCGGCCACAAATACACACATAGAAATAGGAATAAAAAATTAACTAATATTTAAAACAATTGTGGTATATATGATTTGCCCAAATTACTTTATATCTGCTACATCAATTTTTGATCACTTTCCAAGAAAAAAAAAATCCTGAGTTTCAGGTTAAAATGTTTTCGGAATGTAACTACAAACTCAAGTCCATTTGAAATGCTCGATAAAATTGTCTTCTTGATGGGTTCATTTTCTTTGATGCCGTTCACTATGGAGAACTGCTTACTTCTCAGGGGACAACTTATCTCACCTACACTGCAAATGTTTACATCCCTCCCCTGTGATCCTGGAGGTACTTTATAACCAAAGGATGGAGGGGTTGGACCAAGCCATAGTGCTTAGTTACTTGGGCTCTAATTTTCATCATAGATTTATCTGAATTTCCTTTATTTTTAGCGTGAAGCTGTGCACTGGAGGCATCTAAGATCCCTTTACAGTCATCATCAGTCAAAGGCTCTGTCCACACAAGAGAAATAAGAAATATTTGCCCAGGATCCCAGGGCTGACTGCTTGTGGAAACAGAAAGGATCTTGAAAATGATATTCTACTAATACTTGACATAATTTTGAATGCAGTGGCCCAGGGCGGTGAAGTGACTTGATAAAGTCAGAAGATGTTCTCCAGGTGGCTGTGACACCATTCCACCTCCTAAATTCCTGATGGAGCTCACATCATCCCCGAGGTACCCTGGAAACTCGCCCAGCAAAAGTGGGTCACAGGCCCTATCACACACTCTCTCTACTTTCCCTGTGTCATTTTTAAAATTACATAATTTACCCATGTATTATCTTCTGTACATTACTAGAATAATTATGACTTTCACTGAGTTCTGTTTACTGTCTTGCAGCAGATGCTCAGTGAGTGCCTACTGAGGAATAAGGACACTGTTCATGGGTTGAAAGAAAACCCTGGGCTTAGAACCCCTCCCACTAAATGTGAGCTTTAGCAAGTATTTCCTATAATCCCACGCCCCCAAGTCAGCTAACGATAATGGTGAAAGATTTATAATACCTACCACTTGTCAAGTTCTGCCCTAACCAGTAACCCTCCAAGGTAGGTATCCTGAGAACTCTATTTTGCAAACGACAAGCGAAGTATAGAAAAATGAAGCCCCTTATTCAGGGCCGTGCAGCCTGTGGAGGGTGGTACTAGTGTAAGGCCAAGGCATCCTGACTCTAGAGGGCGCTACTAGTGTAAGGTCAAGGCATCCTGACTCTAGAGGGCGCACATCCAGCTGCTTTGCTCTGCGGCCTCTGGCAGTGGATGCGCACCTATGAACTTTACACATTTTTTCATTTCTTCCCACATAAATAAACGCCTCCTTCAAAGAAGGGAAGTTAGAGCCTTTGCAGGTGGCTAGAAAACAATAGGGGTCACGAGGGCAGGCAGGGTGCAAACCGTCATTTCCCCGTGCATACACGGGTGAGTGAAGGAACAACGAGCAAGGGACATGGGGAGGAGGGCGAAGAGCCAAGGTCTGCCTGAGAGATAGCTGGGGGCAGGGAGAGCAGGCTCAGTCACACGAGGACAGGAGGTGAAGCAGGCAAACGACCAGCTGCACATCACTGCGGAATGAATACCTCAAAACTAATAACAGTCTCAGAATCCCGGTGGTTCCCCAGAAAGCTGTAGACAGGAAGTCACCTGCCTTGAGTTTCGTAATTACAGAGCGGGAGTCAGTGCCTACTTGCGTGAGAAAGAGGTACGCTTGTTTCCCGCAGTGGACATGTGGACTTCAGGAGCCGAGATGCTGCCTGTGCTGCTCGAGGAGCTAAAATCTGCTTCACTGCCTGAAAAACAACGGGAGAGACAGAGAGAGAGAAGCATGAAGGAAACGGGAGCCAAGAACGGCAGGCCAGTACCCTGCCTCCCAGGTCCGAGCCTCCAGAGCTGCGTGCTCTAACCCTTCAAGTGCCAACATTCCAGAGCTTCCAAAAGCTTTGTGCTTTCCTGGGGCAGGCAAGGGAAAGCACAAGACACCGTTTCATAAACAGCCTAGAACAGAAGGCCAGGCAGATGGTTTCTCAAAGAGCCAATCTCCAGCAGACTATAAACAGCGGCCCAAGCAGGGCAAGGAATCCCAACCTTCCCTGGGTCCTTCTCACCAACAGCTCACACCACCCAAAGTGTAAGCAAAAGGAAGGCTACTGGTCGGAGCAAAAGTAGTTTCCCCCCAGAAGTTTATCTTGGAGCCCTTGCAGTCGGCTCTGGATAGTTGAACTTAGCCCCTCTGGTCAGGAGTCAGCCAGTTCGAAACAGTCAGGAGAAGTACTGACTCCAGACGTGACTTGAACCAACACTGTCTGATTGCAGACACAACTTTCTATGATAGCAGTATCACTGTATGTGTATATAGTTGGGGATGGAGTCTTAACCAAACAGAAAATTAACATTTCTAAGCAGAGGGACCATGATGGGATCCGCGATTGAGACAGAAATTGGGGATTTGAGCTTTGAGGTGGGGTTGTTAGCTTACAAGGGGCATGATGGGAACAAGTGACAGCTGGGTGTGTGACTGTAATAATGCACCGTGTGTTGGAATCATGTACACCCATTTTAATAAGAAGACATAGTCATCACATATCAGCAATGGAATTATTTCCATAGGTTTTCTAGGGAATCGAGGGGGGAGGGCTGTGGTGGGAGCAGAGAACAAGAGAAGCAATAAAATAGGACATTTCAAAAGAACATGTCATTGCATATGGCTTTGGAAACTGAATCCAGGCGCATTTTATTTGACCTTCTCACTCAATTCCTAGAGCAGAACCTGGAATCCAGAGGCAGCTCCCACTTCTGAATCGAGGGAGTTAAGAATGATCTAAATCCTTTCTCTGTCTCACGAATAGTGAACCATTATTATCATCACAATGATCGTTTATCCAGTGCCTATTAGGTCACCAGTTCTGTAGGAAGTACGTTCTGTAATTCTATCTTGGAAAATCAGTACGCTGAGATAGACATTAATTTCACTGTTGTGTTTTGGAAGAGATGGAAGCTGATCAGCCCTAGGCTTGTGGGAAGTTGATCCAGGGTAGGATCAAGTCATCAAAACATTTCTGTAATACTGGAGTGCTACCCTGGGAAGGCAGAGGATGAAGCAAGGGAATCCGAAGGCTTTCTGAGATCAACTAGTATTCACCAAGAATAGCCTGGTACACAGTGCAGTCAGGGTTGGGTTCCTGCTGTGTAGATTCCAACAGGTTTTATTAGTGCTGCCAGTGGGAAGAGCAGACAGGCAGAGGGAAACAAAACCCTCCTCAAGCTCCCAGAAACCCTCAGGATGCCCAGCTGCTTTTGGAAAAGAGTAAAGAATGACTTGCTAGCTAGAGTAACTCTCATTCCCAGTTCCTAGCAGATTAGAATGACAACATACTGGGACCCAGACCAGAAATTCCTTATGCAAGGCAGAAGCTGTCTATGATGACATGCACTTCCAAAGCTCTGGGAACTTAATTAGTTGCTTCTGCATAATCCACTGAGTAAATTTAGCACTTGAAAATCTCAAAGACTGGTGATTGGTAGCACAATCTGGCGACACACTATTCCTGGCAGCCTAATTGCCCAGCTTTGTCTGCCAGCAGATCATCAGGTTGGTGTCTAAGTGACAAAGATGGGGCAATTTTCAAAAAATATATCTTGTGGTGATAGCCTCCAGGCCTAAGGTATTATTTTCAAATGTTAAATTATTACTTGGGAACACTTGGTTTTCATTTCTTAAGAGACATGCAAAAAAGTCATGCGTCGTGATAACCGCCTGTGTGAAAACAGAGGTTCTAGAACATAAACAGATGAGTACTAAATATCCAGGGTTTTACTAAAAATCTAGGATGCCTTTGATCTCTAGTACTTATGTCTTCAAGCTAAATGGTTAACTTAGTTTAACACTTTACTGTTACCAGAACATGATATATTGACTCTTAGGTATTTTCAGAGCTGAAGGTCTCTCTGTTCCGATACATTCTATCTTATCTCCAGCACATCTGTAAACGATTAGGAGCCACTCTCAGGGTGACCTATAGCTGCAGCTGTACTCAAAACCATTTGAAGGATACGGTAGTCAAGTTACGCATATGTTACTTGCCAATTACTTCCACTAATGACGTTTTCCCCCGTATTTGTATTTTGAGGACTGATGAGATGATTCCGTGGATAAAGTCACTCGGTGCATTAGCATCGCGAAGCTACACAAGACTAATGACCCAAGTTTGATTCCCTGGACCTCATGTAGAAGTGGAGGGAGAGAATTAACTCAACAGAGTTATCATCTGAGTACCAAACACAGACACACACACACACACACACACACACACACACACACACACACACACACATGCGCGCGCACACAGCTGAACTCCTAAGACTGTGTATTATAGGAGCACCCAAAAAACAGGCTGGAGGTCTGTGAATAGTGAGTGAGTGGCTGATCTGGAAGCAGAGCAGCCTCTGAGAACACTGCAATCATGGGAGGAGGGAGGTGGGTGTTTGGAAACAACAAGGAGGCCTTGAAGGGTGCTATTTAGATTGAAACAGGACAGTAGGTGTTGGGTGTCTGCCATAAAGTAAGCCAATCTTAAAATCACCAGCAATTCACAATAGTCTAGAACATTTTCTCAAGGGATGACAATGGTCTGTCAATCATGGCCTCCCTTGGGAATCATAAAGGAACTTGGGAGAGGGCAATTGCAAACACATTTTCATCTTAGTATCATCCCATGTAATTTGTTTTTCCTGGCCACGTGCTTATTACTCTTACCTCAAAAATACAAGCATAGTGACTTATGTTAAGTTTTATTTGACAAGTAATCAAGACAGCGAATGTAACATTTTGAGGGCTTTGGAGTCAAGAAACCTATGAATCTATGCTCCTCTATCGGAAAACCTCCGTGAAATCTTGAGCAAGGTATCAACTTATTTTCTACCTTAGTTTCTTCACCTATAAAAAGGTGATGAAGATATTGATAGTACTACTAAACAAGTGTGGGAATTCATGTGAAATGTACAAAGAAATAACAACAGGGCCAGGTGTGCAGCAAGAGCTATTGTGTCCATAAAGCCACGGCTACAACACAAGGATCAAAAGATATTGCAGACAATATGATGCCTGCCGCTGAGAAAGATCCACACTGAACATTATACGGAATTCATAGAAGTAAGTTGATAAAAAAGGTAGTTTTCCCTAGAATTCTTCAATAAAGAACTCCTAAGACAAAACTATGTGGTGTGTGTATGTGGAGAAAACAGTTTCTAAAGACTGAAGATTCTAAACCAGACTCTACCCAACAGGCTGCTCCACAAAGCTGTAGAAATGCCCTCAGGTCTGAGTCTTGTTCCAGAAAAGTCCAGGGAAAGAGAAGTTTCCTACAGCGCTCAGCAACCTGGCCAGGTGGCATCCAAGTCTAAGAATGTAAGTGGGGAGGTATCCAAAAGTAAACTCTAAGAGAGCCACGAGGTCATGGGCCGCCCTGTGCAGGCCACCACCATCCCCTTATCTCTGCAGGCTCAGCCACCTGTTCTTGCCACATATACAGGCAATGCACCTGTTGAAGAGGAGTTAATGAGAGAACTGTAAACAAGGCAGCAAGAAAGTTCAGCAAAGGAGGGAAAAGTGAATACTTTCTAACCAAAGACACTGCCATTAACTGGATATTTGACTTTGGTTAAAAATTTAAAATCTCTCTTAGCCTTAGGTACACACACAGACACAGACACACACACACACACACACACACACACACACACGCACACTCACACACACACACTCACACATCCTCACACACACAGGTTAATACATTATTTGCTTAGCAAATGTTTGTTGAACATTTGTCCTGCCCATGTGTCAGCCTCTGTTCTAGGGAAGAACATAATGACTCTAACCTTGTATGGTTGTTGTTAGAGGGGAAATGAGTTTGTGCATAGAATGTTCCTGATGCAGTCTTTAACATGCTAATAACTTAATGATTACTATATCTTAGCATGCATGACATCTAGCATGTAGTTTAATGATAATGCACTTTTCTGGGAAACACCCATAGATTTTCCAATTCCGAAGGTGTTGGAGGAAGGGATGTAGGAATGTGTGTTTTTAACAGCTGTCATAGCTGGTTGTGGAGCCCATGGAAGGGAGAGCCAATAATCAAGAGAAGTGGGCTTTCTCTTCTTGTTCTGCCAAATTTCAGGAGCTTTCCTCACTGGGGTGAGCAGAGCTTAAGCTGAGGCCATGAAGGAGAGGAGCGTAGTGGCAAACTCTCAGGAAGAAGGGAGGACGTTAATTTGTGTAGTAACTTGTGTTCTCACAGGTCTTCAGAAACACTCTCCTGCACTGAATGCATTTTTATAGGACTGGATGAACACATGCGTGGTGATTTGAAAGAAAATGGCCCCCAAAGGGAGTGGCACTATTAGGAGATGTGGCTTTGTTAGAGTAGGTGTGATCTTGTTGGAGGAAGTGTGTCACTGTAGAGGAGGGCTTTGAGGTCTCAGGTATGGTCAAACCACGCCCAGTGAGACAGATCACTTCCTGTTGCTTGAAAGATGAACTCTCAGTTACCTATAGCTGCCTCCATGATAAAAATGACTGAATCTCTGAAACTGTAAGCCATCAACTCAATTAAATGTTTCCCTTTAGAGGAGTTGCTGTGGTCACGGTGTCTCTTCACTGCAACAGAAACCCTAACTAAGACAATATGGGAACACTGCATAGGGCACAGTTCTTTGAAACTGGACCACTTCCAGGCAAATTCATGCAAAAACTTGGGATGCAAAGCTAGTATGACACTTCACAGTTGACCCATGGTTTAGGGCCCCCATGTTCCTGTATTAAAAGAAGGGACATCCAATATGTGGCTGCGAGTGTCAAATGCCATTCAGCAGAGGGAAACATCTTAGTAATCTTAGCACCTAGTATATGCTTATATTCTGGACTTTAATACTAGATTTGAATTAGTCTGTAAACCATCTTTGTAATCTTACCATCCAGTATATGCTTATATTGTGGACTTTAATACTATATTTGAGTTAGTCTGTAAACCTTAGGCTGTTTCTTCTGACATAGTCTATGTATCCAGGACAGAGATACTACACAGAAGCAAAAGACCCCCAAATAGGTCTCTTCTACCTCTCATGTAGATTCAACTTTGGCAGCAAGCTTGACGGCAGGTGGGCTCCAGGGGCTGCCCCACCCATACTGCCTTTTACTAAATGGGTCTGGGGAAAGTCCCATCCACAGTGGTCATGAACTTCATCCTAACTGATTATCTAGAGGGCCTGATACTAATGGCACATCTCCCCTGAAGTATTTTTCCTGACTCACGCGCTGCTTGTTTGAAGTTCATCAGTTTGCTGGGCTGAATGGAGTCTCTGCCCCTTTAACAAAGCCAGCTGGAACGGATGCTGCTTCTGTTTGAAAAAAATATTCATCTGGTGCTTCCCAAAGTGAGATGGCTTTGCCTGTCTGGCAGGGAACTCTAAATCAGGAAAGAGTGGCATAAAAGGTGACCAGGATGAGTGGGGGCAGAATGCCATGTGGGGGGCAGGGAGCTGAGGAAGGTGGCTAAGGACTAGGAGAGAAGAATGTGGTCAAGGGGCTGGCAATGGAAGACCAGAGCCAGGCTGTGACTGTCAGACCGGAATACAAGACAGAAGGAAAGGATGAACATACTCTCGGTACTACCCCTCCATCCACTCTTGTCTTGTGAGGACAGGGGCACAGCCAGCTTGCATTGCTAGATCTCAGTAGAAGACAAACTCCTACTTGCTGGAAAGAAAGATGGCATATTTACAACTCCCTGCCACAACATCCACAGGACTCTGAAGTAGCTTCTTATTCCTATACTTAAGCACATTTACAAATCAACTCTGAAATATAACGGCTGTAAATGTCTCCTCGCATCTCTGTCTCTACCGGTCGGTAACCTCCAGGGCACATCTCCGTCTCCTGTGCACACTCTTCACCCCTGGCGGCAGCACCGAGAGCATCACACTCCATAGCCCACCAAATAGTGGAGTTTCACACTGGATCGTCCCCAGGAGCATTGCCTTCTCCCTTCACAGCATTTAAATAGGCCAGCATTTTAGCTCTGGACTCAACTAGGCTCCGTTTCCCACATGTTGGTATCTTTTCATCCATGAATTATCTCTTCTTTACTCAGTTATGTGTTCAAATCTCAAAAAAAACTTTTATTTTTTGTTTTTTGCTTTTTGATGAGTAGCCATATGCACTAGTTATGTGGCTTTGAGAAAAGTTCCTATCATCCCTGTGCCTTGCATTCACCCCGAAGGGAGGATTGTCATAGGATGTGTCACATAGAGTTAAAAAGACTCTACAAATTGTGTAGGTTTACGAACAAAGTGTCTATGTCACAGTTTTGATAGTATCTTAATTTTTCTTCTGATAATCACCCTCCCTGAATCACATCTGGATCCCAGCCTGTAGAAAAGTAACCAGGGGAAGACCTGGAGCAGGAACTCAGGAAGACCTGGAGCAGGAACTCAGGAAATAGTGAAGCTCTCATAGCACATGCCTGGGAAGGGAGAATTCAGAACAGACACATGAAGAAACAAAAAAGTAGACACTCTGGCAGAGGATAGTAAGGACCTTGCCTTTTGCCTTTGGAGTACGAGCCACCACAACATGAATCCTTAGACCTCATCTGTATTGGTTGACAGAATATTTCACTATTTTAAGAAAGTCCATGGCACACTAAACAACGAAGACCCATTTAGCAAAACCTTCTGGAGCAGTTGACTTTGATTCTCAGTGAGGTCCAAGAGTTCAACATAGCTGAAAGGTCACTAGGTCACATCTGTATGCTCCACAGGTTTTTGTTCTGTTCTGTTTTGTTTGCTTCCTAATTAACATCAGACTGATACCTGGACTTTTTCAGGAAGAGGCAAAAATCATATCAGGGACATAATTTTTAGAAAGAAAGCAACAGAGATCATTTCTAGCTAAAGGATTAGGACATTGGGCAGAAGGAACACAGAACCAACAACTTTGGAAATGATACATGGCTATTACCGACTCAGCATCCAGAGCAGAGGAGCCGACGTGAGGAGAAGGAGCCAAGTGTGGACACAGTAACATGAGAAGAAGAGAGAGCACTCACAAGGCCACATGGGTGATTTGGAAACATTTGAACTTAAGATCCTCCTGAGCCATAGGACCCGAAGTCTGAGGCTGGTAGTTAGGAGCTGCTCTTACTTGACACAGAGGTCCTTGCTAGTCTCTTCTCTGAGGACATATGTGAACACCATTCTCAGAGAGATGGATACCCAAGGAAAGATGTGCTGGACTTCTCTACACCTGTAACACCACCGTCATAATTCTGTCCAAAGGGTTCTACTGACAGCCTTTTAACAGTCCTCTGACAGGCCACCTTAGTGGTCCTGTGTATAAAGTTAGTAACTCTCAGGAAAGATGGGAAGTAGAGAAGCAAAGGATTAGGTCACACTGCTGTGTGGAAACCAAACATGTCATTTCTTTTTTTTTTTCCAAACATGTCATTTCTCTGTGAAAGAGTGACATTGTATTATTCTCTCGGTATCCTAGAAGCTATTTTCTTAATTTCTTTTTTTTTTAAATTATGAATCTCAGAGGCACAGGAATGTCATGTAAGTAAGTATCTATGAGGTAAAGCCAATGCTGAGTCAACCTGCCTTTGTGAAGCCAAATAACCGCTTTTGGAGCAGGTCAGGTGATGGCGGGACCAATTTTAGATCAGCCTCTGTTCTGAAAGTCACTGGTGATCATCCTCCTAATTACAATGTGATTCTTGGAGGGGGCAGTGACCTCAGCTGGAAACATGCCTCTGACTCACCGAGACTGGTCTCTGTGAAGTTTAGTAACTTACAGGTGGGGCCAGGCTCAGGGTTAACGAGCCCTCTGGGTCCAGAAACTCCAGAACCGCTGCTCTAGAGCACTCTTGAGCCTGCGATGACTCCCAAGGCAGTTTCCTCCGAGGCTGCCTCTGACAGAATGGTACAGAAGGCTTGACTGCTATTTCAAATATAGTTATACACTGTAGTATGTATTTTGGGACTTGCTTTTACACATTTTACATTCAAAATGTGAAATTTTAATGAATTTTACTTGGCGGAGTATTGGCGCCTGCTGACTGTGCCTTGTGCAACTGTCAACAACATATAGTATACTCTGCTCAGGTGGATTCCAGCCAGCGGGTTCAGGGGGTCACCTTTCTGGTCTTCCATTTAATGGCACTGTGAGCTCAGGCAATTGTTTAACCTCACAATTTCCTAATGCCAAGAAAGGAGCACAGAATCCGTTTTGCTTGGGATTACTGCCGGGATTAGCTGTCACGATGATTTGCTAAGGGCACAGTAAGGATTCCTCCTCCTCACTATTAGGCTGTGGATCCATGTGGATCCGCACTTAGCATGTTTGCTGCTAAACAGCTTCTCTAGGAAGTCTGGTATCACAGGCATAAGCCTGCATCGTCGGACAGGATAACGTTATCATAAATATATGCTTAAAAGAATTCTCAGTACCGAGAGCCCCAGGTAGATATGGGTTAATAGCGTGGGAGGAGTGTCTACAACTGACATCGCTGTCTGCCTGGCCTGCTGGTGGGAATTTCCCTATGAAAATGGCGTCAGGCCACAGCTGACCTTTGTTCCTTTACAGATGGCCTAGGTGACCATCTATAGCGAGCTGTTACAATAACAGGGTCTCGTTTGCAGTGTGCCATTGCGTGCTGTAGTTAGCTGCTTGGCCCTGGATGTTGATCTACCTGCTTCTTCCCATCCCGTGTGCTCTATCTGAAACAACCATTTCTTCTTTTTTAAACTTGCAGTTTCCATACTACACCCAACTGTTGGGTGTGACTCTGGATAGCTGGGCTTCAACACTACTTCAGAGCATACATCTCCTAAGACCATGCCCTGCGAGAACATGAACAAGGAAGTCAGGACCGCGAGAGGTGCGTTCACCCACTGATACAAGGGGACTGATCTAATGTGAGCTCACCAAGGCCAGCTGGACTGGGACTGAATGAGCATGTGATCAAACCGGATTCTCTGAATGTGGCTGACACGGGGACTGTCTGAGAAGCCATTGATAATGGCACTGGGACTTATTTCCTCAGCATGTACTGGATTTTTGGGATCCTAGTCTTTTTGGATGCTCACCTTCCTAGACCTGGAGGGAGGGGGGAGGAATTTGAACTTCCCACAGGGCAGGAAACCCTGACTGCTCTTAGGGCTGAAGAGGGAGGAGGAGAGTGAGTGGGAGGAGTGGGAGGGTATTGGGAAGAGGGGAGGAAGTGGAAATTTTTATAAATTATTAATAATTAAAAAATTAAAAAAAGACCATTCCCTCCTTAAAGTCTCCCATACCACCTGTGTCAAGACAACGTTCACGGTCCCTAGCCCCATCTATGATGCCAAGTTTTCATACATGCTGCGCCTTCTGTCAGAATTATTTCCTTTCTTTCCATGCTTCTCTAACCACTGCCTGTTCTTCAGGTCTCACTTTACCTTTGACATTTACCTTCTTCAAGAAGAGAGTGGGTGCCCCTCCTTTATGGCCTTACCTCGTGAGTGTTCCTCATGCTACATGGTAATTGTGTTCGCGCTTTAACACCTCTGTCTCTGCGCTTACTCATCATCAAATCCCAGGGACCAGTGCTGCACTTTGCCGATAGGAAGTGCAGTTATCCTGAAATTTTTCATAGCATTGAATTCTTCCATTGTTGGAATTCAGTGATGTCTCCCAGAAGGGGTCACGAGCAAGGTAAAAATCTTTTTCCTATGTCTCCTTTAGGCTGAGTTAATAAACTGATGTCGTTTATAGCAAATCAATATTCCCTTCACTTACCTCCATCTAAATTGCCTAATTCTCTTAAAACTCAAGTTTTTAGCTCAGGTACTAGCCCATGGGTGGGAAGGCCTCTGTCTCATTCATCACTGTACACCCAGAAGCAAGCACAGTACCTGGAATATGGTAGACAGGAAATACATTTCATTGAACGGAGGAGGAGGGGCACTGAAAACAGTGACATGGCCACTTTTAGCAATTTACCAGTTGAAGTGAAAGTAGAGTGGTGGCAGGTTGGAAATGGGAACTACGCAGGCAATGTAGGAAGAGACAGACTGTGACAATCACACCCTACTGACATTCGTGTCGATCAGCATAAATGCGAAAAAAAAGTCCCGCAAGAACACAAGAAAGAGCCAGCCGTACTTCCCCGAGAGCCACGTTTAAAAAACACCCATTGTTTCTGACAGGGTTATGATTGTCATAAAACACACATGTCTGAAATTCAGTGAACATGTGATACAAACATTGAAGATACTCTGACAAACAAAGCTGCCATGTGCACTGGGTGATAGCATGCTTCAGTACCCAGAGGGGCCCGACTAATGGGTTGCCCACCAGCCTCCAGGGAAATCCCTAGCTGTGTGTCACCCTGCTCTGTCCTTGTCCTTATCCCGTTTAATGTGCTTCATCGATGACATGAGCTCTAACGTGGAAGGTGCGGTGCTGACAGCAGGCTACAGATTACACACGCCTTGAAAGGACAACGGACAAGAAACAACAACACCAGATAACAACGCTATTGTAAGCTCCGTGTCCCCAGAGCCTTCTAGCTCAAGAACCTCGCTTCTGCTGGCTCCTTTCATCCTTTGACTCCTAGAAAGGGTAAGGATGAAGGAACTGAAGTTCTGAGGGGTGATCCCGGGTCTCCCCAAGTCCCAGAGCCAACTAACTTGTCTGACTCTGAGATGGTGCTCCCCGTTTGGGACCTGATCAGCACAAGTCACAAAAAAAGATGTAGCGGTTGGATTCTGGGGTGATGACATCTAACTCGGCTTATTTCAAGTGTGCTCTGGGTCTTGTACATGCTGAGGTTTTGTCTGCGGCAACAGCATGGGAAACACAGTTCCAGCACCCAGGATCTCAGGGAGGGGGCGGAGCTCACAGCCAAGCAGCTAGGCTACACGCTGAGTGCAGCACATATCCACACAGAGAACAAGCATGGCGCACACAGCAGAGGAAGAAACTCTTAGAGCGAGGGAAAGAAGGCAATGGGTTCTACAGTAGGGGCAGACGCTACTTGAGATGGTCCTGGAACGTGAGGCAGAGTGGTAATAAGGGAGGGACACCCGGGGGTGGGGCGAGGAGGGGCTGAGTTCAAGTGACAGGAAGAGTGCAAACTAAAACATGGAAGAAGGGAAGCAGAACGGGTATGCAAGTCATCCAGTCTCCTGTTTGAATGGAATATAGTAATTAGACGAAAAGAATTGTAGTCAAATTGGGGCTGTTGTAGCAAGGCACAAAGACTGAGAAAGCTATGCTTCAGATAGAGGGGCACAGTCCATACTGAAGGCAATCTGTGAATGGGGTGGCAAATGAATCAAGTGACGCCTTATGCAGACAGGGGACAGAATGATCTGGAGGGGAGGCTGGACAGAAACCAGGTTAGCTGTGACAGAACACGAGCATGGCAAGACAGGGGAAAGGGACGGCTGTGGGGCCTCTTCATGTATAGCTTGTAAGTTCACAAAATTAACTTCATAGTGCAGAAATCATTTAAAATATGAGGCGAACAAAAGAATTTAACAGGAAGAGCTAAACATTAAAATACTTATAATATTTTTACTATATACTTGTCTTATATTTACTAATACTTGTCTTATAGTTCACCCTTGACTGTAGTGAAGCCTACAAAAACAATCAAGCAAACCAAAAAAGCAGTTAAAAAGAGATATGCATAAACCTCCTCAATCAAAGGGTGGAAAACCCAACAAAATGGTGGAGATCATTTCAGTCGGTAAACAGGAAAATTATCTGGCATTCAACCTGACAAACTGCTTTAAAACACCGAATGATCCAATCCAAATGGCCGAGATATTCCAACATCAGTGCTGGATTTATCCCTGTGTACTCTTCGATGAACGCATACTCCAATAAGGATTAAAAAAAAAAAAAAAGATGGGCAAATCTGATGGAGGAGGGTTATCTGTCTATTGTGTTATTTTCATTGGTCAATAAAGAGACTGCCTTGGCCCCTTGATAGGACAGAAAATTAGGTAGGCGGAGTAAACAGAACAGAATGCTGGGAAGAGGGCTATGAGCCAGAAGCCATGGAGCCAGCCACCAGGTCAGACATGCTGAATCTTTTCCGGTAAGCCACCACCTCGTGGTGCTACAGATTATTAGAAATGGGTTAATATCAAGATATGAGAGTTAGTCAGTAACTAACTCTCTAGAGATAATGGGCCAGGCAGTGCTTAAATGAATACAATTGTGTGTTGTTATTTCTGGGGCTAAGCTAGCCGTGCAGGAGCCGGGTGAGGCGAAAAGCAGGCATGCCCGCAACTCCTTACTACATATGGCGCCAACGTGTGGACAACTGTATCCACATAAAGCCTGAGACAGCTTGGCAAGTAATTCTAGAACAAAATGACAGCATTGTGTGTGGTTTCTTGGTAGCAACAATTTCTCGGGTCTGCTCTGCTTGCTAGAGACAAGCAAGCACTCTCATCTAAGAGAGGCTTCCTGACTCAGCTTTAGCTGCAAAAGCCTGCAGCTCATTAAGAGGTCCTGCCACAAAACACTTAAATGGTGTTGATCAAAAGCTTAACACATGCATTTTGGTTTTCAGCCGTAGCAGGAAAAAAGCTGCGCTGTTTGAAAATGCTGGCTTTCTGGGCCGTCCTGCCAGGGCAAACTCTGACTCTTTCAGGCAGGCAGTCCGACTGACTGTGGTCTGTGAGCAGAATGCTGCAAGCTTGCTTGCTGGCAAGGACCTTGAAACGCCATAGAGTTGTGGCAGTGAACACAGCTCTGGCTGGTATCTCAGCCACGGGGCTTGAATGCTAAGGAATGGGCTAATTCCAGCCATAAAAGCCACAGTTTTAGTCCTCTCCTTAAAGACTCATGTAGTCAAAAAAGAGAGAGAGATACAGTAAAGAGAGATTCAAAGATGAAGAAAACCTCTAAATAGTTTACAGTATGTTAAAAATATATGCAGGCTAAAGGTTAAAGTCATTAAAAATAAAAAAGAAAGAAAGGGAGATATAGGGTGTGGTGGTACACACCTTTAATCCCAATGCCTGCGAGGCAGAGGCATATTGACCTCTGTGACTTCAAGGGGTAGAGGTAGATTGACCTCTGTGACCTCAAGGTGTGGTAGTACACGCCTTTAATCCCAATGCCTGGGAGGCAGAGACAGAGCTCTGTGAGTTCAAGGTGTGGTAGCATACACCTTTAATCCCAGCACTGGGGAGGCAGAGACAGGAGGATCTCTACGAGTTCAAAGACAGCCTGGTCTACAGTGTTATTCCAGGACAAAGATATACAAAGATCCTGTCTCAAAAAGTAAAAGTAAAAATAAAAGAAATAGAGGTTAAAATAAAGCCACATAAAGATGGAAAATGCACAGAGAATCTTCATACTGTATGCTATTATGCTCTCTTTAAATTGTTTGATTGCTGAGGAAGGAGCAACAACTGTTAAAAGACTGTTTATAAATGCTGCTGAACTAACCCAAGATAGGTATTTTGAAAATACCTTGGCTTCAAAATTGAAGTCAAAAGGTATGCTACTTTGGAGAAGAGATCCTGCTTTTGTTTCCACAGAAAATGAGAGGCTCTGGATTTATTCAGAGTTAAGAAAAATCCAGTTTGAACAAGGGAGGCCACCTGAGAAATCTCCGACAGGAATAAATGGCCCAGATGTCTGAGTTCTACATCGATAACGGATTCAAGACTGTCGCCTGAGATGATCGAGACTCACAGGATGCTCCAGACAGGACTTGATTATAACCCTAAATTTTCTTTAGGTCCCCATAAGATTATCAGCGCCCCCAACCAGCAGGAAGAAGCCTGAAATACTACGCCCACATTCCCAACAAATGGACTATGGGTATTTTCCTTTGTTAAAAAAAAAAAAAAAAGAGGGAAATGGTGTGGGAGAATTGTCTGTATTCTGTCAATCATGTATTTTAATAAAACGCTGATTGGCCAGGCAGGAAGTATAGGTGGGTCAACCAGACAGGAAGTAGAGGCGGGGCAATGAGAATAGGATAAGGCTAGGGAGGAAGAAACTCCCTCGGCACTCCTGCGCAGACCACCGAAGAGGCAACATGTAAGCTGTCACACTGAGAAAGGTACTGAGCCCATGTGGCTAACATAGATAAGGATAATGGGGTAATATATGTTATAAGAGTTAACAAGAAGCCTGACCTAATGAGCCAATCAGTTTATAACCTTATGGAGTCTTGTGTGTGATTTTCTGTGTTGCTTGCCGGCTGTTGGGGTACTGGGAGGGACAGAAACCCCAACAAGCCAGCCCTCATACTACACAAATCCTGACATCTGTACAGAGTATGGGAACAAACATAGCTGGAGAAATCCAAGTTCTTGGGGTGGTTGCTTTAATCATGACCTCTGCTTAAGGAACTTAAAGTATTTGGCCGCCATCGGAGAACTTCCAGATCAGCACTTCTCAACCTGTGGGTCATGACCCCTTTTGGGGTTGAATGATCCTTTTGTGGGGGTTGCATATCAGATATCCTGCATATCAGATATTTATATTACAATTCATAACAGTAGCAAAATTGCAGTTGTGAAGTAACAACGAAATAATTTTGTGGTTGGGGGTCACCACTGCATGAGGAACTGTATTAAAGGGTCACAGCGTTAGGAAGGGTGAGAACCACTGTTGCAGATTATAGGAAGGGCTCAAAAGAATGTAGGGATGAGGCAGGTGGAGTGACTCCTCTTTCCCACCCTGTGACACCTGTCCAAGGTATGATGTCATCGTGCTAAAGATGACACTGTCTCTGGGTGAGGGTGGGGGATGCCAGGTACAATGAATGATGGAAAATAATATTGCTAGGTACTGTGTGTTCCCAGCCTCCTCGGTCAGCAACTGGACCCGTGCTGCTTGCTTTCCACTTTCTTCCTTCAGGGTAACCAAGAGGACTTGGTTCTGGGGCACAAGCACCCAGGATACTGTGTAACACTTAGACTTTCCTTCTGAAACTGTGGTTCAGGTTAGCATTTTATTAAACCAAAATGAGTGGCAAATCTTTATAGTGTACAAGAGTGTTCTCCCACAGCACGCCACGAAGTCAGTTAAGACCATCTTGCAATCTAGAAGCACAAAAATACCCCTGGTCTCCAACACATCTATTCAAAAGCATCCCCTAAAGACCTACCAAGTCTGTGCAAAGGGGAACACAAAGGCAGAAAAAAAAAACAGCTCCAGGGTTTTGAAAATGCTGCTTTGAGTTCTATCATATTTCAAGGATATGTGTCCAAGGTAGTAAAATTATCTAAGTGTTAGGAAAGGAAAAAAAAGCATATCTTGGTATAGTCATGACTCCTGTTGTGAGATAGAGAATAGAATCGGGGGGGGGGGGGAGGCAAGCCTTCGTGATGGCAGTTCTTCAGGTGGAATCAGGTCATTGTTTCCATGCTGTGCCATTCAGACCCGTGCTATAAATGCTCTTTTCTAGACACACAGCATGTGCAATGCTGATCAAGGTAGAAGGGGAACAGCAAAATCTAACATAAAACAGAAGACAGTGAAGTGATTAAGAGGAAGGGAAAGAACAAAACCCATCAAAGTGATTGACAGACTGCAAGATAGAGAAAGAGGGTGGGTACTGGGTAAGGGGAAAAAGGAGAAGATTGTTCCTGTTCTAATGACATCCGCATCACAATAAAGAGCAATCTGAAACCACTGAATACACAGCGACCATAAGAACAGCATGATATTTCAGTGGGCAGCACTAGTGTGTGGATGGAGCTGGGCTCAGTTCTGTTGAATGGTGGTTGAGACTGACGACGAGAATGCTAAACTGCAGAACCCTTGCCAAACTTCAAGGCACAGACAAAACCCCTCGCCAGTCTGCTGCTTTGGGATTTGCAGCATGGAGATGGTGGTACCATCTGTGGATCCCAAACCATCCCTCTCTATGAACTCTCTTCTATGTCTGTGGCTGGAATCCCTCCCTTCTACGACTCCTCAGTGGGGAGAGGATTGGATGTCTTGCTGCAAGCTGGTGTCAGGTTCAAGCAATGCCTCCGTCACTCAAGAACAGTCAGGGCTGCCCCCAGTCTTGGGTAGAAATCAGATCTTCCTAGAAGAGACCTGTGGAGATGCTTATCTCAGTGGCTGAGGTGAGCACAAGAAACCGAACTCAGGAATATCCAGTTTCCATGAACAATGTCCCCACGGCATCAGCAAAGGGAAAAGGGAACACTCCTCTTTCCTGAATGGCCACAAGCTCCCACTGTTACAAAAGGGCTCAGCATACAGAACAGTTAACCAGGACTGCACAACGCTCCCAGGGGTCAACTAATGATATGACAGCAGCCCAAGGACCTAACACACAAACTGTGATGACCCGCCCACAGTATGGGCATGCATGATAACAAGAAAAAAACGAGGGCATCTCCCCACCCCCACAATTTATAGATCAGTAGAATAAAACTACAAGTTGCTTTTTTAGCAGGGATGATAGTAAAGATTTAATGATTGTCTTGGAACATTAGAAAAGAGACTGATTCTTATAGATCCTCTGAGCCATGCACATGTAAAATTACACTCAGCCCGATGTAGGTGGAGTGTGTGGACCTACCTTGCTTCCAGGTACACAACTCCTAGAGTTTTTGCCCCACCCCATTTCCTATTCAAGGGACATGGTGGTATAGTCCTTTTTACACATGCTGCATCCTTTCCAGGGCAAACAGATGGAAGGAAGAGAATATGCCAGAAAGGAAAGTAGAAGTGAAAATGGCATTAAAATAAAAATAAAGTTGCAAAGTGTAATCTAGGTCAACTCCTCGTGTGCTTTCAAATAAGCACCAGCAGGCTCTGTGCAGACGGCACCGATTTCTCTTTTTTATTTTTGCTTGAATGTCACACAGGATTAGTGCAAAAGGAAAAAAATCCCAGCATGGGGGCCTCTTTTTACACAGATTAATCAGTGGTTTCCCTTCTCTTTCTCTTCCATCATTCCCTGACCTTTCAACTTAATGCAATTACTCTTTCTTCAAAATTATTTTATCCAGTAAACCCTAAACAGAAATCTTTCCAGGAAGTGGGGTTAAAAAAACTCAAGCCTAGGTTTCAGTTGTCACATTTGAAATTCATGTCACAAATATGGCCTACAGTTTTGCTATGGTCTAGCTTCATTCACCATGCCTACACACTATAATAGCCTAAATAGTCACTGTCAGCAGCAACACAATTAATTGGAATGCATTCTGTTACGCATGTGTGGCTATCCAAGGGAACGGAAAGCAACACATTTGAAGTGAACAGAAAGTTTAAATATTTCACTTTGGGAGAGTTACACTCTTGTACACTGAGCCTCACAACTACCTTCAAATGCCAAGTGTATGTAAGTTCTTAGTACTGAACATATAATTTAATAGGCTGAAACAATCGAAGAATTGTTCAAGTTGTTATCCAAAACCTCCCTCGACTCCTGTGCAGTGGCCCAGAGGCAATGACCCCGCTGAGAGTAGTCACCCTGTAATACCACCTGAGAGCTACCCTAGGCCACGTGTCATCAAAGTTTCAAAAGACCCTTAGCTGATTGGCACTGTTTTCCTCTGTGCGTTTTAGGTGAAGTACATAGATATTTTGGGGTCAAATTTAATACAACACACAGACACACACATACCCCTCATTTTCAAAGATAAGAAAGAATCAGGAGTGGTTCGACGAGGCAGAAGAGATGTGGAGTCCCACTCTGCTGATAAAGTGAAAACTTTGGGGACAGCGTCACAGGCAGGGCTTCCAGGTGACCAAGATCATGCTTCCTGCAAACTTTATCATAGAAAGAGCTGCTCATTGCTCCATCAGCTGATGGACACTGTTTTCATAGAGCAAGAAACTGATGACCCGAAGCTTGGCTCGTGTGACAAGCTGGGAATATAACAGTCACTGGTGCATTCCTGCTCTCAGAGGGTGGGACCGTCTGCCATTTGAGCACCCACCTCTGCATGGCTGTTGAAAAAGATACTGGGCATAGTACGTCTTGGCTTGAATGGCCATAAATTATGGGAAACCAAAGAACTTTGACAGGATAGCACTATGCTCTGCGCTCATTCTTTTGTTTTGTTTTGTTTTGTTTTTTTGACAAAATGTCAGCATTCTATATTTTATGGCCCATTTTTGCTCTTCATTTGGAGCCGCTAGATGCTTCATGTCTATTGAAGACATTCTAAAAATCTTAATTTTACATTTTACGATCTATTTAGCTAGAGTCAGAATAACCATATGTATAGCCATCCTTATGTTTCTACTAATTAATTTTAAAGCCACAGGCATTAATCATTTGCTCAGCAGATGAGAGCCACTTTAAAAGGACTCCCATGTTTGACAACAGCAGGAACCCAACCCTTATGCTCCTGGAATGTGCAGTGAAGAGGAAGTGTTCCATCAACTTTGACCACACAAATAAGAAAATCTTCCACACCCCAACCCGCAGACATGAAGAGTTTCAGAGTTTCTACCGGATGCCATGGAAGAATGTAAATTAAAATAGGTCAGATTGCCGTGCCCTGAATACTTTCCACAGTCAAGCGGCAGACATGGGCATCTCTTTCACCAATCACAGAAGCAGACTCTCTCTAGACAATAAATGCATCGCATCTCAGCCTGCACAGAGGCCCACTGCAAACCGTGTGAGCTGCCAATTAGCGTTAATTGTTGCCATGCATGTCTATTCCCCTAGCTCAGACACGGGTTACACCACACTTGCCATTTATAAATGCGCATGCGAAGCTCAGATTGAAGAAAACAGGCCGAAATATAACCATTCAGAGTCATTCAAAACTTATTTCTGCCATTAGTTCGCGTACAGAAACTCATAAAAGACTGATGTATTTCAAGCAACATATGTAGGCATTAAAGAAAAAAAATAACAACTTTAGTTATCGACCATGCATTCAAAATATCTAATGGCCATTTGTTTTCACGATGTATTTCCACCCTGTTATAACTTCACACACACACACACACACGCGCACATACACACACACACACACACACACAGAGAGAGAGAGAGAGAGAGAGAGAGAGAGAGAGAGAGAGAGCATAAGTACTGTGATCCAATATAATCATTTACTTACTGTGACTAACACTACTTACTAAGAAAGTAAGCTCCATAGACTTTCATGGCAAACACTGCAAACGGCCTCCCACCACAGGCTGGGGAATGTCTTTTGCAAAAATAGAGTGTGTGCAGCTCATTTCTCAGTAGAGTACAGTCTCAGAGTCGGGTATCCATGGAGATGGAGCCTCCTGCATGTGCAGGGCAAGGAAGTTACTCTGCTGGGCACCATAGCAACAGGAGGCAGAGGGAGAGCTGGCCTATCGGGGAAGAGCGCTGGGCCTTTTCCCTGGTGACTGCAGCATTTCAAAGGAAAGCATTGCCCTCGTGAATGGACACAAAGCATTTGCAGAAATACCAAACTGTCAAATGGAGGCAAAAGCTTACACAACAGCCATAGCTAATCCTTCGACAATACCAGAACAAAGCACATCGCCATTTTACACATTTTGACTATAATGCCCCAACGAGTAAGCAAGAAATGACACTAAAAACACCCACTGAGCTCTAAATTCAATGGCAAACATGTGACATTTTAGGGGAAAGCTTGGGCACTTCATGAATTAGAGCTATTTAAGTATGCAGGTCACTTCACCACGCTGCCAGACAGAGAAGAGCTGGGGAGTTCTATTGTTCTGAGAAGGAGAGAAAGGAACCCAGGGCTGTCCAGCACAACTGTAGGAATCCCCTTCCCAAACAACAGCTTTCTTGAAGTAGACCCTTCCACCTGAGCACCCCCTCCAATCAGAATGATTCGTACGGACAAGACAATGCCGACATCAGAGCCCCAGTAGAAGGAGGGTGGTGTTCAAATGCCTGGAAGTCATGCCATCCGTAAGCTTCTCCCAGTTTTGGATTACAATAAAACTGACCATCTACTGAGCAGTTTGTCAGGTAAAGGCTTTCTCCTGTAATACAGCATCCTGTCCAATGCTGACAATGATGATTCCAAAGACAGAGGCTGTGCCCATTTCCTTCCTAGTGCCATGCGGGGCTTGGGTACTATGTGTGCTCTCTGGTACGTGACTTGCGTCATTTATGACCCCCATGGCACCGAGAGAAAGCTAAGTATTAATTATTTTCCCATACAACTGAGAAGAATAGAAGATGTTTCTTGATATTGTAGTCTTCCTTCTGCTAGTCTTCCTCCCCCTGCTCAAGGGTGACCTAGATCATCCGACTTTAATGTCTAAATATAAGCTCAGTTCCTCCTCCCACAATTACCTCTCACAGAAGAAGGGATCACTTTCTACTGAGCCTTCTGCAAACCTCTTATTGCAGGGCTCTCATAATTACCGACTATGAACAGAAAGGGCCATTTAGAAACCACACACCAGTCTGAAATGGCCCAAGTCTAAGCTGATTCTGGCTCCATTCAGAGTTCATCTGATGGGGATTCTTCAAATTAGAATCTTAGATACTAAATATTAAAAACTTATTTTCTTTTTTTATTTTTGAGGTTATAATATAATCACATTCATTTCTTCTTTTCCTTGTCCAAACCCTTCCATATACCCCATTTGCTTTATCAAGTTCATGGCCTCTTTTTTTTTTGTTAGTTGTTGTTACATGTATGTGCATATGAGTGTGTGTGTGTGTGTGTGTGTGTGTGTGTGTGTGTGTATTCCTAAATGTAACCTACTTGTGTGTATGTTCTTGGAGAAAGGCATTTAGTTTAGATAAACAGTTTGTGTGCTCTTCCCTGGGAATGACTCTCTCTCCCATTCTCCTCGGCGTTCCTCAGTTGCCTGCAATTCTTTGTGAGGGTTGAGACTTGCGGTCTTTCCCCTATTATTGTCATTCTTGTTCAGCTCATACTTAGGCAAAGAAAATAAATAAATAAAAATAAAAACCCAACAATTTATTTTCTAGTTATTCTTAAGGGATGAAATGCTCCACCTTTGAAGAATCACTAGGATAGCAATGCAGTAGTCAGTGATTGGTTGTAGAGCTTATGTAACCCTGCACCTCATGCTATGTGATCTCAGGCACTGAATAGCTCAGTGGGGAAAGGCATTCAGATACCTACAGGGTAACAGAAAAGCCAGCTGTCTTTCTGTTATTCATGGACCACTGTGACTGCTTGTCACATGGATTTACCATGTCCATCGTTGTGCTTCCTTCTTCTATGATAACAGGTGTGTGACTAAGTTGTACTGGGATATAATTAGAAATGACATGTGGTGCTTCTTTACTCTGGCCTTAACATGACCAGGTGCCTGCAAGCTCACTTTGCCCTTTCCTTCTGCCTGGAACATTGCAGACAACATGGCCACTCGAGAAGAAGATAATTGTCACAGCAGCCCAAGTGCTGATCAGCCTGGATCACCCAAATACCTGCATGCTTTTCTGTAAGACACAAAGAACTATCATTCTAGATTTACTTTATATATTTAGGGTTAATAAAAACCTATAGCCTCACAATAAATGTAGGCTTATAAACGTAACCAACGAGCATTCAAAATTGCTTTACCTTAAAGAAATTAAGTTGAAGTAAGAACGATTTGATCTGAAAAACTTAGATGAATTAAAAAGTGGCTCCAGAGATGAAAGACACTGAGTAAAACTTCTATATAAAATACAAACAGTTGTGCATGGTCGGACACACTGGCAATCCTAGCACCTGTGAGGTAGAGGCAGGCAGATCTCTGTGAGGTCAAGACTAGTGAGTCTACACACAAAGTGTCTGGGTCAGCCAAGGATAAATGAGACCCTGATTTAAAAATTATATAATTATATATAATATGTTAGATATAAATCAATAATACATTATCAATGCTTCTAATTAAAACAATAAATTCAAAGTTACTTGTTATTTAAGACTTCATATATCCGAATGTCACTGGAGATGGCAAATAAAGCAAATGTTGTCAAGAAAACGGGAGCCTCGTGCCAAATCACAGATGCTATACTTGTTCATCCCAATCCTGTGCTCCGCCATCCGAACTGCATATCCTGTTCAGTTTCACTCATGGACAACTGAGACTCGATGAGTGACAGGAGGCGTCTCAAACACACAAATCAAACCCCAGCTCCTCTCTTCAAGCTTGGAAATGGCCTCCCGTTATTCTGATAACACAGACTGCCTCTGCTACTCTCTTCCTTTCCGTCACCCGGTCAGCTCCCTGTGCCACTCCTAAATTGGAAGGAGCAGACCTAGTTCTTCAGCTCAAGACATCCCTCCGTCTCTCCTGGTCCCACGTCCTTGCTTTATGCTTAACCCCACATTCCCACATTTAAGGCTGATGACGGGAAATCCACACTCAGTTTTCCCCTGCTCTATTCACGGATGATCACACTTTCAGTACACTGAAAATACTTCTTCCATAGGTACTGGATGAATGAATAAATGAATGAATGTAGAACCAGAACCAAACCTTGGATTAGCAGAAACTTCTTAATCACAGGATGAGCAAAGGGTCCCCTCCCTTTTAACTTTGATGCAGGATGATCACCTTAATGCAATGCTACAAATATTCTGTCAAGTGCATTGTAGCCATGTCTCAGAAACTAACCTTTGGTTGGGGCCTTGTGGCTTATTTACTGACACCCAATGCTAGTTTGCAGATCCACGTCATATGGCAGAAGAATTTTACTACTTGAATTACCCAAGGAAACAGACTAGGCTGTTGAGTACACATAGTTTTGCAAGCCACTGTACAAACCCAGCCAGATGTTATACTACAAATGCACTCATGAAGAAGGCAATAGACTTGTGTCATGGGTGCCCTATACATGTCTACATGTGACCTGTGGTGTCTAGTCTTGGTTGATAACTTAACTACATCTATATTTAACTAAAAAGCAAATAGCTGGGCACACTTGTGAGGGATGTTTCTTGGGTTCTTTGAGGTGGGGGACACCTATACTACATCCAGATAAAAGTTTCGGTCAGATCCACCACATGGTGGCAGGTGATACTAAAGGACTCTGAAGAAGGAAGGAAGCCTTGGCTTCTTGTGTGCCTGCCTTCACTCTCACTGGCAAGTTCATTCATCCCAAGCCTTTCCTTCACTGGTACTAGAAGCTACTTCCTTAGGAGTCCAACATAGACGGAAGATTGGCAACTCTCTAGGACTTCCCTGGGACTCCAGCACCTGACTAGGACTGCTGAGATATTCAGGCTTGTGAACAAAGAACTACTGGATCTTTGACCTTTCTCTCAGGAGAAAGCCATTGTGGGGCTAGCAAGCCACTCTAATAAATCCCCTTAATGTACATATGTGTATATAAATTAGTTAGTTAATTCTATCAGAGCGTTCCTTTTGAGAACCCTGACTAATACATGGCCCTCCTCTCTTGTTCCCTCAGGCTGTGAGACTTGATTCCAATCAATTACAGCCAGCAGGCAAGTACAGGATCTCCTCAGGAATGCCCACTCCTTTGCAGGTAATCTTCAATGAGTGTTTCTCTCACATGGAGGAAATACAAAACCCAATGTAAAGCATACATCTGCATGATTCATAGCTCTTAGGTTGTAACTTTTTGCATAAAAAAGACATTTCCGGGTGTATGTCTGTCATGCTGAGAACCAATGAATATGCTCAAAGGCAGGTGGAGTCTTGTACCTATGAGAGACCTGGGTGGCTTCTTCCACACATTAGAGTAACTAGTGAGCATCTGGCAGACCCCCAACTCAGTGGCTGAGAAGACCAGCTATGCAATAAATCCTAGGAGACTGGGATTTCAACAGTACTTGCCTTTGAGAAGAGAATTATGATTTACTAATTCTTAGGGGAAGTCCATTAAGGGCCATTTGGCACCATTATTTTGATTGAGTACGTCATCAAGGGCACAGATGGGGGAAAGACATGAGAGTAAATATGTAAACCAGCCACAGAGATAAACACTTAAGTGTGCTCATTATGTTCATGCTTGATGCTGCTGTTTGGGTCCTGCTGGGGTAGTCTAGGAAATCGTCCACCACATAGCATCATCTGCTGTATTCTGTATACATTTTCTCTCAGCATGAGAACAAAGTAATGGTCTTCACTCAAGAATCTAAGAAATTAGGTAACGCTCCTGTCTAATGAGCTCGCCTCTCTCTTTCTCTCTCTCTCTCTCTCTCTCTCTCTCTCTCTCTCTCTCCTTCCTTCCTTCCTTCCTTCCTTTTTTTTCTTTCTTTCTTCTTCACTTGACCTTAAGGAACTTACTGGAGGGAAAGGTTTGCTGTGCTTGTAATTCTAGGTAGCAATCTATCATCCAGGGGAGTCAGAGCACAGACCCGGAGAGGGAACCATGGAGGAGTGTTGTTTACTGGCTTCTGCTCTGGCTCATGCTGAACTCACCTTTTGATCTATCCCAGGCCCACCAGTCTAAGGATGGAATTGCCCACAGTGAGCTGTGTCAACCCTCCCATACCGGTCATGAATCAAGACCATCTCTCACAGACATTGACAAAGGCCAGTCTCATCCACACAATTCTTTAATGGAGATTCCCTCTTCCCAGGTGACATTAGGTCATGCTAAGTTGGCAGTATAAACTAACCAGGGCATCACTCAAATGGAAGACTCTGAATTCCATCACCAGCTATTATCATATTCATATTCTCTGTGTCTCTGTCTGTCTGTCTGTCTCTCTCTCTATATATATATATACATATATATGTATATATATATATTCTCTGTGTATATGTATATCTCTGCTTCTCTGTATATATGCATGTGTGTGTGTGTGTATGTGTGTGTGTCCATTCACAAAAATAAATTTTGTAAATAGTGGCCTCCCTCATGATTAAGTGGAAATAACTTAGTACCTTAATATCCCTTTGATGGTTATATTCTGTCTTCATGATTTACTTTACTGGTCTGCCTTGAAGAAGCTTATGTTCAATCTTCTGACTGTAATGGATGTTGCTGACATTATCAGTCACAGTCAACACCATATGCCCATGACTATATCAGGTAATGTAAACTAAGAATTTCTTAGGATTTAAAAATAATAAAAAATCCTATCTTATACCAGTACATCTTTCTTAATTGTCACACTGCTCAACTTTATTTAAAATTACAGTTTAGGAGGCAGACCTTAGAACTTCTGTGCTGGTTAAAAGTAAGGAGCACAGGTCCCCCAGCTAAGATCTATTCCTAGGGTGAGTTACAAAACACCTTTGTATTTTAGTGTCCCTAATTGAAAATGTAGGATAATGACATGTGTTTTCTGTTTGTTTTGTTTTATTTACGTACTGATGTTAGAATGGAATGAGTTACTAGTTTGGAAGTTTGCCAAGGACAGCCCGTACTGAGTAAAAGTCTCAGCTTTTCTTACTTCTGGCGTTACTGATAATCAGCCATATTTCAGAAAGCTAGTCGAGCCCCAGAATAAATCTAATATATCCTTTCAAATATTCCCATCTATCTGTGTCCATTTGAGAAACAGACTGTAGTCTATTCTTAAGGCTGCACTCTGCTGCTGGAGTCTTTTTTCTTATGATGGACAAGATGTGAGAAAACTAACTCCATGTCACAGAATGTAGAAAGTCAAGCTTGAGTCTCCCTAGAGCCTTCACTCAGACTGACTAGGTTCATGGTACTGGAAGGTCTTCTTCAGACTACCAAAGGAGAAAGGTAAACAGCAGCCCATCTATAAACCTTTGAATACACAATGGTGACGTGTCTGCAAAATATGCTGGTGCAATAGTGGCACAAAACTTATGGGAGCAACCAACCAATATTTGATTGAATATAAGACACTCCATGAGATGGAACCCATCCTTGACACTGCTTGGGGTGCCAAGACCCTAAGACTAGATAGGCCAGGAACCCAGGAAAAAATTAAATCCACCTATTCTGCTAAAGGAACATAACAATAAGATGACTCCTAACGACATTCTCTATACACATCGGCCGTTTTCTTGCTCGGCCATCATCAGAAAAGCTTCTGTCTGCAGTGGATGGGAACAAATACAGAGATCTTTAATGGGGCAATGTGCGGAGAACGAGAGACTCAGCCCTAAATGGGGTGTCTTCATCAGATCCCTCCCCTCCAAGCCAGAAGGGGTGCAGACATAAAGGAAATAGACAGTTCTGAACACATTAGGACCAAAGCACACCAAAACTCAGAGGGGCTGCGGCGGCATGCATAGGACATACACAGGTCTGAGCCAGATGACTTCCCAGCACCCAGAGGGGAGCTAGACCTATGCCCCCATCACTAACCTAGAAGTTATCTCCAACTGAAAGATGCTCACAAAGGAAAGATTAGTTTTCTCCAGCAGAGCCTCACTGGGTATACAAACTGATCTTAAGTCGGGCACTAGATGGCCCACACAACAGGAACTCAATGGCATTTTGGGAGGTGCTCTATTTCATAGTGCTTTCTCAGGGGTGGTTACTCTTTGTTGGCTCGGTCTTGCAGGTCTTCTGTGTGCATATTTTGGTTGCCAGGTGGTTTTGTGCTTTAATGGGATTCTGTCTACGCAGATGTCTCTCTCTCTCAGCCTCTCTACTTGTTTCTTGTGCATTTTCCTTGGCTGTTTTTCTTGTTCATTTTGTACCATTCCAGTTTGTTTGTTTTTATTTTACGTTATTTTTTTTTTTTGGTAGGATTTTCTAGATGCCTGCTTGCTTTCTAATGAAAGGAGAAAGAAAAGGTGCAGATTTTGGCTGGAAGGGGAGGTGGGGAGGATCTGGGAGGAGCTGGAGGAAGGAACTATAATCATAGTATACTGTATGGGAAAAATCTATTAAAAATAAAAAAAGACAGCAGTTATTCACTGCATGTGGTGGCTAATGCTTGGATCTCTGCACTTGGGAGGCTAAAGCAAAAGGAAAGCTGTCAATGCAAGGTGCATCCGGGCAACATAGTGAAAAGGGATTCACCAGAAGACCTGTACCTGGTATGCCAACTCCCCAGTCCGAGGCTGGTACTCTCTCTGGTAGCTGAGGTTTATCCTAGTGAATTCAGGTAAGGGGTCGAGTTGCTATTTCAGCTCATGGAACCCTGAAGTAGGGAAGTAGGAACAACAGGAACCACACCTGGGCTGAACCACGCCAAGGGCTCTCTTAAGGGAACGGGGCTCACGCATCGCTAACCTAGTTGGTACTTTCTGGGTTTTCTAGCAAATGTCTCTTGGATACAGGAAACCTTTTTGTTTTGTTTTGTTTTTCTAGAGGTAACCAAACCCAGGCCATTGTTTTAGGGTTATGATAGTTCAGCCAGCCAGGTCTCTAATTTCAATAGCTGGCGATATCTGATGACAAGCTAAGGAGATACAGTGGCATCTTTCAAATGCAGACTTCAACATCTCAGCTTCTGGGTAGAATTCGTCCCCCTGAGTGTGGCCTTAATCACTTGCTCCTTACCCCTTCAGCTGCCTCTAGTGGCTTTTCCTCTCACTATTCCTATTTGTTAAGCGATGTCACTGTGTCTGCCCTCACACCTTTCTAGCCAATCTGTGGACAAAGGTTTTAGCACCTCAATTTGTAAAATAATGACAGTGGATTGTTTCCTGAGTTAAGATATTCTTCGAGTAATGAACCAGCAGCTACAAGCAGCTCTGAAATATTATAATGGACTTGTAGCAAGCCAGTCAGGGCTTTCAATTTTTTTAAATTTTTAAATTCTGAGAGTAGACAGGTGATAAGGTGTGTGTGTGTGTGTGTGTGTGTGTGTGTGTGTGTGTAGGGTTGCAATCACCTGATTCCTCAAAAAGCCACCAGGGAGGAAGGCTTCCATTCCTTTCCTTTTGATCTGTGTTATCACCCAGATTTATCATACCATGCTCTGCCTTGAATTACAAACTCCTTCAAAATGGGGTCACACTTGCCCATCATCTCCATGCTCCCCTAACACTGAACTCACTGTGTAAGAAACACAGTCCCTTTCTCACCGAAATCTCCACTGGACATGTAGCTCATGGCAAACACAGATGCATCCTGCAATGTTTTGCCAAAATGGGAATAAAAGAGAAGCCAGAAGCCAGAGTCACCATCCAGTCACACTATAGGAATGCTTTGCTTTCGCTCTTTGGTACAACCTTTAATTAAATCAGTGTAGTTAGTAAGCAACAGAAGCCAGCACAACAGATGGCCTCCCAGAAATTTCCAGGAGGAGTTTCTGCCTGGCAGGAAGGGTTTTCCTGCTGAGGGCACCTCAGGACTCTGCTGCAGAGAACAGATTTGCTTGCTTCCAAACCCTTCCTGCATCCCTTGGCATGTTTCTCTGCTCGGTCTACCCGACAAGGCCCAGCGGCCATTATTCGTTCTGTATGTCACTGACATTTCAATGACTATTTTCTGCTGCAGGGACAGCAGCATTCCCAAATCTAGAGCAAAGGACCTAAACTTAGAAGGGCTTTGGTTACTTAATCTTAAAGAGTCCCTGAGCCCCCACGTAATGCCACTAATTGCTTGCTATTTTAATAAACTGACAGTGGTTTCAGTGAATTGCCCTTTTTTTTTTTTTTTTTTGAAAGTAGAACATGCACCTAGGGCTGAAGATCAGCTTTGGCGAAGGGTCCGGTGGCGCCACAGAGAAGCAGATGGTTTTAACCTGAGAGCAGGACCTTCGGGTGCCTTAACAAACTATCTGTGCATGCTGTAAACTGTAAGAGTCATCCAAGGGTCTTGCTTCCTGCATTTCCTCTCTTTCTATTCATGAGATGGACAGGTTCATTCAGCCAAGAGTTCAGAGACTCTGTAGGTCAGCCTGCAGATTTTTCTCATACAAGGCATTTATTGCGCAGAACTGGGCTCCATTCAAAAGCAACAGGGACTTATTTGAAATTTTTGTTGACTCCAAATATTTAAGGATTACTTTAACACAAGTATGAAGTTCAAGAAAAGATTGCTTAGGTGGCATTTGTGCGTATGAACAATGAAATCAAAAGCAGTCAACAAAAGTTTCGTGTCCGGAGTCACTAAATCAGGTCAGTAAATGAGGATTTGTACACCTTAATAAACCAGCCCCATGAAGATGCTAAAACAGTACCAGATACTTTGTGCACATGATCATTTTTTTTATGGACTGTAGGTACATAAATAATCCCATGCTGGGCTAAAAGAAAGAGATGAGAGATCTGGGATGATATACTACACACCTTCTGCATGTGCTGTCCTCTGTCATAATGTGACAAAGTCAGATGGCCAAGCAAGATGAAAACTCTCGACTTTGAAGTCCTTAGCCTCCCAAACCATTAGGAATAAATAACCCATCTTGGGTATTCTGTTGTAATGACACATGACCAAAACAAAAACTATTGTTTTTAAATACATCTATAACCAATGTTGCTAGAACCCTGGCAAGAATCCCAAATCATTCAGCCATATTGGACGCAAATCTGATCATTCATTAAAAGGTTAGCATGGAGTTATCACATGATCTAGTATTTTTATTCTTAACTACGTATCTGAAAGAACTGAAAACTTGTTCACACAGAAGCATGTATACAGAAATTCATGGCACCATTATTCAAGGTTAAAATGTAGACACAGTCTAAATGTCCACAAGGACAAGCTAATGGGGTGCAGCAGCATGCTAAGGCCACGTACTAGCCAGAGGGGAAACCGGGAACTCTCAATACTGTTCACTTATTTATTTCTTGTAAATCTAAAACTGCTTTTTAAAATGACAATTTCTACAAAATGGAATTTTATTCAGCCATTAAAAAGAATAAAATATCAATCCAGGCTACACTGATGAGCCCTGAACATTATTCTAAATGGAAAACCTCATACATTAATGGTCACATGTGTGGTCTCATTATGAGGAGATAGAAATACACAGAAAGTGGATGCCAGGGACTGTGCAGAGGAGGACTCAGAGCAGCTGCTAAAGGAGTTAGGGTTTCCTTTCGTAGTAATGGATAACTTTGGATAAACAACTTTGGATAAAGATAGTGGCAATATTTGCATAACAGTTAAACAGAGTAAAAGTAACAATATCTATAGACAGACTTAAGATATTTGAATCCTGTCTCTATAGCAGTGAATCTCAGTTCTTCAACTGATGAGATCTAGAATTACCTATGCCTTTAAGTGATTAACTTGGTTAGATTAGCTAAGGTGGAGACCTGTCTACTCTGTGTATGTGTGTGCGTGCACGTGTGTGTGTGTGTGTTAACCATGGTTGTTGAAAGCTGTACATCATCACAATATTTTTTCTAGCACCATGTTTATATTTTTGAGCTATAAAATATATTTATTCATATATTATAGGTTCTGAGAATTTACCTTTTCTTGTAGCACATAACTTCCTCATCTTTGCAATAACTTTCTGCATGCTATCTTACAGCATCTAATATTCTGTAATTACTGAAGGGGTAGATGCATCTACATGTAAACATGTCAAACTTTAAGTCTCTTAAAGAAAATATATTAGCTAATTTAATAATTTTGTCTAGCTATAGAAATTGGCATCAAGAGAAATATCTCTCTTTACTAGTATTGTCATTTCTTATTTTATAATTTATTCATAATACAGGCTAGAAATGATTATTAGGTTTAGTGGTATATCTAAACCTAATTACTAGCAACTATTGCATTGAATACTCTATATATGCTACCTCCTTTAGAAAATGTTTCTGCGTCCTTCCTGGGTATCCTAGAGTCCTTTCTGCTTCATAGGCAGGTTTCCAATTGAAATCTCTCTTTCTGCACTATATCTCCCTTAAGGAAAAATGGTGTGGGAGAATTGTCTGTAATCTGTCAATCATGTTTTAAATAAATGCTGATTGGCCAGGCAGGAGGTGTAGGCGAGAAAACCAGACAGGAAGTGGAAATAATGCAAGGAGAGCAGGAGAATTCTGGGAGGAGGAGGTTGATTCCTCCCACTCGTGCCCAGATCACCAAAGCAGCAGGATGTGAGCTGCACCACTGAAAAAGGTACTGAGCCACATGGCTAACATAGATCAGAAAAATGGGTTAATCAGGATGTGAGAGTTAGCTAGTAAGAAGCCTGACCTAACGGGCCAATCAGCTTTATAACTTACGGAGTCCTCTGTGTCATTTTCTTTGGGGCTAAATAGCTGGGGGGCTGGGCAGGACAGAAATACAAACAAGCAGGCCCCTTCATGTTACAGAAAAACACACCAATTGTTATCCAATACAAACGTTCATTCCCCAAAACATACATACAAATAATATTATAGAGATTGAGAAGATTATATATAGAGAGAAATATGTATATACATAGATACATAATGCATTGTAATGACAGTTAATGAAAAAGAGGCCATGGATTTGCAAAAGAGCAATGAGGAGTATATGGGAGAGTTTGGGGCATGGAAAGGGAAGGGGGAGATGATATAATTATATTACAACCTCCAAAAAATAAATAATTTTTAAAACTATAAATAATAAGGGCACTTACCTGGCTTTATGACGCCTCCCTTTGATTCCTTCTTATAACGAGCTGCCTGGACACTTCCCTCAGCAACTGTTCCAATCCTGCATTTCTTTCTGGTAAAGTCTTCATCGCTCCCGGGGCAAAAGCCAATGGGACTGTGACCTGTGTCTGAGGGAGTCTTCACAGGCGATACCGACTGGCTGCTGGGACAACCTGTGTCATCTACGAGACAGAAAAAGCATTGAGCCACGTCACAGGGAAGCAGCCATGCAGTGTACCAGGCACACACACACTCAGGCGTGAGTTGCTTATGAAACACAAGTAAACTGGGCATGGCTCTCCTCTTAGGACCCTTCTTTTGTTTTTTTGTTTTTTTTTCTTTTCATATTTTGGCTATTCACATTGGCAGAGAAAACAGTATTTTAAGGGAACACTGTGAAGATATATCTCATGAGTCTTTTCATCTTGAAGACTTCTGTGACATGCAGTTGTTCTTAAAATCAAAACGTATGTCTCCTTGAATATTTTCCATTTTATGATTTGGGTTCACATCTGTCCACAGATTCTAGTTTTGTGTTTTGTTTGCTTTTGTTTTTTTGTTTTGCTCTTCAGCCAGGGTCTCGCTATGTGACCCTGGCTGGCTTGGAACTCAGAAACCCATCTCCCTCCGCCTCCCGGGCACAGGGACTGAAGGTGTGTGCCACCATGCTTTGTTGCCCACAGATGTCTGAGTGGGGTGAGTAAAATAAAATCACAAGAGAAGCTCACGATAATTAGTAGGCACTTTCTAGAGTTGTTTTTGTTAGGGAAATAAAATCATTTGAATATTACTGAAATTACCTAAGCCTTTGATCGCATGCCCCATCCTCTGATTAATAAAGTTCTCGGGGAGCCTCTAATTTTAGAAGTTCATAGAAACAGAAAGAATGGTAGTATTTTAGACACATGTATCTAACCAAAAGTAGGTCAGTCAGATCTATCCTTACCTGCAGTAAGCTGGAAAAATAAATACTAAGCATAACCAGGGTCATTATGTTAGGCTGATGTGTACGTCATGAGGTTGTCACTGCAGGTGCCAAATAGGCAAACAGGAAACTCTCATTGCTGTCTCTTATGAATGTTTTTCATATATACTAAAGTATCTAGTCATCTAGGATGACTGATTCATACTTTTAAGCTTTAATGAGAGTTGCATGAAAATTTAGAACCAAATAAATGTTACTTTAAAGTTAGCATACTCAGTAAAATAGTAAATTTTCATTACTCAACACTTTACTAAATAAAGTTATTCTGATATCAGGCTCACTCTATGATTTCAATAAAAGATGGTAAGAAAGATACAGACCACTAACAATCTTAGAACTATTGTGTTTTTATGAACATTAGAATAACCAGAGTCATTTGTCATCGACCATAAGCTGTCTTGGGCTTCCACAGCTGGAATCACAACAGAATAGAATGCAGGCTGGGTAGAATACATGGATTTCATGAATTATGCCTGGGCTTTGTCTAAGAAGGAATTGCCATTGCTTCATTTCTGGCTTCTACTTCATTTTTTATTATGAAATCTCTCAGTTCTTGGAACAAAATGAACTTGGCACTTCAAGGCAATGCATTTTTCTTGCTCTTTTTTTTTTTTAAAAAAAAACCTTTTGGACATGTTACTGTTCATGGGACCACCGTGATCCATTTCTAGAAATGAGTGGTTGTCAGTGCACTGTGCCTGAAGGTGTGCTAGACCCTTCCAGAGTCGCCAGGGGCTTCAGGTCCTGACGAGAGGTGAGCCCCTCTGGGCTGCCACTGTTCAGCCATTTCATCACACGCTATCCATGACCCCCCCCATTTGCATGCCCCTGTTTCAGTGCAAAATAAAAAATCAGTGTTCCTCTCTCGGGGTGCAAATTTTGCTTACTGGGCCAGACTCCAGCAATTAATACATAGCCCCAGAGAAACTTTTCCTTGCTTCCTGTTCCAAAGCAGAAAAACTCAAAACAAATGTTATTAAAACACTCAAAATTACCTACTGCCATTTACAATAGTTTTCTTGTGATTCAGACCCATCCATTATTTCTTTTGAAAGATACTGGGTCCAAATAAATAAAAAAATCTATGCTTTAGGATGTCTTTTCTTCTTGGAAGTGCCCAGAATCAAAGGGATAGAATTAAGTAATTTCTGGTGGGAAAAACAGTGTTGAGAAAAGCTTTTGAGACTGTGCTTAAATAGGAATCAAACATGTTGTGACTGGTTCTATTACTTCTCTCTGGAGCTAAAAAGTAAAGGACACACAAAGCATCTTTTTCAGTGCTGTGACTTCACAAGCAGCTGGGATTGAGTGCGAGGCTTCAGATAAAATTTCGGATGAGAAACTGGAGGTACTGTGGGAGAGACAGTAGCTGGGGTCCATGATCCAGCTGTCATCAGTATTTCCAGCCCGCATCTCCAGGAGATGGGAACGAGGAATATAGAAATCAATCTTCAACTCTGGGTACCTCTTAAAGCATTTTATTCTCTATGTACTAAGGTTGGAGACACAACAGCAATAGGAGACAGGGATTTTCCTAACAAGTATGTATGAAATTCTGGCACCAAAGGGACTCACCATTCTTGTGCCCAGTCTGCACCCTAATGCAACTCACAAAGGAGCCAAAGGGAATTTGTGTATATTACTTCATTTGCACGTGTTGTCTCATCTGCAAAGTTTGAGTAAATGCAAGGCGGCAACAACAACCACAACAACAATAACAAGTGCTCACAGGGGCCTGTGTTGTCTGCCTGATTTGTCTAGTAGAATAGAACCAGCACTAACAAAGGAAGGCAACGGTGAAAGAGCAGACCTATTATTTTTGCTATGGTGCAGAAGACAATATGTCATGCAAGGAAGGGCCCAGCACAGACTCAGAACTTTAGGTGCCAAAGAATCACCTGGTCACCCATGGTCCCTGAGGGATTCCTCTGTGCTGTGCTGAAAAAGTAATCATCCTTTCAACAAGTCCTTCTGGGGTTGTTTCTCTGCTCTTACCAGTTTGGGTGAAGATAATACTCACTTTCAAAATCTGTGCAAAATATTTCTATTTGTCATTTAAAATGATCTTCTAAGGATGGCAAAGTCAAACTGCTATTCTTTGGAAGGTTATGTTCAATCTCACAATTGTGAAGTGACATTAAGACCAACTACATACTAAAAAGGCATAGTTACTGGGGGATAGAGAGGTGGTTCAGCGATTAAGAATGCTTGCTGCTCTTGTAGAGGATCCAGGCTCTATTCCTAGCACCCACACGGCAGCTCACAATTGTCTATACATCTAGTTTCATGTAATCTCTTGTCTTCTGATCTCTTTGGGTACCAGACATCCATGTGGCACATATATACACATGTAGGCAAAACACTCATACACATAAAAAAAATAAAAATAAATCTTTAAAAAAATAGATGTAGTCATTGAATTCATTGTACTTACTAAAGAGACTGAGCTTTCTATTTCTCACTGCTACTGAATTTACAGACTGACAATAATGCTATTTATAATTGTAACATTTATTGGCTATATTAGTAGGAAGAATCATTAATTACAAACACTTCTAAATAATAGAAATGAGGGAACTATTTCTTGATAGGAAATGGGAGAAATTGTGACAGACTCAGATCTCTGCAATGGGTCAGACTACCATGACTTCAAAGAGGAGGTTGTAGTCAATTGCTGGTCTGCGGGAGGAGGAGGAGGAATTGAAATCACACACACACACACACACACACACACAACTATGATGTGATGGACTGTTTACATTTCCTTTGACTCATGGTAAGTATGCCTGTTCTAGAGTGCTTGATCAAAAAATCATTAGCAAAAATGACTTAAGGGTGGGAAGGATGTCTTTCCGCTTACACTTCCATGTCACTGGGTCACTGAGGGCAGGAGCTTCAGCAGAAAATATGTAAGAAGATTGCTTACTGACTCACTCTCTGGCTCATGCTCAGCTGGCCTTCTTATACAACCCGGGACTACCTGCTTTGGGATGCTACAGTGGGCTGGACCCTCCTACATCAATTAGCAATCAAGAAAATGTTCCCAGGCCAGTTTGACCAGGCAGTTCTTCAGTGGAGGTTCATTCATCTCACATGACTCTAGGTTGTGTCAGGGTGACAAAAAAAACTAACGAGCACAGTCCCTCCATTTAAAGAACCAGGGCCACTTTACACATTGAGAAGCATTTAAAACTATGGGGTGAGTTCCTTTAGGGAGAAAGGATTTGAATTCCCAACTGGATGGGTCCAGGATGGTCACAGGTGAAGTTAGGAAAAAACAGTCCTGCTTACGACTATACCTATGTGATCGCCACCTGCAATGAAGCAGAATAATTGAAATTTCCTGTTTAGTTTAAATGTGAAGCTTAGTGTCACATACCTAAGATCAGAGCACTTAAGAGGCTAAGAAGGGCCAGGGATGGTAGGTAGTGCCTGCCTTCAATCCCAGAGCTCTGGAGGTAGAGGTAGAGGCAGGCAGATCTCTGAGTTCAAGGTCAACCTGGTCTACATGGTGAGTTCCAGGGCAGTCAAGGATGTGTAGAGAGACTGTGTGTCAAAAAGCCAAACAAACAGACAAGAAAAGAGGCTAAGGCGGGAGCATTACCAGAGCGTCTCTGGGGAGAAAAGGGGGTGGTATTTGTCACTGTTCATTTATTTAGAATCTGTCCATGTGGAACAAAGAGCAAGGGAAAGAATACGGCGAGCCTCAGGAGGCCTGGGAAGTGGCTGTCTATATAGAGCATGGTAATAAATATAGAAATACATCTACAGAGTAGTTTTCACACTGTTGATTGGGAGAAAGGCCTTCAGGTCTGTAAAGAGAGGGAGGGGAAACCGGAAGCTACTGTAATTCTAGTACCTTGATGATAGAAATCTTAATTGGGTGGGGGAGCCATTTTTTTTTGAGAACATGCAGTACAGTTAAAATTTTATGATTATCTACAGTTATTAAAAATGTATGTCTGTGTATTTTATAAAATAATTTTAAACTATTTTAAGTGTGATGTGGAAATTTATAAAATTAAAGGAATTAAAAAATCATCTACTGGTGTTAAACTTTATTTGCATTTTGCCATTCTAAAATTAGCACTCAGTAAAATGAGTAAATAAATAGTAAAAAAATATTTTCTTGCAATTGTTACCCAGAATACAATGTACACTTTGGCCTATTTGATTCATTGGATTAAAACACTATAACAATGAATAAGCTTTACTTGCTTTCTCTTTATCAAAGTTTTAACAAATATTGATAGCCAAGCTCATTACTATACCGTGGAGCATTTTCACATGGAGCTTGATAGCTTATCAGTAAAGAAGCTATGCAATACTAACAAGACCAAAAGGGGGCCCCTTTAGTGGAGGATGGGGGTGACTTTAGCTCCTAAAAGGGTAATAAGTCTAAGCAATGATAATCATTGTATAAATATCTGTGAATACATTTTCACACACACAATTCTTCATTTCTCAATTCCCAGACTCTGGAAATCACTGGAAATGGAAGCTGTGGGAATTGTCCATTAGGTGTTGGGATGTAGCTCAGTGGTTAGCTAGGATGCACGAAGCCCTGGGTTTGATTCACAGCATTACAGCAACCAGACCTGATGGTGAATATCTGCCATCCTAACACTCAGAAAGTCGAGGCAGGAGGATCAGAAGTTTAAGGCCATACTTGCCTACGTAGCAAGTTTGAGCCTGCTTTGAACTACATGAGACACTGACTCAAATGAAAATTGTCCATTAAAAGGGAAGAATCATCAGCTATACTGATTGTAAAAAGGGAACAATATTATGCTGTATTTCATTCAGGGAGCCTGAAATTCCTCAAACTTTTGAAAGTTCTTTTTTCTTTTTTTACAAAAGAATTTTGGCTAATGAAAGTAGGCAGAATAATAGAAAATTACTTTTATGCAATTTCTAATGAAATAATTGCATGAGGCAATGAACTTAGTGAGGGAATTCACAGACAAAAGCTGAGAATTTACATGGAGAACAGACATTCCTCACATGTGATAATGTGCTGTCATTCATGCACCATCTGAAGACATGTGAGATGAAAGAGGCTGGGGAAGTAATTCAATGACAGGGCACTTGTCTGCCAAGGGCAGGGTCCCCCCCTCTACAAAGGAAGCCAAAAGAAAGGACCCCCTATGAAGTATTCCTGACACATATAAAAAAATTGTCCCTATGTCTGTTCCAACACTTCAATGCTAATGTCCGTATTCCAGTCTGCAGGCCACATCTAGTTCTGAGAGCTTGTAAAAATAAAGTGTTATTGGAAGAGAGACACCCGGCTCCTCTATATTGTATAGGATGGCTTACCAGCAACCATGTCATGGCTGCAGCATTGGCTGCCTGGCCAGAAAAGTTGAAAATATTCACTAATTCGCTTTGTACAAAATTTGATACAAGGAAGTAAACAGATACCTTTGAAACAATTAGGGATATTTTAGTGTTCTGTACCATTATATTAATTCTGTGAGTGATTCAAATAATTCTGTGACTACATCAGAAATGCTTGCATTCTTCTATAAATGAATGGTGTTGAGGTGTGTAAAGAGACATGGACCGACATGATGTCTAGAGACTTGCTTTAAAACGTGTAACAGGGAACAGATACAATGGATTAAAAACCAAGTTTTAACCCAGATAAAATTGTCAATAAGCATAAAATACTGTACTAGTCTGATATTTTAAGGATGCTTTAAAAGTTCTGAAATATTTAATTTCTTGCTTATTTTTATTTTGGGGTAGACTTAGTCTCATTAGTCCTGGCTGGATAGAAACTTCTCATGTAGAGCAGTCTAGCCTTGAACTCACCGAGATCAATCTGCCTCTGACTCCTTAGTGCTGGGATTAAAGACATGTGCCACTATGCCTAGTTATTTAAATTTTAATTTAATTAGGAGTCTATTCAAAGTAGATAAAAATGTGGATTTTTAAAAACCTCTTCCATTTTATAGGGTTTTAAAGCTTCCATTTTTCTCACTATTATTAAAGTTGCTTACATCTTACAGATATATTTTTAACCCAGTCTTACTAACATTTAGAATATGTGTCTAATAGAATTACCGTTTCCATGAACTTTGAGATAATTTATAATTCTCTACTTAGTATCTCACTTAATTCCTGACAGTAATATTCATTTGCTTATAATTTCTCAAGTTAATAATTACACATGATGCTTTGATGTGTAATTTGCAGGCTTTTTGTTACTAAAGCTTCATATCTTTCATATATTTGTTTGTGATCCTTCTTTATGTATCTGATTACTTCTTCGTACCTTTTTTACTTGAATATTCAGATGTTCTTAAAGTTTACACATGTTATATTACATGGTATTAACAGACTATTTTGACTTTTACCTTCCTAATGTTTGGAATATTCAAATATTTCCTACTTTTTCAAATCTCTACATATGTTCATTTGTGCTTTCTTTCAACAATTTTTATACATGCTTAGAATATCTTTTTATACTTAAGATCAACTAAATAAAGAGCCAAACTATTTCCTAGATACCGGTAGCTTCACTTTTCATTTTTATTATCTCTATCTGGAAATCATTATGAAGTTCAGTGTCAACATTAGATAGTAACTATTACTTTTTTAAATTTTTAGGAAATCAGTCACGCTAATATGTTTCCAGTGCTTCTACATAGAAATTTGAAAGCAATGGATATTTTGATCAGTTAATTTATACATCTTAAATCTTAACATCACCAAAATGTTTACAGGTGTGTATGGATTTGTTTTGTGAACTTTCCTGATATTTAACAGGTTTGTCTAACAACTAGTATCATCAAGTAGATTTGGTAGTAGGCCAAGGCCTACTTCAATGCCCTCTCACCAGCTACATAGAATTGTTAGACCATTTACAGCTTTCAGAGCTGAGCGTGGTAGCACAGGCCTTCAATTCCAGCAATCGAGAGGCAGAGGCAAGTGGATCTCTAAGTTGAAGGCCAGAATGGTCTACAGTAAGTTTCAGGACACCCAGGGCTACACAGGGAAATCCTGTCTGGAGAATTCTAGGAGACACATTTAAATTCAAATCAGTCAGAAGAAAACGGTGGTTTTGTACCCTGATATCCTGAGACATTCAGTTACACTTGGTTGCCACTCCATGTTCAGTTATATAAGTTCTGTGATTCTAATAGTGTCTTAGAGATGGAGGACCTAGGGCTCTGAGAAGAATTCTCTGCTTACAGAGACTAAACAGTTGACTCAGAGCTGTATGAAAAACATGTATCTTTAAAAAAAAAATCACCATTTTTTTTCTTTTCACTTTTTTGTACTTGAGCCTGTTCTGAGAGGAGCACCAACAGTTCTCAGAATGCTCAAATTAAAAACAGACAAAGCAATCTGTCAGAAAGCAGTCATCTCATAATAAGCAGACCACAAAAATTTGAGGCAAGAAATGCTTCCATGTTTCTGTGGAGGCAGTGTTCCTGCCCCCCCACAGGGAGCCGTCTGCACAGAGAGCACACTGCTGCAGTCAGTGTTGTAGTAGAAAACTCTGGTCTTTTATTTATTCACTGACCGTGAGCCACAATCTTTTCACAGTAAGAACTCACAAGTGTAGAAGACTCTACCCTGATTTTGTTTCAGAATCACACAACGTATACTTATCATCTTGTGTCCAGTGTTGGGGTATAACAAGCTCATCAATCTATCCTCTGATAACAATTACTGATTTCCTAGTGGGTGGCAGGTATTCTGTATAGATGCCACGGCACACACAGGGTCTCCCCAGGGAGTTAGCATTGCAGCAATGAGGGCAGACAGCAGATAAACAAGTAGAAAAAATATGTAAAGAGGACACTTAGGAGTGCAATGTGCATTAATGAAGCTCACTGGATGGCATTCCATAGATAAACAGTAGGAGGGGCCTCGTTAGATAGCTTAGGGTGGAGAGAAAGGAGAGAGAGGGAGGGAGGGGGAAGAGAGGGACAGAGGGAGGGAGAGAAAGAGAGAGAGAGAGAGAGAGAGAGGGAGGGAGAGAGAATATAGATAGGTAAACTAATTCCAGGCAAAGGCAAAGGAAAGAAGAGTGTTAAAAAACAACCTTCTGAGATAATAAAGGATAAAGGCTACAGCAAGGAAAGTGACAGGTGGATTATGGGGGACAATGGCTAATACTGAGGTTGAAAGAAGGCTGAAGCCCAAGCACGTGTAAGGCTGTGGAATCATTAAGCTTGTCTCAAGTTTCTCAGCACACTAAGCATGAAACGACACAGATCTAGTATAGTAGTTTGTGCTGATAGAGAGCTGCTCAGTTTGCGCTAATACATCTAGATGGTAAGGACTAAGTTCTGCTTTAAGCACTTAATCCAGATCTTTACCAACTTAATCCAATGTCCCCCTCAGAGAGTCACTACTGCCAGCATGACTTCCCGGGCACATACAAGACCTGCACCTTCCTAAGCTTTTCATTAATGAGTGGGTAAAGCCATGGTCTGAATCCAGATTGGCAAGACCTAATCTCCTTCATCACAGTGCTTCGTTCCTGTTTTAGGAACGAAAGGTCAGAGGCAAATAAATCCACCTAAAGACCACTACTACAGTACAAATGAGGAGCAACAGTGGCTGCTTGGGTTTGTCAGAGTAAAAATTGAGAAAAGGAGACATATTTAAGATAGACTTGGAAACATAATTAAAACCATTTCTTTATAGCAAGGAAAAATGGGAAAAGAACAAGGTCATATTCTGAATTTTTTCCCCTTGAAGTAGCAATATGGTGGCTCATTCTAGGACAAAGAAAAATGAGTTCATGAGTATATCAGTAGTGAAATAAAATACTCTGACTTTTCTATGGTAAAATCAAGGGACAGATTAAACACAGCATTGTAATGTGGAACAAACACTTGGGTGATTGAGCCTTAATCTCAAGGACAGGCTGAATATCATCACAGAGAACAGGATTAGAAAGACACAGATGAGATAAAACCCTTGGGGTAAGTCAGGAAGAGAGAACGGGGTCGCTAAGGAACGGCCTGACAGGCAGGAGGTCCATGCGGGAGGGAGGCAGGAGTATGAGCGCTGAGAAGAAAGAGCATCACTGAGAAGCAAGGGAAAGATGGCAGACAAGGGAATCTAAGGCTTGCTAACATGGCCGCTCACACGCTAGGAAAGGGTAAATTGTTGAGGCAAGAGTTCTGGTGGCATATTGCAGTGAGGGAGAGCAGAGGAATTGTGTGGTGGGGCTAGGGGATTTTTGTTTTCCCTCAGTGCTGTGGATCTTTGTGAGTGTCGATGGGTATGGCTTGTCTAAGGACCCAGATGAACACTTCACCCTCAGCCATGTAACCTGCGTCTCCCAGAACAAGTGGACATTGGGGTAGTTATTTAGTGGACACGTCCCTTGTTTCTTGGAGACAAAAATAATCATCTCACATGTGAACATTCCCAGGATTTCTGAGCTAGTTTGGAGCCCTGGGTTCTCCCTTAAAAGTCCCTGGGTGAAGCACTGGGCAGGATAGTGGACGATTCAGGAGAAAGTCTGCTCATTTTCTCAGCTGGACGACCAGGGGCATTGTACAAAACAGGGTCTGTGACTTGGTTTCCTCCCTAGACTCGGGTTGTTTGACTTGTCCCTGGAAAAAGAACATAGAATGAAAATATCATAACAACACCTTTAGTATAGCATGAGGAACACATTCAAGTGATGTTCTGGGGGAGAAGAGGCTGAAACTAGCAAGCTGGGGAGGTCGGTGGACTTGGAAGGGGGATTTTGAATCCAGCTGTGATGAAAGCTCTAGGCCAGTGGTTCTCAACCTTCCTAATGCTGTGACCCTTTAATACTGTTCCTCATGTTGTGGTGACCCCAACCCTAAAACAATTTTTGTTGCTACTTCATAACTGTAATTTAGCTGCTGTTATGAATTGTCAAGTAGAGATCTGTGCTTTCCAATGGTCTTAGGTGACCCCTGTGAAAAGGCCCTTTGACTCCCACAGGGGTCATGACCCACAGACTGGGAACTGCTGGGTTAGGCAGGAACAGATCTTTCCGAGCTTCCTTCTCTTCAGCAACGTGAATTTAATTACAGTTTCTAGACTGTAATTAAAAAAAAATTTAAAAAGCTCATGACTTTTCAAGGCTCAAATTTTTTTTTGTTTTCTTTACATTTATTTTTTTTAAATAAGAATAAATGGAAGTGTGTAAAAAGAAGGAAAGCCCGGGTGAATGGAAGGGAAGAGAGATATAGACCAGGGATGAGAGAGAGACCAGGAAGCCAGTTCTCAAGTCTCCAGAACTCATTATTAAAAAAACTTGAGCCCTCACTAGAGTGGCGTGGATCATAGGAAACTGTCCTGTAGCAATGCTATTCCCCTTCCTTCTAGTTCTTCTCATCCCAAAGATCTAAAGAAAACAGTGGGCAAAATAAAACAAGGCCTAAAACAGAAGAAAAGGAAAATTTGAAATGCCTGTTGTATAGGCCATTATTTGCAATATTTGTGACTTGTTTTTGGAAACGAAGAATTGTTTCAGATAGTATTTTTTTTATTAAAGATCTGTTTTTATTTTATTTTTAATTCTGTGTATATGTGTGTGCCGGCAGGTGGGTATGTGCATATGTAGGTGTTTGCAGAAGCCAGAGGTGTGCATGCCCCAGAGCTGGAGTTACAGCTGGTCACATGGTCATATGAGTCACATGATATGGGTGCCTGGAATCCAACACAGGGCATCTGCAACAGCAGCAAAAGCTCCTAACTGATGATCCATCTTTCTAGCCCTAATGTATGCTTATATTGGTTGGTGATAGAGATGGAGGCTAAAAGTTGAACCTTGCTCATGTTAAACAAATGAACTTCACAACCAGCTACCTTAAAAAAAATAGGAGGAAAGGGAAAGAAGAAGCATGCTCCTTAGTAGTCTAATTCCTGTGGCAGTTCTAAAGTCAAACTCAGAATTCTGAATGTCAGCGTCAGAGACGAAATGTGCATCTACAGAAGAATGGTTTAGATAAAGATGCTCCTTAGCAGACTATTCTGTCATCACCCGGCGGCATGAATGAAAGAGATATTTGCGTGCTGACAAGCAATGGCAGGTGTGGGTACTGGCCACAGCGCACCTGCTGGGCCCTGCTCCAGTTTATCCATTAGAACAGCTCCTTTCCTATAACATGAGTTCTCCACATATGTACCCAGCGAATAAGCACAGTCTGGTATGAAGCCATCCAAAGCCAATTTTAGAAATGAAACCATATCTACTCTGAAAGATGCCCTTCCATGCTTCACATGGAACATGTTTGTCAGTTTTCAATTAAATTATAACACACATTTTCACCAAACTTATACTCTCTCACCCCTCAAAAAATACCACAGATTACATAGAAGGAAAGCTTAGGATCCACAGGGCCTCTGAGAGTTGGGCTAGTGTTTCATGGGAACCCCCACTCCCACCCCAACAGGCAACCACACAGTAAACAGAAGGAGATGACATCGGTTATTGAAGAGGAAGAACCCAGAGAAGCTCACAGGAGCATGCTAACGGGAGGGAGGTGAGCTTGGCTGGGGTGGGGTGAGTACACCATGGGCTTCAGAACAAGTTTAGGCACACACTGCCAAGTGGTCTGAGTTCCTTGCATAGAAACAAGTCACCAGCCTCCCCTAGGGTTCACAGCAACCACCTCACAGAGACTTCCAGGCAAGGATGCTGATCTCCCAGTGCTCAAGAATACCTAGTCAGAGGCTCTTTCCTCATGCAAACAGAACCTGAGCTGTGCCTTCAAAGCAGGAGGCAGGCTAGTGTAAAAGGAGCGGCGGGCTGTGTCCCACCACCTGGCTCCCGGCTAGCTTTATCTGAAATAATTACACGGAAACTATATTCTTTTTTTTTTTTTTGGATTTTTTTTTGAGACAGGGTTTCTCTGTAGTTTTTAGTGCCTGTCCTGGAACTAGCTCTTGTAGACCAGGCTGGCCTCGAACTCACAGAGATCCGCCTGCCTCTGCCTCCCAAGTGCTGGGATTAAAGGCGTGCGCCACTTTTTAACTGTATTCTTTTAAACACTGCTTGGCCCATTAGTTTCAGCCTCTTATTGGCTAACTCTCACATCTTGATTAACCCATTTCTAATAATCTGTGTAGCACCACGAGGTGGTGGCTTACCGGGAGGATTCTAACCTGCGGCTGTCTCGAAGAGGAGAGTCATGGCGACTGCCTCACTTCCCTTCTTCCCAGCGTTCTGTTCTGTCTACTCCACCCCACCTATGTTCTGACCTATCAGGCCAAGCAGTTTCTTTATTAATTAGCCAATGGAAGCAACAGAAATACATAAGACTCTCCTACATCATTTCCCCTTTTTCTGTTTAAACAAAAAAGAAAGGCTTTCATTTTAACATAGTAAAATTACATATAGCAAAACAGTTATAAAGCAAGAATTACAGTCACAATATTTATATCTATTTTATCTTTTATCATAACTAAGGAAAACTATAACTATCTATTTATTTTTCAACTCCATCAAAGACTCCAGAAGGATACAATATTACCTAAGTAAACAAGAAATAAGCAACTTCCAAACTCCAGAAATGACAGAGACATCTCACTGCCTGTACAGTCACCCAAAGTTCTTTTGTACCGTTGGGGCATCCATATTCAGCCCACAGGCCCATAGTTTCCAGCAGACTTTTCCATGAAGCAGGAACATTCAAAGACAGTTCAGTCACTTTTTTCTGTGTCCTGCAGAATGTCTCGCAGACTCTTTCATGAATCAGGAACCCCAAAAGACCATGTCACCTTTAGGTAAGCTCATCAGTCCTCTCTCTACAGGTTCTCTGTGTCCAGTTTATGCATCAGTCCAGGCAAGAGCAGTTTCTTGCCCAAATGGCTATCAAGCTCCATACGGAGCCTCTACAATGCCCATCTTCCTCTTGAAGTAGATTGGTGCTGCCAGGAGCAGATGTGTCTCATTGTCATGAAAACCCTAGTTATTAAAACATTAAATGCCATATTCTGTAGTCTTTGAAAGATATGAAGAATGCCTATCTAACTGAAATATATCTCTATATATCTAGAAAATCTAACATGACTACAAGCTTGACTATTATTGATGATTATTCATTAACAACCTATATCAGGCTAGTAGATCGGCAGGGAGGGTGTGGGCAGCTACTTTGCCCCCAGATCAGGAAAGTCACCCTAGACAGAAATGCACCAAGCAGTTTTGTCTCCTTGAACCTCCCTGTGTCTCCAATTGGTCAGCTGGGAGATAAAACTTCCTGAGATTAAAACCACCTAAGTGTGACGTAGGGCAGGGGCTAATGTCAAGTCAGCCTGGGAGATACAGTGCTGAACATCTTCTAGCTTGTAGTCTGCACTGCTGGGTTTGCTCAGGGCTGTGTGACTGAGAAGGAGAGCAGTCAGTACTCTTTCCTTGATATACTGGGCACTTTAAAGACTTGGAACTTGACCATACATTGGCTTCCAGGTCTCATGCCACTCTCTGCTTCTCAAACTCTTACCACGCATCAAACCTTTCCGTGCCAACTTTTGAGGGAAGCATTTTAAGAACTTCTCTGTCTATCAGCTACCTACAGCACTGTGAGGGTAACTTCTCTATGGAACTTTTTTGTTGTTTTGTTTTGTTTTGTTTTGAGAAAGTGTTTCTCTGGTTATTAGCCCTGGCTGTCCTGGAACTCATTTTGTAGTACAGGCCTCTCTTGAACTCACAAAGATCCACCACTACCACCACCTGGCAGGCTTAATTCTTTGGATGTTTGGAGACACTGGAATTCCAAATACAGGAATGTTGCCTTAAGTTGACAAAAGCATTAATGTGGCTACTGGGTTTTGCTTTGAGAATGACTATCATTGGGTCCCTTCCTCAATAAACCTTCTTAAATTGGTGATATTTTCCCCTTGTTGTCTATTCATGAATACAGGGTGCTAGGGAGTCCTGCAATATGAACAAAGAAGTGCAATTCTGGCAAATAGCCAAGGCTCTGAATTACACTCAGCACCGTTCTACTCTGGTCTCAAAATATTTTTCTCAAAATGCGTGGGTCCAGGAGTATGTTATGTCTTGAATTTTGTCTGGAAGTTGGAATATGTGCATAAACAATAGCAAAGGATGTGGGTTAGGAACAGCTCTAGCAATATACCCATACTCAGCTTCATATAAACCACCATCTTTAGAATCTCTCCCTTCTTTATTATCTAAAACCTTTATCAAGTATTTGTTGCCTGCTAATGACTCAATATTTATTACTAATATGTCATTTGCTCCCATGCCAGTTAAGCTTTGGAGAAACTATCTAACTTCCTCTATCTGCCAGTTTTCTCTCAGGACCCAGGTTCCAGCCTCCTGTGATTTGGCTTGGGCTTCCCAACAGTTTTCTGCAATGCTTTGTCTGTGATCATTAATATCTACTGCTGGATAACTATGACATCACCGATATCTACTCCTGGATAATCATCTAATGCAGTTTTTTCAAACCTTATTTTTAATTATTTGTGCATATGTTAACTTATGTGTGTGTGGATGTACAAGAGGGTGTTGGGTTCCCTGGAGCTAGAGTTACAGGCATTTTGACCTGCCTGATGTGGGCTCTAGAAGCTGAACCGGGTTCTCTGCAAGAGCTGTACTTGTTCTTGACCAGTGAGTCACCGCTCTAGCCACAGCCCACCTTTTTGTAATCTAGTGGTGACACCTGAACCTCGGTTGTTTTCCTCTGGAGACTCATCTCCTACCTGTGGATTCAAACACCATTGCTTAGGATTCTTTCCTTGTCTCTGAATGTCCAGCCTTGGGGGTGGTGTTGGTGTCTTGGTTTCCCTTTCTGCCTGTTTCCCTGATGGTGTTCTAAATTAGAGCCCTCCTCTGAACTTTCTTTTCCATGCACCATCCATGAGCTTCAGCCATTGCCATCTTTAAATTGTGTTAAAGGCATCTGCTTTGTTCTTAAATGCAATAATGTCTAAACCGAACAATTGAGTTGACTTCTTCCTTTTTCCCAGTCCTACAATTCCATTATATTCATTTAGTAGCAATCAAGATAAGACCTCTCCTTTCCCTTCCACATGAAGCTGGTACCCAAGACCTACTTATTGTGGTTGCAAAGCTCACAGCTATCATTTGATTCATCACCGCTTGCACTGCACAGTGGCTATAGAGCCAGGCAAGCCCTTTACCATTATCCCATGCCTGCTACATCCACTTTCTACCACCACAGAAACAGAGACAACTTGATAAATTAGAAAACTGGCTGCAATTTCTCCCTGCTGAAAACCCCTCAGTGGTTTTTCAAGCTATCTGAGAACTCCAAAACAGCAGCCCATGAGCTATGGCTGGGTATCGACACATGTTGTTTGGCCCACAGAGTTAACTACAAAGTTGTATTGTTAAGATTCTGAATGACTGTAGAAGCGATACAATACTTCTAGTTTTAAAGTCCCCTCCAGTGTCTTTCATCGGTCTATGTCGTTGATCTGATTTCTGTATGGATACTTAATCTCACACTTCAAGTGTCTTACATGGAATATATGCCCTTCCCAGTCTAGTCAATGCTTCTTCTGTCTATCTCATCTCAGGCTTTTTGTCAAGTCTACTGATGTCAAAGTTTCTGTTTTTTCAGCACACCGTGCTAACAAGTGTTACTTCTTTGAGAACTTGGGCTTAGGAAATATGAGAGGCCAGTGTTGACAGCAAGTGGAGGAACAATCTCACATTACATAGGGGTGTGTATGGATATGAGAAAAAGGGACAGGGACGTTAAGTGAGCCAGTCAACAATATGGGGATCATATCTCAAGGTTTGTTATCCTATTGTTTAGGCAATAAAATGAAGCGCCTTTCTTATCCCAATGGTTCATTCATTCTTGTAGCTGTAGCACCCTCCTCATCCTCAGCAAGCATCTAATAAATGCTTACTGGACAAATAAGTGTTGCCAGGAACTTGTAACATGATGGGTTTCCCAATACACCTAAGCATCCATTTCTCTTCCTTTCCTTCCTTAATTGTAACCATTGAGTGTTCGGGTTTCATTCTAGGTGTGCCCTGCATGCTCACTGGCCATCGGCTCCATGCCATTGTCATCTCAGACAAAGAAAGCGAGAGAATAAGAAGTGTAGGTACAGGTGGCAAATCCAGAGAGCGGATCGCATAGGAAAATAAAGGAAGAAAATCCTTTCTCCCATCTTTATTTTTCTACAATTTGGGCACAAGTTCAACCCCATTATATAAATATAAGTATTACTATTGCTAAAACTAAGTATGCAAGATGTTTGTCTATACAAGTAGAAACTGTGATTTTGGGGGATATTGAAGCATTTCTTTTGCCCCATAGCCAGTGGTCACCAGTTCCACCATCTTCCATAGTTGTGCAGTTTATAGTGAGATTTTGGGCATCACCCTGATCCCTGCTACCTGCATACACTCACATGTCACAGAACACAAGCTTGTGAGCCTAAGACGTCAGCATGCATAAGAACTATCAAGTAAGCCTGTAAAATGTAGACTCACACACTCTTGAATACCAGGATGACAGCCTTAGAAAGGAGCCCAAATGTCCACATTTCAGACAAGGAAAGTTATTCTAAAGCAGACAAGCAGCATCTTGAGATGCTGTCATAAGAGCTTTAGAACGTGCAGGTTCCTCAGGCTGGGCACAATCTTCTACCCTTAGATGTGTCTCAGTTCTTTCAGGGTGATTCATCAGTCCCCACTCCCAAGTTTTTCTTTTAAATGAGTGGAAAAAGTTTGTTCTTAGCCTCCTCTGTTCATAATAACAGGAAATACTGCCTATAAGCCTAACACTCATAGCCTATTCCACTAGGTATATACTTAGGTGACTGAAGAAGCTATGTACTTGGAATATATATTTTGCCACAGTGTCTAGGCCCCCAGACTCATTCAAGTGATATTCAGGTCTTAGAGTCTTGTGCTTCAGTTCACGGCAGGTTGGCAGTCATTCAGCGATGGTATAATTTGGTATTGCAGCTTATGCCAGTGGAAACAGTACATCTCAATGCTGATATCATCACGCTCAACGGTTTGTTCTATCCAGGTGCCGACTTTCCTCAAGCCAGACAAAAGCAAAGCAGGACTATTTCTGCTTGGCAAGGCCTGGCAAATTTCTGAAGGCTTGGCCATGCCTCAACAGTGTTAAGCAGGTTATAATTTGCCTTAATTGTTCTGCCGCAAACAGTAGCAATGATTACCTCGAGGTCAGCACCAGTCCAAGATTTTACCCAAGCCGCTGTAAAAAACTCAAATTCTACAAATACCTCACTTGAGACGAGATGGCAAAGAAAGTCTGAATCGGACTCCTTGGTGTATGTTTTTCTTGACAGAACCCATAGACTGGTCCACGCCTCTCACCTCCACACGTGCATCAGAAGCATGAAGGTAATTCTGACAAATTATTGGTATCCCATAAAATAACCAGCATTCTCTATGCCTGATCTGTTCCACCTGCCATGTTTACAAGGCACCCCGTGGAGAACTAGCTTAAACCGCAGCAGTCCATCTGCCTCCAATTCTAAGGGGGTAATTATTGCCTCAACTAAGCAAGGAGGAATGCACAGCAGGCTGCTAACTATGGCAGGTGACTGATGGCTGTGCCTCACACCCACAGAAGTCACCAGCTTTCCTAATGGCAGCCAGGGTCATGATACAATGACAAACAAGTCATCAATAACCAAAACAACAACAACAGCAAGCCCAATCAAACAAAAAAAACACCATCCCCCATATCAAAACAAAACAAACAAAAAGCCCAAACCCAAACCAAAAGAGGCCATGAATTTGAGAGAGCAAAGGAGGGTATATGGGAAGGATGGTATGGAGGAAAGAAAAGGGGGAAATGATATTATATTAATCTCAAAAAATAAGAAAAGATTTGAAGAAAGAATTAAAATATATAAAAGCAGGCACCCCCCCCCCAAAAGGAGAAAAAATTAATAGAAGCCTAGATTCAATGGGCTAAATCCAAAACACAAATTGAATTGCCATTGTGGATTTTACCATTCCTTATGGGCGTGTTAGAAACAAGGAAGACAACCTGGGCAGAGGAAAGGTGATACTATGCCAAAACCATGTTCTAAATGAAACAAAACACTAGCTTGAACAGAATAGAAGTACATGAAAGCAGGTGCTTTATTCCAAGTCACAACATGAATTGTACTTCTTGTGTATTATTTACACGAAGCTAAGAATCCACAATATTTGCAGTATACAAAAAAGGCCTAGCCTATCTGTCTCCAACCGCAGCCAAAGGCAAAAACAGGCTATAGACTGTTCCAGGGGGTCTACCGTAGCTCTGGAATGATGCCTATGTAGGAGGACACTCACATGCTGATGAAATGCAAAGCAAGTTCCCATCTTCTGAGACTCTGCCCACAAGCAGCCATTCAGAGCAAAAGCTCTTTGGGGACACGCCCCAAATGATAGGTGAAAGGTCACACACAATTCCTTCCTTCCAAAATGAGATAGACACAACCTGCCCATTAGCATTTTCTTATCCACTCATTAAACACGTGAGGAAGGAAAAGAAACACTAGGTAAAGGTGAGCGGTCGCTTTGGAAATGGGGTCAGACTTTTAATTTTACTGATCAACAAAATTAGTAGAAAAACACGGTGGGCATAGAGGTAACAGAGTTCTGGTTGTTTTGTCAAAGTATAAGAACCGTCTGCTTTGAAACTTTTTATATAAATGACAGGACTGTCAGTCTATCAAAATAAGGGATATCTTTGATATTAAGTAACTTTAGCTGTATATAAACTTATTATCCTATAAATGTATTATCTTCCAAAAGTTAAATATTTTAGAACAGATAATGCTTTGCAGATAAAGCTTTTGATACTACACTTGGGGGAAAAAGGAAATGTAATTTTCAAGTTGAATCTCAGAAAGAACCTTCCTCTCTATTTTCAGTTCTAAAGTTTAGAATTTCTTTAATTTCCCACGGTCCCTTCGTAGTGCAGGATGTAAGGATTCACACAGAATAAACACTAGTGTCGCGAGGTCCATCCATGGCTGCCTGCAATAAGTGGTCTGGTTTCATCTGGACAGATAACGGCACGCTTCAACTTTTGCCAACATTTGTGTTTTGTCGTCTGATGTAACTGCTGCGCCTAGGCAGTACATAGTTCTGGCCTCAGTATTCCAGTGTCTGGAGTTGGCTCTTCCCCCTGCTGGCTGGACATGTTTTACATTCTCTACCTCACTGCCTGCAGCATTAGTGGTCCCCATAGAACCAAACCCATTTATTTTCCACCCGCCGACTGACCTCCAAAAGCATCATTAACATGCCCTCAAAGGCCTTGCTGCTGTCAATTTCAGTCAGTGCAGCCCTCAAAGGCCTTGGTGGAGCTCATCAGCGCTTCGCAGGAAAGAAACTTCAGGCAGGGAACGGCATCAGACCCAAACCTTGGGGAATTGTCAGCGCGGGAAGCTGGGGAGAATTGCTGGAAGGATGCAGGAGCGGAAGATGAGGCACAAGGCTAAGGGCTGAATGGCTGGTGTGTGGACAGCCATAATTATACGTGTCTGCCACTCAATTCTCAGCTAGTTAATGGCAGAAGGATCAATATCTGCTTTCGATTTTCATGTCCACCATTATGGTCTTCATGAGAGACAGGTCTTCGGGGAAGGAGGGATGATTCCGCAAATGGGTCTGCGGGAGACAGACTCACAACCAAACCCAGCACTGCCTTTGTTTTGTCCTTATGTTTTGTAAAACACATTAGTTCACTTCTCTGTTGTTTGACTCACTACTTATCTTCCAGCAAACACTCACCTTGAAGTTGGTCAGAGAGAGTGATAGTATGTGAAAAGGCTCTCAGAATAAGTTTGGGGTCCAGTTATACACACAAAGCTGGAAGTCATGTTCCATCCACGCTCATCAGAGTGAGCTCTGAACTCTACAGGGTGTCAGCAAACAACCATGGCTCCACCAGCTTTATGCTCACCCCATTTATCTCAGGAGGGTATCACATAGCCACCAGGGAGTTTTCTTTTAACTATATTTGTTCACTCAAATGGAAGGAAACACGTTTCTGAATATAACACTGCAATATCTTTGTTTTAGGATGAGGGAGAGGATTTGAAGCTTCACAGAGGAACACCATTTAAACAGTAGATGGCTGCATTCCTAAGCTATAACTTAGGTGCAAAGCAGGATCATTTTGTGAATGAATGCCAGGAGGCCAAAAGTGGGATGTGCAATTTCCGTGTTACACGAACTGGAATGCTGTTCCCTGCTAAGTTAGGGCACTGGTCATTGCACACAGACCCACTTCCCCTTCCTACACATGTTCCTTCGGTAAGTTTGAAAACTCTGGGCATTACAAAACATCCTTCAGCATCAGAAGACAGTCCGTGCTTCACATTTCTCCCAAATTACTAATCTTTCTTTCTTTCTTTCTTTCTTTCTTTCTTTCTTTCTTTCTTTCTTTCATTCTTTCTTTCATTCTTTCTTTCATTCTTTCTTTTCTTCCTTCCTTTCTTCTTCTTTTTTGAGACAAGGTTTCTCTGTAGCTTTGGGGCCTATCCTGGAACTAGCTCTTGTAGACCAGGCTGGCCTTGAACTCACAGAGATCCATCTGTCTCTGCCTCCGTGGTGCTGGGATTAAAGGCGTGCGCCACCACGGCCCGGCTAAATTCCTAATATTTCTTTAAAAAAAAAATCTATGTCTTGTTAAGTTACATGCTTCAGTATCACAGGGGCTGTCCTGGGAACCAGCAGCATATAAGGAACTATGAGAGGCTGGGGTCCTAATAGAATATTTTTGACTTATAAAAACAAAAAACAAAATAAAAACAACAACAACAACAACAAAAAACCAGCAACACAAAACCTCTTAAGTGCTGCAGAGATGGCCATAGTTCATGGCATTAAGCCATCAGAAATGAAGGTGCTCCGTAAGCCAGACTCTGTACTAGGGATGCACTTAGGTCTCACTGGGCCTCACGGCAGCTCTATCCATAATATAAATTACCCAAGTCTAAAACACTATAAAACGTACAGCTCTTTGAGTACTGACATAAGGCCAGCAGTCAGTCATGAGTAGAAACAAGCATGCCCAAGTTCATGGGACAGATTATATAGAGAAGATAGGCACATTAACAAATATCTGGGCTATCTGATTGAGGTACATGTGAAATATTAATAAATTTGCATTTAGATGTTGCTCCTATCCCTGTAATCGCTCCTCTTCTCTCTCTCTCTCTCTCTCTCTCTCTCTCTCTCTCTCTCTCTCTCTCTGCAAACACTCTAAAACAGCCAACATTTCTGATAAGGAATCCTCAACCAATACTTATTGTCCCACGTTACTGCCGTAACAACTAAGGTTTGCCAAGCAAAAGCAACTTAATCAGATCACACAGCGTCTAAGTGGTAGGTCTGGGATGCCAGCCCACCCTGGGAATCAGGTCTGGCTGGTAATAAGTCTGTGTTCTCCCCATTACACCACACAGCCAGGCCTGCAGCATAATCTTCCTTGGTCTTGACATCACTTGTTAGAAGCTATTTTATTTGGGGTTTTTCATAATCAAAAGTACATAGAGTTATATAGAGATTGCTAATATAAAACTCAAACTGATATAACTTTTAGATTTAATAAATGAACACACTTTAAAAGTTATAGAAAGAGAAGTTGAATTTTACATCCTAAATTATAAGACGTTGAACTGGGCTGAGGCACAGAGAACATGTATTGGTAGCTTACAACAACCAGAACGGGTCAGGATGCACGTGTCAGGGTGGTAGGAGGAGCTTAGTTTTGGCTGCAAGGACTAAGTTACAGTCCGCCTGTAGGCCACACCTTCCTGCGGGGTGTGGGGGGCGTGGGGGCCCCCCCGCAGTGCTACTGTACCTGAGCAGAAGCTGTTGCTGCTGATCGTCCTCGCTGAGCGCCCAGAGCTGCTGGGGTTGAACTCCCGGCTTTCTTCCTCAGAAAAGGGAGACTCGGAGGCTGGCGAAACCTTGTTCGGCTGTTGATGAGGCAGATGGGGCCGCAGAATCAAGCGGGGAATTCGGCTCCTGGAAATCTCCTTCTCCTGATGCTGCGCCCTCGGCTCCTTCTCCAAATTGGAAAGCCAAAAGAAAACAATCATTTCCCCTCTGTGGTGTCTGGAAGGTCATTTTTCTGAGTACGGAACCGTCTCAGAACAGCCAAGCCGTCTGTACCTCAGTTGCTGAACTCAGCTCCCCAAGTCTTGCCTTTTGATCCTATAAATAGCACAAGTGCAAGTCTACAAGTCCTCTCTCTCTCTCTCTGTCTCTCTCTGTCTCTCTCTCTGTCTCTCTCTCTCTCTCTCTCTCTCTCACACACACACACACACACACACACACACACACCCCACATCAGCATAAACACCACCCCACAACTCCAAGCCATTCCTCTCTCATCTTCTCATCCTGTCTTTTTCTACCACATTCAAGCCTGAGGTCTCAAAGGCTCTGTATTACCCAGAGTGAACTCCAGCTTTTTGGTGTGTGTGTGTGTGTGTGTGTGTGTGTGTGTGTGTGTGTGCTTTTTCCTTTAGATTCTTGTGCTATTCCTGTATTAGCTGACAATTCCACTTCTGTTTTTTTCTGTCTCCTCACAAACTAGATAATGGATCATCCACACTTATCTTTAAAATCCCTCCTCTTCCGGACAGGGTCTTAATTATTCATTAATATCCTGGTACACACGGCTTGCTGCCAACAGAAAAGCAAACACATCCAATACCCAGGAAAATGGCTCCACCTTTTACATTACATCAAGCTTTTGTTTTTCCAAAAGGACGACCACAAGAAGAAAATTTTCTCTACTTCAAAATGCATTTCTAATACCATGTCATGGTTTGGTTTTAAAAAAATGGATAAGGAGTAGATTTTCACAATGTTTTCAGTTTAAAAGTCCCTTTTCTTAATAGCCAAGATGGCTCAGTAGGTAAGGTGTGCAGCCAAGTCAGCTGACCTGAGTTTGATCCCTGGGACCCACAAGGTGCAAGAGGAGGCCTCCTGCAAGTTTTCCCCCCTGACTTCCATACTTGCTGTGGCACCCATACTATCTCCCCACACAAATAAATAAATGTAATAAGAAATTAAGTTCTCTCTCCAGCATTAGTTCACTGAATCGATCTTTACACCCCAATGTTCAACACCGACACTTATTCAAGTTTATCTGAACAGATGGGGAAACTGAGAGGCTGAAAGAGGCAAGGACTGTACATCATCTAAAAGAACAGAACCTCAGGGCAGGGCTTTCAGGGTCCCCACTACTCTGCCTTGTTAAACTGTATTCCCGGAGCTTATTTTTTTATTTTTTTCCTCGGAAATTCCACAGTTCCTTCCAACCTCTGTAACCGAAAGCGGGCTTTGGCTTAAGTAGCAAATGCCATTTCCCAATATGACCTCCTGCTGTTTCCTAAGCTTACCAGGAAGGGTCAAGGCCAAAGCGAACACCTCGGAGTAGAGGCCTCCCCAGGGAAAACCCCCTGCAGCCCGGAACCTGGCTCAGGCATCCATGCCATCCTGGCGCTGCAAGCCACACCCAGACTCTGGATCTGTCCAGCCCATCAGTCATCCAGCAGGTATCCCACGCCGGGCACTGGCGTACTGCAGACTCTTGAGCTGGGTCACTGTCACGCTGCGTCCTTATTTCTCAGTCACGAACACACCAAATTCCCTTTGCATGTCACACTCACACACACACACACACACACACACACACACACACACATACACAGAGGCAAATACATGACACCAGCTAAAAGCTTCACCTCAAGTCACAGCTTTAGGAGCTAAGATTAACCCTCTAAAATCAATCATTTAAATCCTCGTATTAATCCCCCAAATCTCTTCCTGTAGTGCCACCTCCCCATCTGCCACATCCCATCACCCTCGGATGACCCTTGACTTCTCTCCTGTCTCTAGTGCCTACTTCCCCCGGATTGCTTGGACTCCGAACACCAGGGTCCATTTCTCACCTGGTTCTCTAGTAGGCAGGCTGTCCCCACCTTGTCCTTTACTGAAGACCTCTCGGACCCTGTCACCGTGCCCGCACACCGGGTCCCCTTACCTTGCTCTCTCGGAGGGGTCCCATCACGCCGCTGCCTGCCGGTAGCCCGCGCCGCCGCCGCCTTCCAGGAGGAGGCACCTGTGAGCACCGAGCAAAGGAGGAGACTCTGCTGAGCCCGGGGCTGCGTGCGGCGACAGCAGCGGGTCCGCCGCGTCCCCGCCAGCGGTCGCGCTCGGCTCCGAGGGCGCGCCCGCCGCCCCGCCCTGCGGGACACGTGGTGCCGCCGCTCGCCGCCGCTCGGGAGGCGCCTCCGGGTCGCCGCCTTCACCTGCGGCCGGGCACAGCTGCCTGGCACCTCTGAGCGCCGCACCCACCCGGTCGCCAGCCACGTCCCGCTCTCAGCGCCCCTCCCTTCTAAGCCGAGCTCGACCCACTGCGGGCAGGCTGAGGCTTATTCGCAGTGTCGCCAGCCCAGAAGGGTCCCCATTATTTTTTTGCACCTGGTTCGGGATTGGCAGGGGGTGTAAGTTGGAAGGGGAGCGTGAGAAAAGCTGCGAAATCAGATGGCCAAGATGGAGAAAGAGGGAAAGTCACCCTCCCCGCTCGCTGTCCCTCTGTGACCTCCAGGTTTTAAGTCAACCTATGATTCTCTATCATGACTTCGCCCGAGGGAGGTGGGGCGGGTCCCGTGGTCCAGAAACCCAGGCAAGCCAATGCTGCTGAATTGACACAGCATATGGGTTGTAGGTTCCAAGGCTGCGGTTCTTCTTGGAGGGATTTGCGTCAGAAGGGCCTAAGGTGGCAGTGGAACACGGCTGACACCAGGAGGCAGGAGTCCAGGGCCCAGACACAGGCTTTTTAACGGAGCACGCAACCCCTTCCTCAGCTCTACAACCGCTCCCTGACTACCCCGTGAAGAAGGACCTGTATATAGGCTGTAGACAGATCAGGACACTGTGCTTGGGGAACCAAGGTAAAGCCAGCACACCAGTTCTTCCAAGCTGAGACCCTACTTCGAGTTTGTCTTGCTTAATATGAGGAGTAATAATACCTCTTGAAGGGCAACTGGGAGGGATAGGGAAGGAAAACAAGACAGCTGTATCCAATTGATAAAGCAGCCCTTTCCCAGGGCAGCTAGGTCAGGTCCAGGTGATCCAATATCTGCAGGGGTCTTTAATGTGACAGGCAGTAAAAAGCGTTTGTGGTGCAGCCAAATATGTTTAAGAAGCTCAAAACGTCTCTGATGACAGAAGAGTTGCTAGCCGTGCTATGCTCGGTTCTTCTGTGGTGACAGACTTAAACTTGTAAGATGACTTAAACACCCTTTACTCAGAGGTGGAGAGCATTCTAGGTAGCAACGGGAGTGGTGGACTGTCTCCACACCCCAGGGTCCTGTGTGCAAGGATTGCCATCTTGTTTGCATTCCTTTGAGTACCAACTCTGATGCGCAACCTAGGGATGCGCCGAGTTCACGAGACCCTGAAGTTGGAGGATTAGTGGAAATCAATTTGTTGGTTTCTTAAAAACCCCCAAGAGATTGTATTCCACAAACCCTTATCCCCTTTCGATCTACTTAACAGAGACATAATCTTAGGATTTTCTGAGGGGGAGAAAAGGTGCCTAATTCATTCTTTCTCTACCCGTAAGTGTCTTAACCATGGACCTCACCAAGGTATAGCCCAAGAGAAGCCATACGATTTATTTCTAGAATTATGTGCCAGTGTTTGTAAATGGTGAGATAGGCATGAATTATGGACATCAAGAGCTGCTTCTGCACTCCCTCCCAAGAACTGAAAAATTGGTTGTAGGGACCTAACAGCAGAAACTGTCCACGGAGAGGCAGTTCTGACGTCCCCCGAATCCCTCTTTTGCCTCGCTCTTCTGCTGTGATCAACAGCACATTCAGAGCGATGGAAACCTCACTTCTGCCACTCCTGGTAACAGGACTTGAAGAGGACCACGCTTGTCCATCACTCTTCCTCACCTTCCATTGGAGCCTGAGTCAGTTCAATCGTGGCCAACTGAAGTCGTTGGGCTTCCAGTTTCACCCCAGAATTTTTTCTAACTAATAAGTTATTTTCTTAACTCACAAAGCTTTATACAAGACAAACTACTCACAGTCTTCCTTGATTTTACTTGGTTCAAATTTTTTCCCTGTTTGTTTTGGTGTTTTTATTTATTTATAGAATTATTTAGGTAATGCTGGAGACTAACCAGAGGGCCTTGCATTCGCTAAGTAAGCACTCTGCCAAGAAAATCTTTGACCACTGAATTAATCCTTGGCCTCTTTTATGCAAAGCTAAGTCAAATCACACTTCCCCCATTAAACTCATTAATGACTCCCGTTTCCAGCAGGTAGTATTCAGACCCCCGCCCCCAAGATGGCACCAACGCCTTTGCAGCTCCAACTGCTGTTTGCTTCTCCTCTACAGGTGTTCCCGACCCTGGCACATCCCCTAGCCTGCTGCTCTCTCCATAACAAATGGTTGTTGTCCAAGTTGTAGTCTTTCAGTTCTCTCGAGGTTTCATGCCCTTTTCCCTCCAGAGTTTTGCACATGGCTGGTCCCCCTGTTTACAGTTCTTATACTCTATCCACCCATCCTCCTCCATTCTGGAAGAGAGTAAGTTTAACTTTAGACAGCTTCTTCCAGGACACCTTCCCGATCCCTCCAGGCCACCTGGGCTTACCCTAGGAGTGCTGTTATGATCCTATTTCAGAACTCCCCACTCACTGTCTTCTTCAGGGACTGTAGGCAGTGCCTGGCACGATGTCTTCCACACAGTAGCATCAATGCATAATTGCCAAGTGAATGAATTCCTAAATGAATGAGTTCCACAACCCCACGTAGGGCCCACTGGTGCAGGATGAAGAACACAGATACGACTTGTGTTTAGCAGATGACTCAGATAAAGCTGCCTCCAATGTGTCTTTGTATTTAATGATGGGATGTGTGCCTAAAAAAAATCCAACATGTGTTCAGTGAAAGCCTTGACTGCAGAAGTGCAGGCACTGAGAGGCTGTGCGGTAGCCTTGCTGTCACCATAGCAACCTTGCCGAGGGAACGGCTGATGGTTCACTGCTCAGATACCTCTTAGCTCTGTACTTTTGGAAACCAAGCCCGCTTTCCCTGCTGTTCTAAAAGGCAACTTTTACAAATAATCACATCTACGTTGCCTTTAATTTCATTTAAGTGTTTCTCATGTCATTAGGAGAAATTTAACGTTTGGATTATAGCATCAAAGAGATATAATCTAATATCGTTTGAGATATTCATCTTTCATCTGCCTATTATTATGCAGCAATTTCATTTTATACTTAAGTACTTATTGTCTTGTTTTGTAATATGTCAATTCCCTGAAGAGAAAAAAAAAACATTTCTTGGCTATTTAGAAAATATCAATTGCTTGTTAGTTTCTAGAGGCTTGAGTGAGCCCTTAGAGGTTTTAAATCATATGCCTGCCCAGACCTGGCAAGAGATCTAGGAGATCAGGTGTTATGGATTGGGAGGAAAGCAAAGTCTCTATCCTTACTTCCCAGATGTAGGGGTTCTTTACGTGAGATTTGTGATTAAAAGGTCTATTTTTTTGATGTGCAGAGAACTTTACATTTCCAGAGCCCTCTCACATCATATAACCTGACACAAACCTTACAGAAAAAATCCTGTGACCTGCAAGCGGCCAACTGCTGGAGTCAGATGAGTGTTAAAGGGCAGAATTTTATTGACAGAGACCCCACCTCCCCCCAGCGACTGCAAACTTCGTGGGGAAGACAATACAGATGCCCTGCCCACGAGAAACATTTGCACCAAACAGTGTCGGTACCTCACAGTCCTACACATCCCCTTCCCCTCACATCTCACCTGCGTCTGCTGGGGCTGTCTGGGACTCAATCAGGGCTGACAAAGCACCGGCTCCTAATCCTATCAGCTGTGTGAGCAAGCGCTGCTGTCTCTCAGTGACCCGATGTTTGGTGATCTGCACAGCAACAAGGAACAGCTGACGTGTTCTACAACACGTCATGAAGAAAAGAAACTGCATTCTGGGGCATCCTGGGATTTTTTTTTTTTTTTTTTGTGGTGGGGTGGAGACCCATATTTTTCTTACCAGGGAGAGAGCTGCCCGTTTTCCTGTAAGAGCTTGTGTGAGTGATCCGCCCTCCTCTTATAGTATGTGTGTTATTGTTAAGCTATGGTTAAGGTATTTAGATGCTGTAACCTGTAGTGGCTAGGATTATGCAAGATCACTCCCTGAGGAGGGGGCCCAGAGAGTACTTGAGGCAGAGAGGGGAGTGGGAAACCTGAGGCAGTGTGGCATGAACATTCATTGGGTTTGGAGTGTGCCAATTAGCTAGGCTCTGCAAATGAGTTTTCAGTTAGAGACGTTTGTAAGTGAAGAACAGAAATTAAATGAAAGTCCAGGTGTGGAGGACTGGCAGAGGTTTGGGCCTGGGGTCTTGGAGGCCTGGAGGATGTATTTTTCTGGCTGTCGAATGGGGAATCGGATGGAAGCTAATGTCTTAAACCATGCTATCCGGCGTGTGTGTCCTTTTTGTCCATTTGTGAGAACGGGGTAAGAAACTAGCTAAAACATAGTAACAGTGACTATTAAACAACGTGGGGACACAGGGTGGGTCAAGCAGATGTACACTGACTGGGAAAGCGGGTTAAAATGGTTGAAAATCAGATACCTAGAATGGCTGTGTAGAAAGCGGGGCATCCAGGTGGGAGAGGCTGTGTCTGGACATTTCCCTAAGGAACTGCGATGACTAGACAGATTGTGGACCTCAAAGATTCACTGAAAGGTCACAGGAAGTCGTCTGTGAGGTAGGCACCGGAAGGCCTAAAGCCAGATATTGAATTCTGGGCCTGAGGGAGAAGTATCTTCAGGTCCTAAGGGCCTGGAGGTTTGAGAAAGGCAGTGACGAGTCCCATGGTCCAGCAGCAAGCTTCCTAGTAAGGAGGTAAGGAGATGAGGCCAAGACAGTTCTGTCAGGCGCCTGCCTCGTCTAGGCGCCTTGAGAACTGGTTCAGCACCCTTATCAGTCTAGGCTTAGAACAGACATTTCTAATGTTGCCTCAGAGAGCAGACTATAGCTACATGGGAGTCCCATTAAGAATTGTTTGCCATAATATAATTTAGGTCTATGACTTTGTGTTTTTACCAACATCAACTTTCTAGTAAACACCCTTTTAAAAAATAATTCTGTTTTTTTTTTTCTGCTAAAAGATGGAGGGGGGGTTGATTTTGAAATTTCTACTCAAAAGACAGCGTTGTTGCAAAACAGGAGAGAGCTCCCCTAGCGGCCAACTGCTCTGACAGCTGGGGCAGGAGCCTCCGGAGTTAGGGAGCTGTTCGCAGGGCCGAGGAACAAGGAAGGAGGTGGGAGCTTGGGGTTCGGGAAAGAACACAGAGCCAAGCACACCTCTGCAGAGTTGGAGCTGGGGGCAGTCTGGTTGCTGCTTTACTCCCGAAACCGGCTATGCCTTTGTTATCAACCATTTTTCTTCAGTCCTGGCATCATGTGACCTAGTGAGTAAACAGACTGCTTTGCTGTAACCTGTCTCCTCTCCCAGCCGGGGCAGAAACATTTGTAAAAAAAATAAACCTAGAGGTTGGGAATCTGTCCTCTGTTTGTCTCATCTCTCCTTGTGTCTCCTTTAGCCAATTCTAGGATGCTGCTTAGTCAAAGGAAAATTGCCTTTGAAAGGAGATAACTTTCATATCAGTTTTACAGGTACCGAGATGACATCATCCCCAAACTGGCAAATAAAAGACTAAAATTGTTTATTTTATCGGCCTGATAACTATGAGCCCCTGGTTTTTCTGTTAGCGTTGTTTTTTTTTTCCTTCTGTCTTTTCAGGTTTATTTATTGTACATCGAAACAGAATCAAAATGAGAATAAAATTCAAAGTAACCTCTGGTATTTGGGGGTCTGTTGATGCCATTTTACCTGACTGCTTTGATGGCTAGCGTGGGCAGGAATGCTCTTTGTTTTCCCAACAAGTTCCTCCCCTCCTCTTGTCCTCTGATTGGGCTGTGATGTGGGATGTGGTTCTCAGGCCTCCTTATCCTGGCAGACAAGCATTGGGGCTGCTGCTGGGGAGCCTGGATGCTCCGTGGTGCCTTGCTATCCCCGACCCTGGTGATAACTGTAGTAGATGCAATGTTAAGATGGGAGGCCTAGTAGCAAATTAGTAAAACTCACTCTGGAGAAATGACCTTGAATTAGGGCCCGAGAGAGGAACAGCTGTGTCTGGTTTTCTGCTAAGAAGCCCAGCTACTGCCTGGCCTCCCTGTGAGGGCTCGTCCGAGAGACAGCAGGAGACTGAAATGAGTTCCCTGGTTTGTATGAGGTTCGTGATGAGTAGAAAACGAGAGGTACAGAGCCTGAATCTCAAAGCCCTGGACACTAGTCAATCGTTCGCCTTGTTCTGACTGTGAACCTCATCGGAATTGTTTAAGGAACCCTTAGGACTCAGCATGGTGTGAGTGCAGGTTAGTTGGAAAGGAAGACTTGGTTGCACCAGTTAATGTCTCCGAACAAATTAAGTTCTCTCAGCTTCATTTTCACACCTATAAAATAGGCTTAATAATAGTAATTAGCTGGGAATGCTGGTAGAAGGATTAGACAAGTCTGGTATTTAAACCTGGCATATGCTTACAGCTTCCTAGACACCCTCTCTCGCCTTCAGATCGGACTATTCTAACTACCATTGCTGCTTCCTGTTTGCTTGGTATCGTCTGAAAAAAAAAATCTGCATTTTCACCATAGTGGAAAAAGCTTTCCCTACATTGATTGCTACACATAAAGAATGAAATGGATTTCACATCGGAAAAAAGGTTGATAAGCCCGTCCAACCAAGGGCTGATTGGCAAGGGTTAAACAGAAAAGACGATGACAGGCCATGCCCCAATCATCCATCCATCCTCTCATCCATCCGTGGGTATTGATGTTTCTACTCTGAGCGAGGGTCTCCTGTTCTTTAGGATCTAACAGAAGTGTGGGCATAACCCTGGCATACCTTTCAGAATGTTGACATTGTATCAGAAAGAAGCCAAAGGGGCTTGCCAGAACTTAAGTTAAACTGGGATCTGGGGTAACGAGGCACCAATTTACAGATGAGCTTTGAAGAATAAACAGGTTCTACCATGGTTCTGGATTCTTGAGTGTCCCCTTCATTAGCTTGTTCTTCCTCCTCCTCATTTTGTTTCCCTCTCTACCCTCTCTCCTCCTCCCTTTTCCCAAAGAGACTAATGCAAACAGCCGTGCTGCGTGCCACTGGGAATCTGTCTTAGCGTTTTGACTGACTACAAAGAACACCGTGTACATAGGTAGCTTCTCCATCAGTGTTTGCTAATTAATAGTACTTAAAAATTTTAAGAGGATCGTGTTATGTTGCCACCTATTGGTCAATCTGTGAATTTTTTCCTTTGTTATCTAGGTTTGCCTTGAAATCTTCATAGCATCTTCAAACTTGCTCAGCATTATTTGAAATTTTTCTGAAACTTTAAAAATGAAAGGCTGCTTAGCTGTATGTCAGTGAGTGAAATCACCATGTACTGGGTGTGAGAGAATTAAAGAGGGTTTTTTCTTACTAGGCAATTCCCCCCCTGCTTTCTGCTGAGCTCTGCAAGAAAAGTTAACATTCCTAAATCTTTGCATCTTTACTTGTAAAATGCATATATGGTCTAATTCATAAAACTTTTCCAAATATTTAATTCTCTAACACCCACAGAAGACTTATACAGGTTGGGGATCCAACTGAGGGCTTGTTTTTCTTCTTTATTTTCCCCTTTCCCAATTAATAAAAACCCTGGGGAGAATAAACTATATGATTCAATTTCAGCTAATTGATGAGCTAAATCCTTCTAATAATGCCAAATGATCTTAAGATAGTCCATACTTTGCCTATTCTCATGGGTCTATGTGTGTACAATTAATAGGGTTGATATTTTTAAGTGGATGTTTTCAATGCTGTTTTACTTTCATTGAAAGATTAACCATCAACACCCCCACCAAACTCCATCTTTTAATGTCAAGTTTTGGATGCAGTTCAATCACTACTTGCTTGCCCGGTTAGATATAATCATACCCTACTTTAGAAGAAGGTGAAAATAAGAACAAGTTCAATGGATCTACCCGATCCCAATCTCCTTATCTCTTTGGTTGGTTTCGAGGTCTTTCATGTCTCTAATGTGTAGACATCACCCAACTTCCAGACCCTTCTCAAATAGACTTGATATAGCCACCTCTGCAATGACCCAAAGCTGCACAGAAGGAGTCCTATAGCTTCACTAATTAATAGGACTGTTTGTTCTCGCTCTCTGACGGCCGGAGGGACTCAGTGATATGTGACAACCATTTTATGTTCGGTAGTCCGTGTTATTTCCTGTTCATTTCACTGTCTATTTACACCTTCCCCAAACCTTTCCCATACTTCAAACCTACCGACCTTCTCCTGCTCCCACACGCTGTGCAGACACCCTTAGACCTTGATTGACAGACAAAATAGAAGGTACGAGAAAACTTTCCTTCTCCTACTTCCAAACCCACGCATGTTTTGACCTCTACCACCCCATCCCTCCCATTTCCCATCTTGTTAGTTTTTGCGTCTCCCCCTGCTCCCCGCCACAGGAAATTTCTATACCTAAAAATTCTTGTATGAGACATTCTTTCATGCCTTGTAAAGAACATCATTCAATCAGGAAGCCCTTCTAACTCTCCAGGATTTTATTTCCTTGTCTTTAAAGTACAATAATTATATATAGGCTTCTATGAGTCTCGGTGGAGCTAATACATATAAAGTGTGGAGGAGAGGTCCCGGAGTATTTTAACCATGCAACTGGGTGTGAACTGTTATTAGCTGTCAGTTTCTTTAAGAATGCCGTCAACATCCATTTCTACTGGATATTCCACACCAGGGTTTAAACATACTGAAGTATTCCTCAATGGCAGATGCCTCACTGAAGTTCTCCACCTTCCTGAGTTCCAGTACTACTGTCTTGCTCTGCTTCCCATATCAGCAAATTTCTGATGAAGGGTTAGCTGGGCATACCATCTGGGACCCTCCCTGCCTTGTGACACTCCACTCTAGTACCAACAGGTTTAGCTGGCAGCTCTTGCCCCAAGTCACAGATTACCTCCCTGTGGCTACATTAATGGCTATTTTTCAATCTTGACTTCTGATCAGTCTTTGGAGTAAACACTACCCCAAATTTCAAATATGAAACATTCCCTTCTGAATATCTCTTACTTTGCAACATGATTTTAGGCCATCCTCTGAACCCTGGAATTTCCCTTTTGTTTGTTCATCCTGTCTTTTCTCCCTGGGTAATGCTTTTTTCAACTGCTTCAGTAACTATTTAAAGGTAGATCATCTATAAGTTCTACAAATCCATATGTCTATTATAATACTTCCCATCATCCACTTGGATATCCATCTTCCATGTCCCCAAAGGCCCACAAATGTCTCTATTCCTAGTTGAATTTATGACACTTCTTCTGCATGTGACTCTTACCTCTGTATTCTCTAAGGTAATAAATGGTGTAGCCATGCAAACCCAGGACCTTGGTAACTCTGTTAAGTCCTTTGCCTTCTACACTTCTACAAAGAATTGTCCTGTCTTTCTTACCTCCTAATTATCTTGAAATGTCTCCATTTCTCCTCATCTCTTTCTTCCCCAACCATCACCTGACTTCCTAAACTAGTCCACAAGAGTATATTCTTAAATAGTGGCCCGAAATAGTTCTTTAAGGGGCACATCTGGTCACTCCCCACCTGACTGTGACTCCATCAGACCTAACTGAATCCTTTCAATGCTTTCCAGTGCCTTGGAGATGAAATATATACACATGCCCTTTTGATCTAGCCCTGGCATCACAACTTGCGTGTGTTCACACAGGGTATCCCTCCCCAGAGCTCTCTTCACAACCTCTGGTCTCCACCTGAAGTCCTTATCTACTCTCTTTTGCCCTTCAGATACACTCATTAGCCAATCACACTTGCTCAAATCAGGTAGCTTATTCTTGTACTGAGAGTAATATAGGAGAGAATGACTTCTAGGTTTAAAAATGGTGTCTACTTTTTTTTTTTTGCATGGTTGTAGAGTACAATGGAAAACTAAAGCCACATGCCAGATGTGATAATCAGGAACTGGATTTGCTCTGGGGCTTGTCACAAGAGTTGAACAGCAATTCAAAAGAATTTTTAAGTAAGCAAGTAAAAATAATGATTTCCAAATTGCTGTAACTTGAAAAGCTTCTGTCTCAGAAAATACATATATTTTATCTTATGTATTATAAAATATTAATCTTAGCTTCATTTTTAATGGGTTCAATTCTCTTGAGTCAGAATTCAAAGAATATGCTTTGAAAAACTATTCCCCTGATTCCTCGTTATGGTTTTCCCCTCTTTTCCTTTGTCGCTTATTAGAGTTTTACTATTAAAATAGAAAACAGTTCTAGACAAGGTTTTTTCCTTAAAAACTCTAACATTTAAAAATTTAAATATTCACATAATCTTTTTGCTATATTTTGTCTTACAGGCTAATATAGTAGTTTCACACACACACATGCACACATGTACATATGATTTAAGCAGTCCTATTTTGAAGCTTGGAAAAATAAAAAAAAATGTTATTAAGGCAGGGAGCATTAGAGAATTTCACACTATGAGTCTACTTTAAACATTCTTTGAGAACAGTCAGTTTCCCAGTGCTTGGGATCCTAACTAAGTATAGATGTGTGAATTTGCTGAAGTCAGCATGCTTGTGGTTCCCATCGTAAACACCTGGAAATTTTGCATCTAAATTACTAGCTTTGTTTCTGCCTATCCTCATGTCAGTAATCGTTTCCACAAACCTCTAAGTTCAAAAATAACTCTATAGGAACAGATAATGAAATGAAGGAAATGAGGAATAAACAGAGAATTAGAGATCATTTAGGTTTTTGCTATTGCTGCTGTTTGATTTTTGCCTTATAATAATAATGCAAAATTGGATACTTGAAAAATATTGTCTTAAAACAATAATAAAGATGAAGCTGATAGTAATTATTAAGTATCTCTAAACCTTGAAATTGGCAAAGAGTTATACTTTTACTAAATACAAACCTTATATCTTGAGTCCAAGACTTTTTGTAAATAAATGACTTTTATTTATTCTAAAAATATAAATTGAGTCCTTCTTTATTATTTACAAAGAACTCCAATAAATGTTGGGAGAAGCCTAATCAATTTGCGGTGATAATATAAATTAGTCTAATTTCTTACTCTTGTTTGACTTCTTCACATGGGACTGTAGCAATGCTGGGACTCCTAGTGGTCATGGGAAATAGAGGGAACAGAATGCCACCCAAATACCAAACCATGCTGCGGGGTAGCTCCTTTGTTTGCTGCTTGGTTTTTTGTGATAATTTTTAATTAGATATTAAATTATAATCATTTTAAACAGAGCAGGGATACATGAGTCATTTAATATTAGTATAGAGATCCATTTCAAGCTATAAACTCTATTTTAAGATAAACTAAGAATGAATTCACATAAAAATATGACAGAAGTCATACTTATTAACCTGAAATATGTTATAGTTTTTCAAGTTAAAAATTGTGATCATATGAAAATTACATATTTTTTTTTAAAAAAATCCTTAGTTGAATCTTTCGAATCCCTTTTCCACAGGGCATTGCTATTTCTATAAATATTAAAACGAGGTGGGTGTGTGGGTCCCTAGAGTTAGGACACACACCCCTTCCTTCTCTTCCCTTGCTCGTAGCTCTGGTATTATTCTTTGCTGTAGGGACCACTCAGTTCTCTATAATTAAAGAGATATGAGAAGGGTAGTTCACACAGGAGGTTTCAACAGAAAATGCCACTTTTTTTTTTAAATCAGTAAGATTATGCTGATCCTTTAAAACTAAGGTTTTCTGGTTGTATTTTTTGCCCAAAGGTAAACTGTCTGTTTTAATGAGCTTTAGTAAGGAGAGGCTGCCAGCAGATCTGTTGCCGTGGCCTGCGCTGGTGTATTCAGGATGGAAGCCCTTGCTCAAGTATTCTATTCCCGCACTCTGACGTCATCCTTCCCACTGTTATCGTGGAGACTGGGAATGGCTGCAGAATACAAATCGTATGATAAATATTTGGGAATTGGTCTTTGTGGTTTTTCCAGCACCACCGCCAAACTTCTTGCCTAGAGAGCTGTGTGAGGCTTTTCAGTCTGAAACCTTTGAGCAATCCTGTTTCCTTGCCAGCTGGGAGGCATCCATATGATTGAATTGCAGCAGCCCTTCAAAGAGATTAATAAACATTTCCACTTCTTTGCATCTTTCCACGGCTTGCTTGCCTATTTGTTGATAACATTTTATGCTCAATAACTTTAAACACTGGAATGCATCTTCTTTATATGGATTCCCAAATGGGATGCACAGAATTTTGAATAGTATTAGTATAAATGAGGAGTCTTTCCCTATTTTTTTTGTATCACAATTTTATCCTCCATTTAGTCTGATACTATTTATTTAGTCTGATACTATTTTATTTCTGATACTGAAAGATGCTGCCATCTTGTTCATTTTTCATTCACTGAGTGAATGAATGCAAGGTTCCTTTCTCAGCTCTCTTTAAGGTATTGTAGCACATTTCACGACATGACAATAGCCCATCACACTGTGCTGCAGTGCTGTTTGGTGGACAAATCTAATACCTCAATGGCAATAGCCTATCACACTGTCCTGCAGTGCTGTTTGGAGGGTAGATCTAATATCTAAGTGACAATAGCCCATCACATTGTCCTGCAGTGTTGTCTGGAGGGTAGATCTAATGTTTCAATGATGAGTGGAATGTGTGGGACAAAAAGGTTAGGTTGGTTAGCATCCTCAAGCAGCTTTGCTCTTTCAGCCCAAAGTTCTAACCACATCTACCATCCTTCTCCCAAACAATAGGGCCAGCCTTGTCACAAACTTAGCCTACTCTCAATACCCAGCTTTGGGTTGGTTTTCTTTATATTGCTGTGATAAGCATCATGACCAAAAAAACCCTAGGGAGGAAAGGGCTTATTTCATCTAACTTTTAAATTAAAGCACTAAACCAAGAAATACATGAGAAATGCCTTTGCTTGCCCTGTTTTCTTTTTCCTCTTATCTTTTTACCCATCTGTTTCTTTGGGATTGTCAAGCCTGTTTCTAAGTACAAGAACTCAGACTTTCAATTCACAAGGACAAAGTGAGACTACTGTAAGTAAATGAAGTTAGTCTGGCAAAAACTCTCAACAGAACCAGTGTTCTAAATTTGTTCAGAATGTTGAGGCTGTAAATAAGTGCTTGGCTCATATGTGCAAGGCTCTTCATTTGATTCCTGGGCACACCCAAAGAAAAGGAAAGAAGGAAGGAAGGAAGGAAGGAAGGAAGGAAGGAAGGAAGGAAGGAAGGAAGGAAGGAAAGTAAAAGAGAAGCCAAAGGCTCATGATGTGGGATTTCCCTCTGTATGCTGTGAATAAAGCATTGGTTAATAAAGAAGCTGTTTTGGACCTCTGATAAGGTAGAGCAGAACTAGGCAGGGAAAACTAAACTGAATGCTGGGACAAAGGAGGAGGAGTCTGAAAGAAGCCATGTAGCTCAGCTGTAGACAGACACCAGAACTTTACCCTGTAAGCCATAGCCTTGTGGCAATACACAGATTAATAGAAATGGGTTAAATTAAAATAGAAGAGTTAGTCAGTAAGAAGCTATAGCTGATGCAGCAAGCAGTGATTTAATTAATACAGTTTCTGTGTGGTTATTTTGGGAGTTTGGGTAGCCAGGAAACGAACAATTAGCCTTCTTACAACAGGTTCACACAGTGGTGGTGGTGAATGCCTGCAATCCAAGCACTTGAAATATGAGCCAGGAGAACCATCCTCTGGCATAGATTTTAAGGCCTGCCTGGTCTATATGAGGGTCCATTTCAGAAAAACAAACACACAGACGAACAAACAACAAATAGAAACATGTATTCATAGGTAGAAAATCTTTAAATAATGGAGGCAAATGACTGAAATTAAGATGATCTTTTCTTGCTCAAATGGATCCGAAACGTCTCTTTATTTGGAGATTAGGATCAATGCTGGGGCTGGAGTGGTGGCTGCTTTTCCAGAGGAGCTGGGTTCAATTCCCAGCATCCACATGCCAGCTTATACCTGTCTGTAACTGCAGCTCTAGGGGACTCAACACTCTCACACGAACATACATGCAGACATAACTCCCACGCACATAAAATTTAAAAAAACAGTAATGAAGAATCAATGCTATCACACATTAAACCAGTGTACTTGTACCCACTCCAATCTTAGACAGTATTTTATGGTTTTTTGTTTTGAGAGGGGAAATTTTATCATGTTGCCTGAGCTTGAAGTCTTGGTCTTCCTGTCTCTCTGTCACTGGGCTAATAGGCTTATGTGACTGCACGTATAGGACGGAGGAAGGACGCTTAAAAGAAATCCCACACTAACTCAGAATTGAGAAATAGATGGTTATTTATTTAGGGGTGGACTCACAAATCAGAATCCTCTGCTTGAAGGGAGATCAGACACTGAATCCTGCAGTCAGAATAAGAGAGTGGACGCATGCTCTACATAGGCTTCTATAGTATAAGAGGCCACACCCCAGTGGGTGGGTAACCACTGGCTGCAAGACTTCCTACAGCATAGGACATTGTCTTAAGAACTAAGGTGTTGGACTTGGAGCTCAGAGGTAGAACACTTACCTGGCATATCTAAGGCTCAAGGCTTTAGGTTCAATTTACAGCAAAACCTTTCGCATTCAACCACTTGGTCTCTTTTCAGCTTAATAGTTTAACATTCGGTAAAGCAACCTAACCAACATAGAGTATCATGGTGGCTTCAAGGTCACCAAAACACTTTTGTTCTCATAGCCTTGTGTAGCCAATAAGGGGTAAGGAAATGTGCTCCTTCAATAGTGACCACTAGATCTGATTCTCTCAATGATGTGAACGGGGTCATATTCACTTCCCCAAAGATGGTTTCCCTTAAGTCTACGATTGGTTTCTAGTTGAACAATAGAAAAATGGTAGCCAGGGGACTTTCCTGTTAGCCATGTAGACAATGACAAACGACCTGACAATCTGCTGCCTCTTGTTTGCATTAGTGCCTGTGGAACCACTGTTGGACATTACCCAGTTCAAGTTCTCCATGCGGCCAAGGTAAGGATTTTTCAAAGCTTTTGTCACCTTTCACTGCCTGTGTTCATTTGCCTTGTTCTTTTTCAGTGATGAGTCCAAGATGCTATTGGCAAAAGCAGTTTCATATTCACACTGATCCAGGTTGCACTTTTCCTTTTACACACAGAGAACAAAGATAAATTTGTCCATCACAACCCAACCACCAGAGCTCTTTAGTTCTGCTTGCCGCTTTAACTCTCTCCATTCTAGAAGCCATTCAGCTGTTCTTTTCTATTTCTGTTTTTCACTTAGGTATTTTTCTTTTCCAAATATGATTGTCCTTTTGCATTGTTAATGAAGAGCAATCTGGGGACTTGTCTGTACTAGAAGGTTCAAAACAAATATTTACAATTATTCATTGGAATTAAAATACAGGTAATTCTTTACGATGATTTCTCAAATCTGTTTTTAAAATGTGTATTGCTAAAATCACAACTATATTTGTCATGTGGAAATATAGATATTGCAAGAAGGAGGACTTAAAAGGGTTTTATAAAAATTCTAATGCTTTAAACCAAATAGCCAATTACCCAGATAGCACCGGTAAAATGATTGTAATATATACCTAAATATGAAACACATTTTGGCTCTTGAATATATACCTAGTTATGAGACACATTACCACTTGAATTAGCTTATTTTAGCTAAAAAATGTGCAGTCATTTTTTACACATTGATTCTAAGTTTATAGTAAACCGGAACTGACATTTTTGTTTGCGCATTAGGAAGTAAGAAGGCTTTTTGATTGGGGAGACAGTTACGTTAGTTATATGTTTTCAGAGAGTGTCTCAAGTAGTCCAGGCTGGCTGTGACCTTGATACGTAGTTAAGAATGACCTTGAACTTTTGATTCTCCTGCCTTCCTTTACCGACTTCTAGTCATGGGTGAGCGTAACCATATCTGGTTTATGCGGTATGGTGATTGAAGCCAGAGTTTACTACTTGCAGGAAAGCATCCTATCAAATGAACTACAGGAGACTTTTTTTAGACTTTCTGAAAAAAGAATGTTGCATTTGTAGTTTTAATAATGTAGCTATCAGCTCTGTGGTAAGAGGTGGTAAGTTAGGATGAAATCTGTTTAATTATTTATACCAGACCCATAAATATGTAACATTTCTGAACTGTATAGTTAAATGTGTTAGTGTAATATCTTATCTCAAGTAATGCAACTGAGATCCTCAGCTGTTATCTAATATGTTAATATGTACACCAGCTATTTTCAAGTTGATGTTTGCTTTCTATGTCTCAAATGAGAATGTATTTCCCTCATCTCACTGACCAATTAGGCTAGGCTAATTGATGAGCTCTGGGACAATGAGAAATGCTGGATTAGGGATGACAGACATCGTTTCTGAGGATGGCACCTGAGGTCTTCTTCTGGACTCCACATGCATGCACACACATGTGCAGAGACGTTTACACACACAATATCAAAAAAGTATTAGATAGTAGCAAGAACCAAATGGTTAACACGTAGTCCAAATAGTGTCAGTAGTATCATTAATGAGACTAAAAAAAACTGTAATATGGTCCCCTAAGCTAATTTGATAGGCAATTAATTACTCATTTTGCACAGTGCTAATGGATGGTGTTTTCTGGCCTCCATGAATCACATTTCTATCAACAATTAAGAAAAAAATTGAAAATTTAAGTAAATTACTGATTGTATAATGGCTCTAATCCAAAGAAAAGGGATGTTTACTGACTAATGACGCCTTCCACTGCTTCCCATCTGTATGGCATTCAGTCTTGTATCCTATTTAGAAAGAGAGATACTCCAATGTAAAAAAAAAAAATCGTAGTATGTATTTTAATTTAACTCAAAAATTTCATTTTAGTGCATAATCAATATAAAAATCAATGAGAAATTTTGGGGAGCCAATACTTCAAAACAGGATTCAGAACATGTCAAGTTCTCAGTGAGCATGTGGCTTCTTGGCATGCTGGGCAGCTCACTCCATGCGTTATCAGTGATCAGTTGGAGGAAGGAGAATCAATTTCTAGAGTTTTCTAATCGACTGTACCATGACCAAAGGTTTTATTTTATCTATCTGTCTGTCTGTCTGTCTGTCTGTCTGTCTATCTATTTGAATTTTTGAAAAAAGGTTCTCTGTGTAACAGCCCTGGCTGTCCTGGAACTAACTTTGTAGATCACGCTGGCCTCGAACTCACTGAGATCTGCTTGCCTCTGCCTCTGAGTGTTGGGATTAAAGGGGTACACCATCACTATCCAACTTCACCAAAGGTTTTAAATGGGTAGAGGTCTTTGTTTTGTGGGTCTGGAGGAATTTATGCTTCTTATTTTGAGTGGATTTAAAAGAGACAAATTAGTTTCAAGGTGACAAGCTCAATCCCCCTTCCAAATCATCTAATTCATGCAAACAAATGAATGAAAAGTTCCTGTTGACTTATGGAAGGAGGTAAGAAAACTCGGGGCTTTGCAACAGTGAGTCAGAGTCTTCCCCGTGTCAGTTGACTTGTAACCATGCACATACTCTATGAAACTATTTTCTACTTTTTAAAAATTTTAACTGATTCCTCCTGCTGGTGCAGTTTCTCCACACTTCATCGCACGTCTAAATAAGTGATCAGTAGCACTGAAGATTTCATGTGCTGAAGGCGCTGTGCCAATGCCTCCCAAATACATCTTTTTAAAATACACAGTAGTTTTATTCACACTTCCAATTTTGGATCCACTAAAGGCATTTGGAGCTGGAGGGAGAAAATGCCTGCTGTTCAACTTTTCTTTTCCTCAAGTTCTCTTTACTGAGAGTCTGCATATTTCTTGCTAAGTTCCCAAAGCACATTAAATTCCCACCAAAGACCAAGTCACTGAGGCACACTCTGTAAACAGGAGGCGTGAGCAACTGTTTTAAGACAAAAGGTGAACACTGATGCCACTGCCTTGCTCCTGAGTGGAGAGCGCTGCGCCAACAGGGATGGAGAAGGCTTTGGGAGTGGGAAATCCAGCTCAACACGTTCTTTGAAAGTCCATGGCTTCACTCCTGGGTTCTGAATCTCAGCTCGAGAAACCCGCTGAGCTGGATAATACCTGTTGTGAGGCGGCTCTCCACTTTGGAGGACTATTAGGAGCCATTCCAAATTCTACTCATTATCAACCACCTTCCCAGGACTCAAATACCGACAAGTCAAAGATGCCTTCAAATCATCCAGTGTCCCCCAGGAAACAAAATTCTTCTCAACTGAAGGCCAAAGCTTTATTCAAAGTCTAAAAATTAGACATTTAAAATAAAGCATTTCCTTCAATATCAGGGTCAAGTTAAGTAATTCAGATATACATAGAGTGTACTTCTAAGAGCTTGGAGACTTTGGGAAATGCACTGGATTCACAGAGCATTCTTTTTCTTCTGTCCCACCTTCTCAGTCTCAGTGCTGCCCCTCTACTCTGTTTTCTAATTTAATGGTAAATTAAATTTTATCTGGAATTGGTTTACATACGAGAATTTCAACTTTCATGTCAAATCAATTATCACATACAACAGAGATTGAGAAGATGTAGCTACTTAATTTTTTTTCGGGTGTATTTCAAGGGTGTTTACTGGAAGTGATTTACAATGACCAGCACTCCCTAAATAAAGACAATGATTGTGTTGCTACTATTAACTTGGAAGCACTGTAAGAAATTTTGATAATCCACGTCTTAAATAATAGCACAAACCACTCTACCTCCATAAAATATGGCAAATGAACAAAACCTCAAAGAGAAACTTCCATTTCTTTCTTTCTTTCTTCCCTTAAAATAAGCCCAAATCAAAGCATTTTAGCAATTTATTTCCTGTCACATAAAAAATTGAGATAGTTAACAAAATAATAGTGTTAATACAGAAAAGAAGTATATCTATTCATTTTGCTTGTAATTTTTTGGATGACAGAATAAGTTGATAAATGCAGTAAAGGTCAAGGAAATGACAATATAGTGGAGGCTAGACAGGATAGAATTTTTACCTGGAATTGGTATACCTATGAAGGTGTCAGCTTCAATATAAAATCAATTATTTCATAGCACAGAAGCTGAGAATATGTAGCATGCTACTTTAACGTTTTTTAGATATATTTTAAGGGTGTACAATGTATACAAGCTTCCTCAACCCTGCTTGTTTGCTTTGACAAAAGCCATTAATAGTCATTGTTCTAAATACTGATATTGACACTGTCATTTGTTGATGAAAATTATGCTAGGCTAAACAAGTCTTCACCCATCTAACACTGCAAGATTGCATGAGGTGAGTATTGCAGCCTGCATCTGACGAGGAAAAAGAAGCTCCAAGTGTTGGAATTGCTTATAGAAAATGGTGACTCCAGCAGAACTAAAGTTCAACCTATACATCTTTAATGCCAAAGTTTAAATTCATTCTGGAAGTTTTCCTGATTCCCAAGAGACTCTGAGTGAGAACTGGCCTGATTCCACAGGCTTTTGAATTCAAGGAGGCTAATGGGAATTTTGGCAAAGCAGCAGAATTTTGAAAGAGAGAGAGAGAGAGAGAGAGAGAGAGAGAGAGAGAGAGAGAGAGAGGAAAGAGAGAGGAGGACCAGAAGGAAGAAAAAGAGGAGGAGGAGGAGGAAGAAGAGACATTAAACAGCTGTTCAAGTTGCGAGAGGATGGGGAGAGAGATGAAGAGACGGTGGGTAAGGAAACAGACATAGAAAGCCAGAGATGTTTAGTAGCAGAGACACTTTCCAGCTTGTGCTGGTCTTTAGTTATGTCCTTGGTTCTCCCACCTCACTGAACCCCGTGTTTCAAGCCTTTAGAGAGCCACTTTGAATATTAGGGCTCTAGTTATAAGCCACCAATATTATCTTGTATTTAAAGAAAAATAATCTTTTCTAATTTCATAAGAAAAATGACTATGGTAAACTTAATGGGCAATTTAAAGAATTTTATACTATCAATATTTTCTCTGTCCTAACATGCTTTCTCTAAAGTATGACCCAAGAATACAATGTAATTTGACTGATTTTGTCTGTATGTAAGCACACTAGGAGAATAGGAGACAAACTCTGGTTTTGAGATGAGTGTCACCCTATAATTTCACAAGATAAGTAAAAGCGAAGCCCCTAATTTTCATTGTAAAATTTAAAATTAGCAAACTAGTATCCTTCTCTTTCAGGCCATTTCTGCTAAAGATGAATGTTTCAGAAGACTACAAGATGAATATGATTCAGACTGAGGCAAGGCAACACTGAATGGTAAATATTTTCTTTCCAAACCTATAGTCCAAGAGAAGATCAATAGTGGAAAAAGTCTGTGCCAGTAACTCAACCTCAGGAACTTATAATTTGAAAATTTTCTCAACTTTTATTAAGGTACTTTATGAATACTAGTAATATGTGTATTTAATTTGCTTATATTAAATATTAAGTTCAAATGGACTAAAAGTTGTCCACATGTCAGACACTTACTTGCCTATAAAAGGAGGGACACTGAAAACAGAACAAAATGTAACTAGACAGTGGGAATTCAGACTTGCTTCTCTGATGTATTTAGTTCTACAAAGCAACTGATCTATGAAATTGAAAATATTTATTGGCTCTGACATGAATAACCATAAAATCTAACTGAATGAATTACATTTATATATAGTGTCATGCAAAGTAAATCAAAGCATTGAATTTCAACAAGACATTGTTTCTTCTGATTTAATATCATGTCAATTTTACACAAATGCTGTATGTTTTAATGCCTGTAGTGTAAGTTGAGAAATGTAAATCTACCTATCTCAAGGTAAGCTACTTTTGGTTGATCCTTTCTTCTCTGTAGCTTTCTTCTGTTTGTTCAAGGAAAATGCTAGGCAGCCTGCCAATATCATTTAAAACATGGAAGAATACTTTAATTGACTTTTGGACATTTATTTGTTAGCTTAAACATATCTCTGTCATTTTTATTAGAATTGTGTTTATGCAAGGAATGTTGTTTGGCCTTTAACCCTAGCTATGCATCTGAACTGGGAGATCCCTGTATGCATACGCAATAAGGTACTTTAACCCTTAGTAACTGATGGGCTCTTGTCATCACCGCCATGTTTTCAGTTCAAAGGTACAGACCAATGCTTAAGGAAGACAAAGAAAAGATTAGTAATTGTAATAAAACTGTGATCAAAACATAAATATACATCTTTTATGATGTAGAGACTAGCTTCCTCCTTTATTCTGTTACAAGGTATCGCCATCACATGTGTATATGAACACATCAATGACAGCATCAAAACTGCATGCCAAACAGGCTATTTTCTACTTTAAGGAAAAATTTTGAAAATAAGACTTCACCATTTATCTTTGAAAATCTCAGAAAAACACATCATTAATAATATTAACTGAAATAGTTTCAAATTTTTATTCATCCTGGCACACCTCTTACAATGATGCTTTTTCCATAATATTCTATCACAGAAGGCCATTGGAAAATTACTTGTTGATCTTGTGAATACTACTGAATGAAGCAGAAAGGCTGTTTCACCTCTATACCATATCTTTCATCATTTAAGTGTAGTATGTTTAAGTACAGGTTTGAAGAAAAGAACATTTGCTTCAAGTTTCCTAGAACGTTTTCACCAAACCAGCCTTATTCCTTCCCTTCTGTGGCTTTCTTTCTCCATTCCTTATGTGTAATGCATAATTTGTATTGCATTATGTGTAATGCATTATTTGAAAGGACAGGGAAGAAGAGAGAAAAGAAAAATCGGAAGGAGAAGAGGTGGGAGGAAAATGGAATTTTAGCATTGAATTTTTCCTCTTTGGGGCCTAATGCTAAATTCTGCATATTCTTTACAAAAGATTAAAGCAATATCTCCCAGACTATTTTCTAGTTGAAGTTATTGGCTCTTTCCCATTTGTAGTACAGCAAGAAGGTATGGAAACTTCACTTCAATGCATGATACTGGTTTTCTATCTTCAGAGTAATTCTTTTTGGCAGAGTATGGGAGATAACTATACTCAGGGTACACCATATTAAATCTGAGACTGTTATTTTAGTAGCATTTGTTTCCTCAATGCAGGAGCAGTGCAGTTTAAAAAGAGAGAAAGGGTATATCTGAGTGTGTGTTTCATAAGCTTAATATTCATTATTCATGCATGCCATTAGAAGTAGAAGGAATACATACATATGAACATTTCTTCAGATATGTGTTCTGGGCAGTATATGCAACATCTACCTCAAAGGGTACATTTTCAGGGGGTTGGAAGGGTGTTCAATGAAGATAGCAGAAGGTGAATTCTTACAGTAATGCTCTAGAGGGTTCCAAGATCCACTAGAGTTTAAATTTCCCACTCTATGAATTAGGCTGACAGCACTTCCCCCTAAAATAATTTGAGTGAAGTAACATTTGAGAAGTTTCAAACTAGTTTTACTCTATATTTCGTCTAAATGTAAAAATATGAAATAAAGCTGACACCTGGTCTATTTTGGGAGGGGCTATAGCCCTTAAATGTTTTTTTGAGTTAAGCAGGGTTTGTGATTCTTATAAGGATGTGTGGCTAGTTGACTTAGTACTATAACTTAGTGAAGGCACACAGGAGAGTCTGTGGTTACTTTATAATTACATTATTCACTTACAAAAAAATAAGGAGTGTGCACTCCTGCTCTGCAAAATTGAAAATAAGTACTGCTGTGTCTCTTTCTGAGAATGCTTATAAAAAGTGAATAACATGGATGAAAAATGCAGTATGTAATTTAAGAATAAGAATTAAAATCTTCCTTATTTTTCCACTAAATTATTTTGCCCCAATCTGTAGAATTTTGATAATGAATAAGAAATTAGTAATAAAATTGATAAAGTGAATTTTTGAATTACCACTTGATAAAGTGATAAATGGAATTCTTTTGTCCCACTTTTACTACATGTATCTGTCATCTTAAGAAACTCTCTCAGGCATTATTGACTAAGTGCTCAGAAGGTAGACTGTGATCACTGGCAAGGTTGTAACAAATGTAAACAATTTTGTCTGTTGTACATTTAACACACTGCGGTTTAGTGACTTGAAATCCGGGGCCCCAGTACTATGATTATCTGTGTGACTCTGGCTCTATGATGCAGAAACAGGAACGTTTGTTTTTCTTTGTTGTTTTTGTTATACAAATACAGACTAGAAGGAATCAAATGGAAAGAGAATAAGAGGCAGGAGAATTTTCTATGTTGAGAATCATAGCTCCACTGATGTCTCAAAGTTGTACGATGACTAAAAGTGACTTAGCCATTTTCTTATTAAATTGAACAACGGTCATAGTTCTTGAGAGGGAATGGATTTCTTATGAAATTAGGAACATGTGAACCTGCCATTTAAGGGGTAGCTTTGGAAGCGACCAGTTGTTAAAAATATTTAAGCCCTATAGTATATGCTGGAGAAAAAAGAAGTCTTTATATGTTCTGCATGATTAACTTCAAATTCCACCATTTTGAAAACAATTACAAAAACATACACATCATGTTCCAGTAAAGCTTTGAATTAATCTGCATTTAAAAAAAACAACAACAAATAGGGCTGGGCCGGGAAGATGGTCCAAGGAAAAAGGTTCTAGCTGCCAAGTCTGTTGACCTGAGCTCTATCCCTGTGCCCACAATATTAGAAGAGAGCAGATGCCCAGAGGTTCTGTGAGTGCTGCACAAGCACCATGGCACTTGAAAACACATGCACGCACACACACACACACACACACACACACACTTAAAAAAACAAAATTACAAAGCATAAACATTTTTACATACCCATTGTTAAGGCTTAGCAGAAGTTTTAATGCTAAGAGTAATAAACTAAAGAGCAAATATTAAGACTATCTTGAAATATATAGCTATTGTGTGTCAGGGACCCTGTTAGAACTTCAAATAGGCACCATCTCTTGACTGTTAATAAAGTCATAGTCCAATCTTATTTACTTTTCCGTGTGAGTAAACTGTCTTACATGACTTCCAAACTGTGGACTGAGATGGACCCCAGAAACAGGAGGAGTATAACTCAGACACTGTTTTTATATATTTGAACATAGCTATATTTAGTAAAAAATTTTAAGACCCATTAAACCTAAGGAAAGAAAAGAAAGGAAAAGAAAAGAAAAGGCCAGGCATTGTGGCAGGTGTCTTTAATCTCAGTACTTGGGAGGCAGAGGGAGGTGGATCTCTGTGAGTTCAAGGCCAGACTGATCTACAGAGTGAGTTCTAGGATAGGTAGACCCCTGTTTAAAAAATAAAAAAAAAAAAGAAAAGAAAAGAAAAAAGAATTCTGCTTTTCAAGACTGGACTCTAAATACATTAACACTTAATACATAAGACAAAAGACATCTGTGTCTTATTCTTGAAGCTAAATATGTAATGTGGTTAGTAGATTAGTCTTGGAATGTCATTTACTGCATTGTTGTAAAGATGAACCTATACTTTTTTTTTTTTAATCTGACTAAGGCACAGAAAAAAAATGAGGTTCCAAAGGTATTTTAAGATTGTGGAGAAAGGCAATTCTTTCTCAGGAAGTGGCTCTGCACCTCAGCTAAAGACAAGAATTACTTGGGGCTTACCATGTGATTCTAACTGATTCTCACATCCATCTCTGAGTTGTTTTTCACACTAGAAACAAGATTCTGCAATTGTTTGCTCATTTGACTCAAATACCATAAGGTCTGAGGTACCAGGTAGATGGGAGGCATGAAACACAGAGGAAATTAGATGACTCCATGTTATCAGAGATTTCATAACTGAGTCATAGAGATTCCATCACTTCAGAATAGATTTCTGAGTGTCTGGGAAACCATAGCCTTATGAATCAGATGCCTGAGGTCACTGGTCAACAGCTTTTCCTCCTTGTGGAAGTTTAAATTTGGGTCTCCCTAGTGCCAAATAGCACTGGAACCCATAAGCATTTAAATCCAGTTTTGTCTTCTAGAGTCTCCAACAAGTTCTACAATAGACCATTATATTCATGTTAACTATTTTCAAGATGTAAATATTAGATAATTAAGTAAAAAAAATACAGTATAGAAGTTCCAGTTAGGAACGGAAACAAATTCTAAACTATACTAATTCCAAACTAGGCAAACATTGAAACTCTCAAATGCTGTAGAAATATTCAATTTGTACAACTTCAAAACAGCAAACTTATCACAATAAATTTTATTTATGATAAATGATTTCTAACCCAGAATTAGTTCTCAGTTACTTTCTAAGCTAGAGCTTGGCCTATAAAGCCATAGAACCTGGAATAAACTCAGAATCGACTCTAACTGAAGCTCAACCCCAGCTGCTTTCAATCTGCCTGGCGTGGGAATAATGACATGCTACCGCAGTTTGAGCTTCTTTTCTGTCAATCAGCTGACAGAAAAATCAGAGTGAAGATGACAGAATGTAGTTTTGTGTGGTTTGATGAAAGCAAAGCTGCTCTCTACCCTAATGAAAAGTCAGAATAAATTATAAGTTTCACAATTTATAATTCTTTCGGAGACAGGGCAGATAAGTTCTTCACTGTTTAAATGCTCATTTGAAAATGGAAATTTTCTCCAGACTCCTTCTAACTTCAAAACTAGACTGAAAATTATTTTAAAAAAATCAATGCTCAGTTAAGCTCTTTCCTTTAAACTTCCTATTACATTATGGCAAATCTTTGTTTTTGTTTTGTTTTGTTTTGTTTTGCTTTTCTTCCATGACAGGGTTTCTCTGTAGTTTTGGAGCCTGTCCTGGAACCAGCTCCTGTAGACCAGGGTGGTCTCAAACTCACAGGCATCCACCTGCCCCTGCCTCCTGAGTTGTGGGATTAAAGGCATGCACCACCACCTCTCTGATGACAAATCTTTGGTAAGAAAATAGCCCCTATCAAAACAAGTATTCCTCACTCATGATCATAAGCAAACTCACCGATTACAAAGGAGAAGTTATCAAAAAAAATTCTTCACCTGCCAGGTATGGTGGTGAATGCCTTTAATTTCAGTACTCAGGAGGGAGGGAGGGGCAAGTGGATCTCTGGGAATTCAAGGCCAGCCTGGACTGCTTAGTGAAATTCTAGGCCAACTGAGAGTGCAGAGTGAGATCCTGTATCAAAAAACAAAGTTTTAATTCTGGGGCAAGGGATGGAGATTTATTTAAAAGAATTCAAGTCAAGGGGCTATGTCTTCCCTCTAATTGGAAAGTAGAGACACCTGTCCAATGTAGAGTGCCTTCTGGTACCTCTTTGTCCTAGGTAGAATGCTAATGATAATTTTCCATTTGCATTTCTGCATGCTCAGAGATCACTGATGTCCTCTGACGAGGCTTCCAGCGGGAGGACTCTGGAGTGAGTAAGCCCTAGCAGAAGAGTCCTTCCTTGTATTCTAGCAAAACAAGGCGCACAATAAATGTAAATCCAGGCAGCTAGAAATTTGTTATCACCTTGTTCTTGGTCTCATTTATAAGAGACATACATGACAAACATTGCCTTTCTGTTTATTTTAAATGTGCAAGAAGAAAGCCAAGTACAGATCTTTGAAATTTCCCACCATTTTCTTCTTCCCTTTGTGCAAAACTCGTCACTGATGTGTGTAAAAGCAATCATCAAGCCAGTTTTGAAGGATAGTGAACTACAGATAAAAGCACAACATAATGGTATCAAAAATGCTGTGAAAAAGTTACCATTATGAAAAGGGAAAAAGAAACCCAGCTAGTCCTATAATTATTTATGTGCTAACATGATACATTTTGAAATATGGAAGGAGCTTAATTTAAATGATATTTAATGCTATTATTACTCTATTCAATAAATCCAAAGCGAGTTAATATTTGATCTCAAGTTTTTAGGAGGAGCTTGAAGCTCTTTCCTTAAATCTGCTTTCTCTGTGTCCGTATGATTAATGTTCGTTTTCCTCTCCTTACATGAGACAATTGGACAATGCCCAGAAAAGCGTTTCAGAGAAGGTGATGGAGCTATCATCATACATGTATAAGTCTGGATATATAATCACATACATAATCACATAATAACCTATCAACCACTTCATCTAATACATAGCTCTATCATCATTTCATCAAAGAAACCTGGATTGTCTTTTGCCTTTCGCAATGGAATAAAAAGGGATTCTTAGTATGTAAGATTTTTTTTATCAGTATTTACTTTAGTTTTTCAACTTTGATTTCCTTCACTGAATATCAGAGTGCTAATTTATGAATGGTAAGAATTTTGCATACTTACTATAACTTCTCTACAGATTCCTTTCTCCCAGCACTCTTTATGGGAATATTGTTATTTTCGAGTTGACTTAAGGTGATTGGTGAGTTTTCTGGATGCATGCTAATGATGATTAGCAATGCAAAAGAGATGCTGGATTTGCAAGTTCTAATCTCAAAAGGACAACATAAAAATTGCAATCACGTTGGGGAAGTGTATAAACAATTGGTGGCTTTATTAGAGATGTTTCTGTAATCATTTTAATGTGTAAGTCAGAATTGGTCAATATGTCCAAATGTTTGATATAGACCTTGTTGGAAAGTAGAAGATATTTCCCTTTGCAGGGCATTTCCTGTTTGTAATTAGACACCATTTACTGTGGGGCAGAATACACTGCTGGAAATGATGCCTCTAGAGGAGTGTCAGGAAACACTGCTGCCTGAGAGCACCAGCTGTCATTCATTTTCCATGACGTCATTCTCATTCTCTATTTCCCAGGTAACCCCAGCTACCTAGAAAAGGAAAAGTATTTATGCATGAGAAATTTGTTAGAAACTGGTCAGGTGGGGCAGAGTTTTGAAGAGCTTTAACTTAGATGGCAATAAGAAAAATAATACGACACTTAAGTGCTAAAGTTGTCTGAAATTTGGGGATGGTAGTTGTTTAAAAGCTAAAAATTAGTCATTAAATACTTTTAGTTCTTATTCATTTGCCAGGTTATTTAAGCAAGTTGGTTAACTTCCCACATCTGAAGAAAACTGATAATAGCTGTATGAATATTAAAGACACACTAGAGAGGAAACACACCAAGTATAGAACGTTTAATATACACTAATTAAAAAAACACTATTTCTGCTCTTAATATTTTAATACATTGGAGAAAACAAAATAATCGATTCTCTAATTTGGTAATTGGTGAATGCATCTCCTCTCTAACGGCGATACCTCATCTGATCAGGGGTATCATCGGATCCATGCCACCAATTATTGTTCTTTTTGGATTTCTCCCATCATTCAGATTCTAATTTGTGCATCTAATGGGAACTAAACACTTACTATATGTTAGGAACTGAGCTGGGGAATAGATATAATAAATCAGTAAAAAAATACAAAAGTGGTTCAATCCCTCACTGATGTTGTGTTGTAGTGATATGCCCTGCTTGTGGTATTATTTTCAATATATGTTCAACAACTATTAACTTTTATGGCTTCTTATCCTCAGAACTATATGTCTCAGCGAATTAATCTCAAAACTGATCATTAGTGTTCTATGGGTATGTAAAAGGGAATGCAAATTATGGCTCATTATTAGAATGTGCACGGCTTTGCCTTGCTTGAATTTGCATGAAGAATACTCAAAGTATTCTCCTTTCAAAATATAAACTGCAAAGTTTCTGGTAAATGAACAGAAGTTAGTGACTAGCAATATTATTGCCATACTACAGTTTTGTAAATGAAGGAGCTGTAAGAGTTAAAAGATGAAAAACCAAGGTAGAACACTTGCTATTTCCCTCCCAAATTCCTCAAATACACAAACTAGTAATGTTTTCACATTTTCTTTTATAATAATTACATCGATGTATAATACATGAATTTCTCAATTTATATTTATTTTTATTTATTTATTTTTTGTCTGTTTTGTGTTTTGAAACAGAGTTTCTCTGTGTAACCCTGGCTGTCCTGGAACTCCCTCTGTAGACCAGGCTGATCTCAAAATCAGGTTTCAGCCTGTCCCTGCCTCCAGAGTTCTGGGATTAAAGGTGTGTACCACCACCATCCAGCCTTATATTTATGTTTTTAAAGTTGTTAGCTTGGAGAAATACCAGTCTTCCTTCTTCATGTAGTGGAAGCGTGGGTCTCAGAGAAAGAGACCAATTCAGCACCATGGACAGAACGCCCAAGAAACATTCGCTTAGGTTAGGGCTAAGGAATACACTTAGAAAACAAACACGCAAATGAAAACAAACAAGTCAGATGGAAAGCAAACAATAACGAAGAGAAAGCAGAAGGATCACAGACACAAAAAGAACACCCTCCTCCCCGCAAACCACAAAAGATTTGTATAGTTGAGGAGGTAGGGATGGTCTGGAAATAGGGGAGAGGAAACCATGATCAGAATGTATCATAAGATAAAAGTATTTTCAGTAATAAGAAAATAAATAACCTTAGGTGTAAGATCGGTTTTGAAGATGTATCAGTTCAGACTAGATTCCACAATTCTACGTATTGATTGATTATGGTTTTCTCTAATAGTCTACATTTTTTGCAAAGCGAAGTTTCCTTGATGTGGGGTGAGGACTACACTTACCTCTGGATATAAGGACACATATTTAGGATGTAGTGGAGGATTATACTGGCTTAGCAAATTGGTGGTTGGGGGTACTTCTCCAAGATCCAGGACTTCATTAACTTCAGTAGTTTGCTAGGCTTTCCAGTACTAGGCATGACTTACTTCTTGTTGAGTGAGTTCTAAGTCCAATCAGAGAGCTGTCAGTTACTTCCAGGCTGTGTGTGTCACTACGGTACCCTTCCTTCAGTTTATCATGCCATGGGGGTGGTGGTTGTGGTTCATAAGCATCATAAGCAGCTAGGAAGAAGAGTTGGTTACTGCCTTATTTTTAGAAGCTTACTTGATGCTTTCTGGTACCATGGAAGCTAGTCCTTTTAGGTCAGTTCTAGCTTAGAGACCTCAGCTTCCTGTATCTCAAGTACGTGGTGTCTTCAACAACAGGAGCTTATCTTCTCCTGCCCCTGAGGGACACCAAGGTCACTATTGTCAATAGCAATAGTCTTTAGTGTTTTGAGAGTTTCTTGAACAATCCTGATCAACAAATCAAAAGAGGGCTTATCATGCCTAGTGCTGAGGTTTTCACTATGTGGTTTTGGCTTTTGGAGGGAGCATTGTCAGCCCAGATGACAGACTTTCAGGGATCACTGCAGAAGAGAGGGTGGGAAGATTGTAAAAGCCAGAGAACCAGGGAACTTGTTGTGAGATTCTATCTCCTAAGAATGGTAAAAGCGACACACACCAAGTCTCACCAACATGCCTACCTAAGCATGAGCTGAACCAGGACAACAGCAATAAACACACTAATCTTCAACCTTATACAGGGAACTATAAGCAGGTAAGGAATGTTGAAAGGGGGTGAAAGCCTTCTCCAGGGAAGAGACAATAATTGATCATTCAGTAGTAAATGATCAGCCCTGAAACATATATACAAGTAAAATTGTACAGACTGAGAAGTTTGTATTTATGTATTTAGGAATACATGTACACACACACACACACACACACACACACACACACCAAAAACTATTGAAAAAAGGCCATGAATTTGAAAGAGAGCAAGAAAGGGTGTACAGGAAGGTTTAGAGGGATGGAAGGGAAGGCAGAAATGATATAATTACATTATAATCTAAAAATATAAAAGATACAATTACAGAAAAAGATATAATCTGATTCTATCTACCTTTCTTTTTCAAACATAAGAGACAAATGAGTATGGAAGGATGTCCACCTAGATAGTAGAAAGTTTACTCCTCTCTATCTTATGGAAACACAATGGCCCTTTCAAAGGCATGCATCATGTTAATAAATGCGTCAAAGGTGTCATTAGGTTTAATAGCACCTACTCACTCAGACTATTACTCCATGGCTTTTAAAGTTAGTTTAATGTGTATTAATGGAGTGAAACTGAGGAAATTACAGATTGAGTTTCCCTGGGCACAAGTTGAACCAAGAATGTAGGGAGAATGTTGGTTAATATTGTCTTCTACCCCATTCTCTGTTCACAGTAAAGATCAGTCACTCTCCCCCAGGGAAAGAAGTGCACGCTTAGTGCATTTTTATGGTTTTAACACAGGAAACTGTCTTAGGTTGAGTTGTCAAAGGTTCATCATTTTCTGTGGGGAATAAGAAAAATTGTTCTCTTTTGAGATTAAATTCCTATTTTATACATTCATATTTTTTTGAGAAACAGATAGCTTCTTATTGTCTTTTCCTTCCCTAGTCCACCTGCAGTTCAACTTAGAGGGCCGAATCCATCTCATTCTACTATTTTACTATCATTTATTGCAGTCAATGATGAAGTTTAGCTAGTTAAATATTCAAGCAAAATATGATAATAAACATTATTACTGCTAATATAACTAATGTGAATAACTGAAAAATCCAAAGTTTTGATTTCAGACACATGTGATACAGGAAGACTTCATTTCAGAGATTAGGAAGATTAGAAAGTTATTTAACTGTGACTTGCAAAAATATAAAGAAATGAAAACCACATTCATTTGAATTATATTTGAAGGAAACAAAAATAATTGCCAAGGTAAAATCTGCAGAACCAAGCTTTTAAGTGGCTTAGGATGGAAAATAGCACTTAGCACATCTGACAGCTGGTTGATCACAGCCAGGCTTTTGCGTGGCATCTTTGGTCAACAGAACAGAATCAACAGCACCATGGCAGCACTGTGAACATCTCTAAAGAATCCTGGTGAAGATCCCCACTGCATGCCCAAAAGCTCAAATGTCAAAAGAAAGCATCTAATTTTGCTGTTTCAGACACTAGAGAAGGAAGGGCTACTAGAACTGTTAAGACTTACATTTTTAATTTTTAAATAATATGTAAATATTTTTATATATTTTATTTCAGTTAAATCTTTAAATTGTTAAATTTAATATTAAATTGAATGAAATTTAAATTCATTCTAATTTTTATTTAAATATTTAAGTAGTTATAGATCATGTTTAAATATCTTAAATATTTAAAAATTTAACTGACGTGAAGTGTTTTCTGAGCAATTAGTAAGGAAAAATTGGTGCTCAAAGTAATGCCTTTGTCCACACCTAGCTCACATTACTTTTATTTATTTATCTACAGATGGTGTGGGATTAGTAGATCTGGAAGGTGCTTTAAGGCATAGGTCACGAAGCTCAGATGCTTACGACAGTCCATAAGTAAGCTCAATAGAACAGAAGCGGACACACTCTGAGGAAAAGCCTGTGCGCTTGCTAGAAAAAGCCTGTCAGCCCCTCTGAAACTAGAAATTTGGATTTCTAAAAGCAATTTCTCTTTAATTTTTAAAAATTTTAATTTCAACCTTTTTTTTAAGTAAACGTCTTCCCGATTTTTAAAACGAAGTAGATACATTTGTGGGTTGAATCTGGCCCCTAGGCTGTCTGTCAGCTTGGGGCATGTGGGAAGGCATATGGACTTCAGAGAGGCTTCTGGAAAGTGCTACATGATAATATTACTGAGAATTTGCGGTGGGGTGCCAGGAAATATACTGTGGTTGTGTGAGTTCTGAGTTCATTTCAAAGTAAGGATACTTGACTCCAATACGTTCTCTGCTGTTCTGTGAAACAGTCTTCCTCGTCACTCCCTAGAGCATGCTCACACCTTGCATTCTCTTCCCATGTGCAAACCGAGGGTTCACAGATGATTTGGGGTGATTCCCAGATAACTCTTTAAAAGTTATATATGCATTTTTCTACACAGTAGAAAAATGATAACTTATAGAACTTGGTATTTTGTGGGTTTCATTTCACAGATAAAGCCCAATGAAAAACATAGTGTGTTTAAATAATATTAAGTAAATAAAGTAGCTCATATTTGACGATGGTGGAAATTATTAAGGACACCAGTAAAATGGACAGTTTTGGAGTCCTGTATTGGAGTTCCGTATTTTCCATGGAGAAAGCATATATAGAGACTTGTCTAGCATTGCAAAGAACTTAGTCTCCATGACTACCAATGATTTAGCTTCCTGACTTTTTTAGGATTGCCTTTGAATATCATGGGGATTCTTCCAATCTTCACAGTAGAAACTCCTTAAAAGACTCGACCTTAGAAATCCAAATTTGATTTATATTCCCAGATTTTTTTTTTGAATTTTTGAGACAGGGTTTCTCTGTAGTTTTTGGTGCCTGTCCTGGAATTAGCTCTTGTAGACCAGGCTGGCCTCAAACTCACAGAGATCCATCTACCTTTACCTCCCGAGTGCTGGGATTAAAGGTGTACGCCAACACCGCCTGGCCCCAGATTTCTTTTTTTTTTTTTAAATATTTTTTATGGTTTATTTTAACTTTATTTTATGTGCATTGGTGTGAAGGTGTCAGATCCCCTGCAACTGGATCTTCAGACAGTTGTGAGCTGCCATGTGGGTGCTGGGAATTGAACCCGGGTCCTCTGCAAGAGCAGTCAGTGCTCTTAACCACTGAGCCATTTCTCCAGCCCCTGGCCCCAGATTTCTTAAAGATAGAATCATTTATGAACACAGTTCACCCCCAAACCTGTAAGGTAGGAGAAGAGAACCGACTCCTAAAAGTTGTCCCATGAACTCCGCACAGGATCCACAGGATTCATGCACCTAAGGACACTTGCATGTGCACACACTCAAGTAAATAAAACTACGAAATCGGGGCCCAATATTTTCAGAGTAGCCCCACTTAATATATCTGATTGCTTAGTTTAAGGAAGACATTACCTTAAAGACTTTAACTATAAAGTCCATGTCACGCTAATGAAATACAAATTAAAGTAGATTGACCGCTCTGCTTTACATGTTCTTTTATTTAAATAGTGCCATTGTCAAATAAAGTAACCAACATTTGCATTATAGTAATATTGCTGCTTTCACAGTGACAAATGCCACGCGGAGAAAGTTTGTCAGAGAAAGTCTGTTTAAGTCCTTCTGCCCTAAGGGTTCCCTTTGGGGTAAAAACAGACACCCACCATCTGTACCCCTGGATAAACAATCGGGCTGGCAGGGCTGCAGCAGAATCTCAGATGCAAGATTCTGAACTGCAGGGGATTCAAGTTTGGCTCTTTTCTAGAAAAGGGCTTTTACCAGTAGAGTTGCCCATGCTCCGTGGTCACAAAGTAAGACCCTGCAGAGGACCCTGGCAGTCAGTAGACAATCCCTCATCTGTCTCCACCTCACTGGGGAAAATAAAAACAGCAGGAAAAAAGCATCCCCAAGTGGCTTCTTCAACGGAAGATTTAGATGGCTCCTCACACATTCTACAACCCATCCCATTACATACTGACAGCTGTTGACGCCACCCATTTTAGCTTGTGCTACCATTTTCAACAACATAGCAATGAAATTCAGGTTATCTTTTTCACCTCAGTATATCTTTATGAAAAATCACCCAGGAAGCTGCAACATGAAGGCTGGGGACTTGGGAGCGATTCATCCCCCAGAGAACTCTTAGATACCTTTTTATTGAAACCTTCCCTTTCAAAGGGCACCATTTCCAAGCCTGGCTTCTGAGAAACATCAGGCAAGGGACATCCAAAACTGATAGCCAACATGCTGGTCTAGCCAGCCAAACTGACTGTTGCAGATTCCAGGCAGACTATTTGAATAGCCAATCAGGCAGGACTGCTTTTGCCTTAGTGTCCCTCTGTGGAAAGCATCTCTGTGTCCAATTTCCTATGACCTCCTCGAGTCTGTACAGTGCACCCCAGGTACCTCTTTCAGTGAAAGGGATGGTTCTGGGTTCAGCCGTTCTCTCTGTCCTCGTGAACTCAAGGCATTGGTTGCCCTCCGGTGCCCACAGGCACTGACACCAAAGCGTGCATCTTACCGGTTCCTTTGCAGACCGTGTCCATTGCGCTGTCCAGAAGGTGTCCCCGCGCACCCTGGAAGCTGGGACCGGGCTGGACCGCCGGCCTGCGACACGGCGCGTGACAGCGGGTTTGCGCTTGGGCTGGAGGAGCCGGACCTGGCCCGCTCCGCCCGCGCCACCCCGGTTAGCACACGTGGCTTGGCGGCAGCCGGTGCGCTCGGGTCCCCGCGGCCTCTTGGTTTCTGGAGCCAGCGCGGCGGCACCTGGGGCTTCAGAACACGTGGGGACACGCGCCGGAGACCAGAGACTCGGCACGGGTAGGTGGGGACGCAAAGACGCTGGCTACCAGGGGACCGATTACACCCAGGGTTCTTCTCTGGAGCTCTCAAACCGAAGGTCAGGCCGCTGTCACCAGGGCCTGTGTAGAACACAAGCTCAGGCTGGAGATTCAGCTCCCAGTGGGGTGTCGCACTGCAGAGCCTCTAGTTCTCGCCAGTTGGGGGAGCCCCATCTAGGGCGGGAGATGAGTGTCTGTTTTGCAGGGCTACACTGAAGCCCTGGGGGTGGCCGTGGGCCTGGGGCAGAAGTTCTCTGTAAAACCTTGGAAACAGCAGCAGGAACCTAAGGTGGCCTTTAGGATAGCCTGTCCTCGGAAGAATTCCCCTCACTATCAAAGGCTGCTTGGAATCACCTAAGGAGCCAACTGAGAACACTTGTGCAGCTGCAGACCCTTTCCAAGTTCACTAATGACCTTGCCTACTTCCTCCACTCAAGGTGTTTGTCTAAGTGCTCAGATTTCTGACCTGGGGACGTACACGGCCATTTACTTTCTGGTTCTTAGGGGACAATAGCACGGACAAAAACAATAATAACAAATTAACTTCTTTAAAAGCTAATGAAACAGAGATAGAATTTGTGCTCTTTTTAGGAAAGGCTGAAAAGATTCCAGAGACTGGAGAGAAATCCAATTTTAATTTACAATGCAAAACTAAGTAACAACTTCTGTATCTGCTGTTCTGGAAAGGTAAGATTCCGAAGAGACCAGCAGGAAGATGTTTGCTCTCACCAGAAATATTACAGTTCTAAGTAGTCTGCCCTGAACTTCCAAGCCCTTAGAACTCTTCAGCACTAGCTGTTGGTTTTATGCCCAGATCTGCGCAATCCCCGCAAGCCAACAAGGAAACCAGTCCCCTATATAAAAGCAAAGAGCGTTTATTTTATGCAAGTTTGCAAATTCGGTCTCTCCGCATGTCCAACGTATTGGAATAACCAGAGAGCCCTGAGCTCAGTTAGAGTTGGGTTTTTATAGTAGTAAAGGTGGGAGTGAGGGGGTCTCTGAGGCTCAGGACCCCTGATTGGCTGACATTTGTCCAGGGGTGTCCGGGTGAGTGTGCACTGACAGGTGTTTTTTTATCTACAGTGCTTGGAATGCCAGGCATTTCCTTTGAAAGGTCTTCTCTTGGGTGGGGGCTGGATAATCTCAGCTTGTGGTTCTTTCCTGCTACCAGGTATTGCTTCAGGGTAAACTGAGACTCAGGCCTCTTATTAAATTTATCAAGGGCCAAGTTATACTCCGGCAGGTAATAATGGTTGGACGTAAAGAACTTCCTTTGGGTGACCTGCCCAGACTTAGCTTACCATGGCTGGCTCCCACAGTTGGCTCCTCCTCTGATCAACTAAGGGTAAAGGGTACCCACCAAAGTTGGCTAAAGAGTTCTGCATGCCGAGGGGGCGGGGCACTTTCTTGCTGTTTTTTTTTTTTTTTTGTCTTACTTTTGCTCTGCATTTGTATGCCTGCAGGAAGCATTCTGCAGGAAAGGTTGTTCCTGTCTTGTCTCATCCCCTTTCCTCTGGGTAGTATCATAGTCCCTAAACTTCAACTCAGATAGTTTTATAAATCCCTTTCTCCTTCCCTGACATCTCCAGTTCCCTCCCTCCCTCCCTCCACCTCTCTCTTTCCTTTTAAATCTTGACATTAATAGATATTAGTGTGCTCTTTGCCCACCCCCTCAACTTCTGTTCAGGATCCCACCTTTGAATTTAATCTTCTATTGTCTTTTAAAGGATGGATGTAAGTCCCTCCCCACCCCCACCTCATGGCTTTGGGTTAAAATTGCTGGTTGTCCTGTATTTCCCTCATCAGTTTGACTTCAGTTCTTTTAGGACTGTGCCCTAGGAATTTGGTTTCCTCTGTCAATAGCCGAGCTAACAGATACCGTGCCCCTTGAACTGCCTTTGAATCCTTTAAAGATATTGTGGAGCTAGAAGAAAAAATACAATAGAAATTTGGGTGATTCGTTTTAAAGTGAAACAGCCCTGTCCCTGCAATATAGATTCCACCTGCTTGGAAGAAAACATCTCCTAATTTTTATACAGAAGATTGAAATGTTAAAAACATAACTCATGGTAGGTTGGGTGTGAGGGTTGGGACTGAAAGCTATCATGCGAAGAAAGGGGAAGGATTACATGTACTGATTGATGGGCAGCTCCAGACCATCCAGACGAGGGTTAAGCAGACTAGAAATGGAAAGAGAAGGTAAATCTGTAGCATGAATTTTAATTGGTCTCAATAATAAAAACCTGGAGTCGGATGTTAGGGGGTGAAAGCTGAAAGATCCGAGATGCAGAACAACCAGTCACTAGTTCTTACCTCAATGGAACCCTCAGAACAAAGGCGGTCCTGTCCCTATGAATCCTCAGACTCCTCTGAGCTCCTATCTCCTCCCACCTTAAATTCCTATCTCCTTCCACCTTTCTCTGCCCAGCCATGTACCTCCTGTCTCCACCTCCCTAGTACTGGTACTAAAGGCCTGTGATCCCAAGTGCTGGGCTCACCTTTCGGTGAGCTCTGTTTCTATTTTAGACAGATTCAATCTCGTGTAACCCAGAGTGACCTTGAATTCACAGACTTCTGTCTGCTTCTGTCTCCTGAGTGCTGGGATGAAAGGTGTCTGCCTGGCCTCTATGGCTATCTAGGGTCTTAGCTCTACACTCTGATCTTCAGGCAAGCTTTATTTGTTGGATCACAAACAAAATATCACTATGGAAATCTTGGTAGAAATGCTTTTCATCAGAGTGGGCACAGTGATGATTATACTGTGATACCAAGGTGGAGGGCTTCCCAACAGTTTGGGTCATCATTCCTTGACAACATACTGCATGGATATAAAAGGAACGTTTGAAATTGTGGATATAACAAATACATGTAGGCTAAATTGCAGCTAAATCTTTATTATTTTTCTTTAACTTTAATTTTTGAGAGTTTCATTCATTAGTACAGTAGCTATGTCATTCCTTTCCTTCTTCTCTCTCCCAAATTCACAATCTCTTCTTTATGCACACATGTATGCACACATGTATGCATAACACATATATGAATGTATACACACATGGATATATACCCTACTTAGTCAATTATTGTTGGTTATATGTATATGTGTCCAGGGATGACCATTTGAGATTGTACACCTGATGTAGGAGGTCATTTGGAGAGGAAATTGATTTTCTTCTCAGCAGCCATTGAACACCTGTAGCTTTTCATCTAGGGGTGGAGCTGCATGGCACTTTCCCTGTCCGTACTGACATGCTATCTGGCAGTCAAACCTTTCACATTATCCTAACGCCTACTCATGGCAGCAGCTTTCTGGAGGCAGTCACTCCTTCAAAGTCATATACAAGTAAGAGAAGTCAGGCCTCTTGTATTGAGAGGGGGAGAGTTTTGGTCTCATGGGTCTTTTCTTTTCTCATTGCTGTGACAAAATACCTAAGTGGGGGGTGGGAAGCTTCCAGAAGGGAGAATGTATTTTGGTTCACATTCTAAGAGGGAACCTCAGCAACACAGAGCGCACATTGGTAGTCCTGTGGAGTGGCTGTCACATTGTGTCTGCAGGAGCTGGCGGAGAGATGAGTATTTACTCTCTGATTCCTTTCTTTTTTATACCACCTCATCCCAGCCCATGAAAAGGTACTGTATATGCAGGGGGAGTCTCCCTCCTTAGTTACATGTCTCTGGAAACTCCCTCACAGACTCGTCCGGAGGTCTGTTGCCTTGATGATTCTGAACCATTCAAAGTGACCATAAAGATCAGCCATTGCAATACTCAAACCAAACTGGCAAAGACTCTCTTAAAGGTGCATTGCATTAGAGTCCTCTCAATGCACCCTTATGAAGATTGGAACAAAGTGTTAGAATTCCGTAAGCCATATATGTAGTGGTAAATATTAGTCTAAATAATATTTTAGAAAGTTCCTGGTGCACACCATGATTATAAAAATTTATAATACTGATAATTATGCTTTATTCATAATAGATTGGTTAAATGAAATGTGATAGATGTCAAATTTGAAGAAATCTCATAGCCTTTCTGAGCCTAGAGAGCGTCTTCTGTGAGGTAGAAATAGCACAATGTCCAGCGACTGTCAGGTGAATGTCAAAGTAGGTGACAGAAATAAAAGTGCTCTGTGAATTGGAACTACATGTGTATTATCAGATATATAATCAAAAGGGACCCAAGTGGAAATCACAGAGTGGATTGAGTAGAAAAGGAATATTCTGTAATTCCAGTCAGCTTTGCACACACACACACACACACACACACACACACACACACAGTTGTAGAGATTTGCATGGATAGGGAATTTATAGATTGCTTAATTTGCCTATATATATATATATTTATTTATTTACTTATTTAGTCTTTTGGCGACAGCGTTACCCAGCTATCCTGGAACTCATTCTGTAGACCAGGCTAGCCTCGATCTCTAGTTTGCCTTATTTTATATGTGAAGGCACAAATATTCATAAGTTGTCTGCAATCTTCCTAGCACACCTAAGAATACTGTTGAAAATTCTATACTGAAAAGGTGGTGCCACCAATGACAAAAAGAGCCCATGGATGTTAAAGGAGTGTGGGAAGAGATATTTGGAAGGGTTTGGAGGGAATCTATGTAGTCTAATTCCGTATGTATAATGGTGGTTCCATGGAAAGAAGCAGTAAGTTTATGGAGCGGCTCCTGTACGGCAGCTTGCTGCTAGAAACACAGCGAAGCACGACATGATTGCCTTGCCTGCCTTCTGAAACCTGGTGGCCTAACCAAGAGAGCTAGCAGTCACGTGAGCCTCTGTCTTAAAGGTCTTAGAAGTGGAGATGTAGCAATGAGTTCAGAGGCTAAAAGATAACAAGAAGTAAAAACATTTCAGACTGGTTAGACGTCAGGCTGACAGGATTTACTGGTCATTTGAATAAGACGTCTATGGGGAGAAAGAGTCAAGAATGTCAGACTTTTTGCCTGAACAACTGATTAGCTATACAGTTTTCTTAGATGGAGCAGGATTGTGGTGATGGGTTTGGACGGAAATGGGAGAAATGATTACTTTTTCTCTGCTTATACGATATCTTAAATAACAATCAAGCACCATAAAGGGATTTTTGAGTAGGAGTCTGGAGATCGAAGGAGACTCAGTAAGGCTGGACATCAATTCTTGAGAACTGTGTTTGAACATGAAATTCCATTATCGAGAGTTGCTTCTGATCTGTAATTGTAACAGCTTCCTGTTGTTATCATGTTTGTTCATACTATGCAATTTTGAGCAGAAGGCTGAATGCAGCTATTGCAGTAGTTTTATGTAAAGGAGGAACAGATTTTTATCAAGTGGGAATCAGTGTCTTCTACAATTTTATGTCAGGCATGGCAAACTGGGACCACTCTGAAGGTAACTCTTGACCAAGAAGTCAGCCCAGTAGCACGCTTCTATGTTATGAAGAGATAAGGGTTGTGCCCACTATGGGGGTGTGGCATATACATTGGGGTCCAGACACTGTTTCACAGGTTATCCATAATTATGAGAGTTGTTCAGAAGGTCTTGCATGATGGTAGAGCTCCGGGGCTCTTGTTGCCGTGTGACTAATACAGAGACACGGATGTAGTGAGCAGTGTAGATGCAGCAGCCGGATGAAGTCCTGGAGAGGACAGCTGTGACTTCCAAAAAGCAAACTGTGATACACTAGGCTCATCTAGTGACATTATTTCAAGATGTGTATATTTAGAAATTCGACACACTTCTCCTGTGACTAAGCTGGATTCTCCATTGCTAGAGAGACTAAGAATTAAGGGACTTCAGAAAAGAATGTTTAGGAGTTCTTACCATTGACATGTCTTATTATTTATATCATGTCTCTACTACCTTGCACAGTGTCTGGCACAGAAAGTAAATGTATGTCTGTGTCACAGTGACTATTTCACACCTTAATGCAGAAGTCTTTGCCTTGCATTATGTTATTGTAGCAGCATTTAGTCACTCCTTATATGCTCTGTTATTATCTTTTGAATACAGTAGATACAAACAGACATCTAAGGAACAATAATAAAATAGAATACAGTGAGATAAAACAAAACAAACACTTCAGAATTGGTCAAAACAGAAAAACCACAAGAAACACAGATAGTGAGAAAGACTCATATGCTCACAATATAGGAATCCCTTAAAGACACAAAAACAGAAGCCACAGTATATACACAAAGGACCTATAATGTGAGAGAAAATACCCTGACAATGTTATGAGACAATGGACCCTCAAAGATGCTGTTGAGTTCATTTTGTTTTGGCTATCTACTGCTGAGCATAGGACTTACCTTAAGAGTGTTTCTTCCTCCACTGAGACTCCCTTGGAGAAAGCTAATTTTTCATGTGCAAGGGTGTTTTTCAGTTCTTGTGGAAGCCAATCACCATCCCTTTAAGTGGCAAGGGCATACTTAGCAAGTTTTTCAGGGTATGAAGTGTCTAAGGGTAGGATAGCAAATACCAGAACTCCATCCCTCCTATCCAAAGCAGACAGCTGCCAGAGAAGCAGAAATCTAATTATTGCTCGTCCTCCTAAGCTTAAAGGTGGTCTTACATGCTTCCTTGACAGAGTTCCCTGGGCAGTCGCTGTGACCAATAGGATCAACATTCTAGTAGAACCGACTTGCCACCTTTGGTAATGACAAATGTGTAAGTATGCGTACATTAGATTTAATTACATATTTACTTAAGACATACACGTATATTAAATGATATAATAAGCAACATTATAACTAAGTGAGATCTTCACATAATTCCTAATGATGGAAATATCTGGATTTTTTTGGAATGGTTGCCCAGACTTATGTCACAGGGTCTCTCCTCTCACGCAAGTATTTCATGTCCTAAATGAATTCTCCCTTCTGAAAAAAATGTCTTGTCGTTGACTTTGAGTTGTGTCGTGACTGCAATGTTTACGCAGCCACCCACAATGAATGAGGGTCCCTCTTTTCCCATATCCCTATCTCTGTTGTTGTCATTTGTTTTCTTCACGGTGGTCATTCTGACTGGATGAGGCGGCTTTCTTAAAATAGTTCTAGTTTGCATCGTTTGATGGCTGGAGTCATAGGACACCTTTCACAGCGCTCACTGGCTCTTTGCACTTTTCCTTTGAGAACTTTCTGTTATAACAGCTGGCCCCTTTGTTGTTTCGATGTTTTGCTGGTTTGGTGTTTTATTTTGGCAACTCTTCAGAATGCCTAAATGTTAGCCTCCTCTCTGAAGTATAGCTGACAAATTTCCCTCTCCTCCTATAGGCCTTTTATTCTGTTGATAGTTTCTTTTTGCTGTGCCTAAGCTTTATACTTCCATGGAATTTGATTTGTCAGTCTTAGGTTTAGTGCCAGTGTTTCTGGGGTTCTACTCAGAAATTTCTTGTTTATATCGTATGCTTGAACCAGCTTATTTTTAAATAGAATTGTCACTCTAACTTGCATGATATGAGTATGTTTGAATTTATGTGTACCCCTTAGCATCCATATATTTTAAAAATTTTATTTCCCATTATAGAATTTTATTTATTCCTTGACTATTTAATATATTGTATACACTGTGTTTTGGTCACTGTCACTCCTCTCCTCCTGCTTACTCCTCCCAGACTTCTCCCTGCCACCTTTCCATCTGACTTCACATCCCTTCCTTTTCCTTAATAACCCACATTTTAACAAAGCCTGCCATTTGTGTTCCTTTGTCCATAGTCTTTTGTACCATGAAACATTTAAAACAGTCATGATGAATTACTTCTCCATAAGAATTCTACTCTGACCCCACCATCCTGTCCTTGAACATGTTATCTATCTACCGTGCTAACGCTTCACTTCAGTGAGAGCTGCTCCTGATAACCTAGTATTAACTATATCTTAAGACTTCCTACATCATACTAAGATGTATCTTGTTCTTGTTGTAAGACCATATTATGTAACATGGTCTTTAGGAACTTTGCCATGGGGCTCGGCAATCAGAGGAATTCAATTGCTATTTCGTCACGATGAGTAGATGAATCTATGAATGAAAGTACTGTTTCCATTGTCTCCTAAAAATAGACATTATGCTGACATACTTGACGCATGTGTCGTAATTTCCTGCTTGTAAGTTTCTGTTTGAGCTAACTACGGTTTCCTGGTGGCTGTGTGTCCTGGTGGGTATCATCTGCCTGTTCACCGGAGACCTGATGCTGCTGTTAGAGCTAACTACGGTTTCCTGGTGGCTTTGTGTCCTGGTGGGTATCTGCCTGTTCTCCGGAGACCTGATGCTGCTCCTGCTTGCTTCACCTTCCTCTTCTTCATTTTCATGCATTTCTCGCTTCCACCTACAGGCCTAGAGTGGCTCCTGCTAGAGCAGGAAGTCTGTGAGGAGCATCCCCTGAAGACGGCCTTGGAATCAAGCCCTCCCTTTTGCTGGTTCTTCATGCCTGTTCTTCTGCTCACCTTCCTTGCAGCTCACCTGGTTCCCGCTGCCCCGCCTCACCTTTTGATCATCCGCCTTGCCTTCCAGCTCTGGGACCCTCCGGTTCATCTCTGCCTCCCCTCCCACTCATCAGCTGGTTGCTCTGAAAGTCCATGTAGCCGTTGATATATAAATACATTTTTTTTTCTTCTTGTCTTGGTTTCTGACTACTGGCAACAGCATGACCTTTTTGACCCTTGGAGCGATTGAGATGTGAGCTGTGCACCATGGTGATTTTCGGTCGCTTTCCCTGGCTCCCTCTGTTGAAATTGGCCCTGTGTATTATCACCTCCAGCTGTAAGCCAGGTCTTGCCATATCATTTCATTTGAACAAGGACACTATTCCTCTTCCCTCATGATGGCAGAAGCTGAAGTGCAGAGGTGACAAAAAGCTCCAGCTCAGGTGCTAAGCTTTTTAAGTGAAACTGACTCTAGTGACTCTAAAGGCAGTGTTTCATGACATCTTCTTGGTTGTGATTGTGCGTCTGAAACACCCTGGAAACCTAAATGCAGACACCTGGGCCTTGTTACAGGGATGCTGAATTAGAATCTAGAGATGGGCTCTTGGCATATGTATTTTCAATTGTTATTTTTGATGCACCTTGAGGTAAAACCTGCCCTGCAATTGAGCACTGTTAAGCCAGTGATTAACTGAAATATTGTACATTATCATGACAGTGAGCCTCTCATTCAAAAATTCTAGCAGTCATTGCTATCTATGTATCAAATGGTAAGTTCTCTACATCTAGTTTCTCAATTAATCATTGAGTCAAAGCAACCATATACATAAAGAGGATGAATTTAACTTAGTTAGAAAGAGGCTAAACTGCCAACTAAAGTTAATTGTTCTTTGCACAATAGGAGTTTAAATCCAAATCTTTTTTATACTTAAATATTATGTTATAGAAAACACCAATATCCCAATACTCATAAATCAAAATACACAGTATTGTAACTATCAACTTATAATTTTACTAATAGAGTTAATATGGTCATCTAATTGCTCTGTTTGAGGATTCTTATAGTTTTATTATTGCCTATAAGATAAAGTAGATTTTCCTTGTAATAGTATGAAATATCTCTTAAAATTTGTCTTACAACTGCCTCTCCAGTACTGTCTCCCTCTTTATTTACTCTACCATCACCTGAATTTTCTGTCATTTTTGTGAGGCAGTGTCTTGGTCACTGTTCTATTGCTGGGAAGAGACACTTATGAAAGAAAGCATTTAATGCAGGATTTATTAACAGAGGCTTAGTCCATTATCATTAGGTCAGGGAGCATGGCAGCACACATGACTTCATCCTGAAGAGAGAGAGGGAGAGAGAGAGAGAGAGAGAGAGAAAGAGAGAGAGAGAGAGAGAGAGAGAGAGAGAGAGAGAGAGAGAACACTAGACCTGCCTTGGGATTTTGAAACCTCAAAGTCCACCTCCAGAGACACACATCCTCCAACAAAGTTATACCAACACCAAGGTCACACCTCCTCATCTTTTAATACTTTCAACTCATACCACTCTGAGATGACTAAATATTCAAATATATGAGCCCATGGGGGTCACTCATATTCAACCCACCGCAGGCAGCAGGCTGAAACAATGGCATGTGGTCATTGGTGACCACACTAAGTCTCCTTCCTAGACTCTAATCAACTGAAAAGGACTCATGATAGTCATGTCTCCATAGAAGAGCTTCATTATAAGTGAAGTTAGATTGCAGCAGTAGCTAGAATCCAGTGTCTTACCACTGGATAAGTGGAGGTAAGGCCCTGAGCTTACCACCCAGGCACAGGTGTAACCAGTGAAGGACTGTGGGCTCCAGCGGCCCTCAGTCCTGGCACTGAGATCTTGCAAGACTGTTCCAGGAGACTGGAGTATTGAACAATTGGGCTGAAGCTGCTATTGAGAGGCTCCAGATCCTGTAAGCTGGTTGCCTGCAGGTGGAGGGGACAGCAGTGAACCACCCCTGCCTTATGTCTGGAAGGGAGTAGAAGACTTCCCCAACATGATTCTTCCTGGTTGGGCGTCTGTTGTGTATCATGTGCTAGGCTCTCTCTACCCAAAACATTCAGTTCATACCTGATGTGATATGCATACATATAGGTTCAGGTTCTTGTAAGTTCTTTTTTAAAAATATTTATTTATTTACTTATTATGTATACAATATTCTGTCTGTGTGTATGCCCGCAGGCCAGAAGAGGGCACCAGACCTCATTACAGATGGTTGTGAGCCACCATGTGGTTGCTGGGAATTGAACTCAGGACCTTTGGAAGAGCAGGCAATGCTCTTAACCCCTGAACCATCTCTCCAGCCCTTGTAAGTTCTTTGTTATTCAAAACTTTTTTCATACAATATAATTTGATCGTTTTCCCCTCCCCCAAATTCTCCCACATCCTCTCCACCTCCCAACCCACCCAACTATATGAACTCTTTCTCTGGAACACAAACAAAACAGAATTAAAGAAACAAAGGAAAAGCACAAGAAACACACACACCACATATTATTGTGTACTGTCTGATGTCTAAACTTTCCTGAGGCCGGAGCCTCCTCTCACTTAAAGTAAAGCTCAGAGTGTTGTTCCCTCACAGGCTTAAGAGTACTCCTCCAAAGTCTGACATTTCCAAGCTGCCTGGCCCAGACGGAGTCCTCCACTGTTCAGTCTCCTCCTAGAATTAGCCCAGGATGTGGAAAGATTGAGTTAAAGCGGATCATGTCCTACAATGGTGGTTGTTGATCGCCACTTTGTTTCAAGGATTGTATTAAACTTACAGTAGAAGATACGTACGTGATAAGAACAGGACAAGCCTGGTAAAATCAATGCAAGGTCACCGCCACAGGACAAACAGAAAGAAAGACCTAAATGTCAAACAAAAATTACTGCATTGGGAATCGGTAAAAATCCTGCAGGTTATAAAGGATTAGCTCTATAAAATATATTCATATGCTTTTGAAAATGTCTCTTATATTAAAAGTTGAACCACTGATGTAAAGGGACACATGCATTCTTAGACAGTAGCTCAAAGGAGAATAATATGCTTAAAAAATCTGTTTTAATACATGGAAGTATAACCTTCTTTTTCAGAAATACTTACTTTAACCTTCACAGTTACTTTATAGATTCTCTCATATTTTTTAGACTGATATTTTATTTTAAAAATTAAAATTTCTTGAGCTTTAGGAATAAATTTAAACTAGTACATGACCCTATTAGATATTAATGTATGGAATCATTAAATTAAAACACATTGTATTAGAGTTGTTATGTTTATTTTCCCATTTGTGAATTTAATTCATCTAATTCTTGAACTGGCTAATGAAATCGCTGGGAATTGAGGGGGGATCTCATGCTTCCTTCATGCACTTCCGTTACTTTCAGTTTCCGCAACAGAATGCCATTTACTTTTTTCTGTCCACAAATGTCATTATATTTTCCTTTATATAAGGCATAATATGCTAAGAAGAAAATAAACATAACATGAAGATCTTTGATCCTAGTAAGAGTCGGAGAGTGTGGTAAGCTGCCATGTTTAGTACACATGATACACAGAAATGGATTTGCGTTACTGTACAACTGTGTTGCAGGCGAGCGGTTAGAGCTTGTTCTTTGTGTCTTACAACACCCAGCACAGCCCCTCATATAGATGACATATACCTAACTTTAGTTAATGAGTGGGAAGCTAGTGAATCACAGAAATAGGGGCACGGTAGCATATTATGAAACCGGCTTTTTAATGACATAAAGTCATTCTGATCACAAGGGGTTGTTTTATTGGCATATGTGTGAGCTCTGTTTGAAGTAGGACTACATTCAGAAAAGTGTAAGATTCAGAAGATGAGTAAAAGGTGCAGCCAGCTCCCAATTTAAATTCTTACTGTTGGCCTCCTCCCAGTAACTTGTCTCCAAAATTAACTACTGCCTTGGCTTAAAGCATCAGAAATTTGTTTCTCTGTCTTGTGAAACGGAACCACTAAAGGTCTAGTCTTTGCATCTCATGTGTGCTGTGTAAGCCACGTGAGATCAATTCATGTGAAAGGTGTGATTAGTATTTACTCACAGACATTGCTGTGTAGCCCTCATTCAGATAAATGTACCAGAATTCACATATTTCACATAATTCACATATCTTTTCTATTGTAATCTAAATGAGGGACATTTAGATTTGTTGTTCTTTTAATGTGAGGGTGTCATTGGTAGCACAACAGATAATTTTCACAACAGATAATTTTCACAACAGATAATTTTCAATCTTTTGGTGATTGTATGCACAGATGCCTAGGAATGGAGTTCCAGCAAAGTCCGAATACACATGGTTAGCAGATACCTGCTATCAGTCTCCCCCTTCAGCTGCACCTGAGCGTTCAGCTCCTCTTTATTGGAGACATTTGGTTTCATTTCGGCCATTCTATGGGGCATGTTCTGAAATAATAGGACGCTGTCGTATGCATTCCTACGATTACTAGTAATAACGAGGACCCATTTTTCTTTGGATATATGTTCTTTGGAAGTTCCTGTTCGTAGTTTACACTGTATGTGTGTATCTGTTTTCTGTAGCACTTCATCATGTATTCTGATACAGGCCCGCGGTCAAGTAGAGGCACTATACAAGCTGTCTTTGTCAGCAGATTTTACCTGCAGGTTTTTCAGGTTATACCACGTAGTCCTGCCACTGTTGGCAAGGACTGGTGTATAACAGAATCCATTTCTAGAGCTTGACTCCTGATTAACTGAACTGGAGGTGGAAATTGGATGTAAGTATTGGCTACTGTTTCATCCCCAGTCCCTTGTCAGTCATTTTCTTAATATTGAAACAGATTTTTTAATCTTTAGTTCAAGATTCACTTTTCATATATATATATATATATACATATATATAATTTTAATCTATGTTCCAAAATCATAATAGAAATTAATAAATGGGGATAAATAAAAACTTGTCTTCATAGGTTTACTATGTATTCATAATTATAGTGAACTTTCTTCTGAGCTAAGGATACAACTCAGTTGAGAACTTAATGCCCAAAAAAACCCTGGGCTTGACTTCAATTCTACATAAACCAAGCCTGGTGGTGCAGCCTGTGGTCCAGTGCTCAGGAGGAGAGGACAGGTGAGTCAGAAGTTTGAGGTCATCCTCAGATATAAAGTGAGTTTAATGCCAGACTATATGAGATATGCCTCAATTAAAAAAAATAAGTAAGATATAAAGAAATTTACTTTCTCATGGAATGTTTAATACTAGTCCCACGTAAAATGAGAAGCTTTTCACTTTGTGCTTTTTTCCCTAAAGTGATGGCATCCTTTTCAGCATCATAGAAGCAGATTACAAAAGCCCACATTTTCATGGAAGAGATTTGTTATTCACAATCAATGGGAAAAGGTTGGCCTGAGGCTCACATTGGGTGAAATGAAAAGTTGTGGCTCATTATGAAGAGGAAATGGGCAGAAAGCTGCAGGACATCAGTCTTGCTGCAGAAGTCTGCAAGGCCAAATATTCAGGGCAATCACATGGAGCTGAAACCCCCCCCCCCCCATGGAAATTTCCACAGTGGGTCACCGGCCCAGGTTTGCTTTCACACCGTCCTGCAATATAAAACATCTCATATATTGCAGGCATAATTCTTCCCTTGTTTGCGAGACCCTCCTAACCTTGATTCTCTTGAGATTCTTGACCTGGGCACAGAAATTCCCACGTTTGGGATTTGGAGGTCACACCATGCAAGAGGATGCCGGGTGTAAAGGAGACTTTCCTGCCATTGGCTTGGAAGGGAGCTATTGATACTCTCCCCATTTCATTTGGACTTATTCTTGCTGTGTGATTTTTTTAAGGACCCTTACCTCCTTCAGCTTGAATTTTCAGGATGTTCTATGAAATGGAAATGCAGCAGTATGGAAAAGAAGATTGACAGCCAGAGTTCTCAATCTGCCTTTCACAGAGGATAATTTGTTCAACATTAAATATAAAAAGCTCTGCCTGATGGTGGCATTAGAACCAGCGGGGTGTCTTATCAACCAACATGCTGGGAAACAGGTTTATACAACTCATTCTCTTTAGTAATCATTGCCTCCAAGTGAGGACATCAAGCATGTTAAATGGAACTCAGTTCATAATTGTCAGATATTAGTATAATGGATTCAGTTAAAAGGATTTTAGACATTTGGGGCAAATTGGCCTTTTCTGGAAGCAGCACATGCACGGCTTCCTAAAATTGGAGAGAGGGTCAGTACCTGGATGCCAGGCTTTAGTGTACAACACTTTCTGACTCATCTGCCACTCACAACATTCTTGACTTAAGGGTATGGACACTAGGCAAAGCCTACCTCCAAGAGATGACTGTAATCTGCAGAAAGTTACGGAACTGAATGATTCATGAAGTCTGGAGTTTGATTGTCAGATAAAGCAAAACAAAATCAAAACCAAAACCTACAGAACCAAGAATAGTTTTCCTTAGCTTCATAGACTTTTTCAAAAGTGTTGTGTGAGTTTTGTTGGGCATACTTTCATCTTGCATTTGTGTTGTTTTCGAATGAGACTTGTCCCCCGTAGGCTCATGTATTTGAATGATTTGTCTCCAGTGCTGTTTGGAAAACTTGTAAAACTGTTAGGAGATAGAAAGCAAGAAGGTTTGACAGATTGGCCTCACTTCCTTGTCTTTCTCTTCCTCCTCTTGGGTGTGAATAAAATATGATCAGGCAGTTTCTCTTTCTACCAGCCCAGCCTGGAGCACCTGCTTACCTGCCTTCCCTACCATGATGGAATATAATATATCCCTTCTGGAACTCTAGTCAGACACACCCTTCCCCCTTGTTTTCATTTATAAATATAAAGGCAGGTGACCCGAGGCTGGTCCCACGAGGGGCAGCAGAGGCACACCTTGGCGGGTCCCCTTGGCAGGTGGGAGACCTTGGCGGGTACCCTTGGCAGGTGGGAGACCTTAGTGGGCCCCCTTTACAGGTGGGAGACCTTGGCGGGTCCCCTGAGATAGACAGACAGATACACCATGCAGAGAGACCTGGGGTATAGACTTTATTTAGTGGGTTATGGGGAAGGAGGAAAGGATGAAGGGGGAAAAAGGGAAGAAGGTGGGGGGAGAGAGAGAGGCAGCTTCTGCGTCTCCAGAAGAAGGGCAGACAGACAGACAGATAGAGAGAGAAAGAGAGAGAGAGAGAAAGAGAGAGAGAGAGAGAGAGAGAGAGAGAGAGAGAGAGAGAGAGAGAGAGACAGTAGTTACCTCTTCGAAAGAGGGATGGAAAGAGAGCAGGCTGGAGAGAAGGCAAGAGATTCAAGGAGGAGATTGGGAGTGAGCGGTGCTTGTCTCTTAAAGGGACAGGGTACCCAGGTGACAGACCAGGCTAGCAGATTACAACACCCCTCTAAGTTGCTGTTTGTCAGGGTATTCTACTAGAATAACAGAACTAGTGTGGTTAGGAAGCAAGTTGTGCCCTGGTTCTTACATCCTACATTGTTTAGAATATTGTCTTAGTAGCTAAGGTTGTTGAAGTCTACTTTAAGAAACAGTATCTTCCCCTTAAATCTTATAAATAGGTGTGCACTTTTGGCACAGCAGAGAAATCATAGAGGTATCATCTGGCAGGATTGGTTCCTGATTCTTATACTTACATAGGACTAGCATATTATAAATAGAGTTAAGAACCATTTGGAGGCCTCATTCTATTTTTGCCTCAGGAACACTTCAGTGAGCCAAAGGTATGTTAAGTCAGTTTTTCATTACTGTACCTGAGAGATAACATAAAACGGTTTGCTTTTGCTTACAGTTTTGAATCTTAAGCATTGCCTTATGTCTGTGGTAAGGCAGTACCTCACAGCAGGAGCCTAGGATAGAGCTCCCTTACTTGTGACTGAGAAGCATAGCAAAGGAGAAAGACAAATGAGCAGGGCCCCATAATTATTGTCAAGGTCATGCCTCTAATGATCCAAGCTGTCCCTCTAGGCAATGACTTCTCTTTCCTGTGAAGTGATTTTGGAGAGACTAGTGAATGTATTTTATTATAGGCTTAAGTGTGGGGATTTGAAGAAATCAAGGCCATGAAAATACACCCACATGTATTCCTTGAGAGAGGGTCACTTGAACCTCACTTTTTTCTTTTAATTTAACTTTCTTTTTTCATTGGTTTTACATACCAACAGGTTTCCCCTCCCTCCTCTCCTCCAGTCCCCTCCCCTTTTCCCTTCTACCCATCAATCGCTCCTCCTCCTTCATCTCCATTCAGAAAGGAGCAGGCCCTCCCATGGCTTGCACAGAGCTAAGCAAGTCAAATTGGGGCAGGACCAAGCTCCTCCCCTTACTTTGAGGTAAAATCCCGCCTAGGAAACAGGTTACCAAGTCAGCTAAGAGCCAGGGAGAGGTCCCTGCTCTCACTGTTAGAAGCCTTATTAAGTGACCAAGCTACATGGTTGTCACACATCTGCAGAGGGCTTAGGTCGGTCCCATGCAGGCTCCCTAACTGCTTCCTTCCTTCCTTATTATTTCTGCCACGTCCCAGACACTGCCAAGCCAGAGACTGAGCCTTTAGCACTGGGACTTTCACAAGTCAAACCGCAGCACAGCACAAACACTGCTAACCTCAATGAGCAGACACCCCAGACAGTCTTTCACATAGCAGGCCGAGCTTCAGAGAACCTTGAGTGCAGTAGAACCCTCACTGGGAAAGCTTCGTTTTTACAATTTCTCTTTATTTTACTTATTTGAGATTTAGTTTTATACTACAGCTTTAGCTCAATCAAGCTGTGGAATAACCAAAGTTAAAACATATTTTAAAGATTAGTTCGCATATCTAGGTCATGAATGAATGTACATATGTATATATTGTTTACACACACACATGTTTGGAATTGTACTTAGGGTCTCATAAATGGAAGGCAAATGCTCTATTATTTTGTGTTCTGATAAATACATTTGCTTTTGAAAATATTCAGATAAAGAGACAGTCTCCCTTCAGCCTTCCTTCAGATCCCACTCTTATGGACCCTGTTATAAATGTAGCCAGTATTAACACTGAAGTACTCTTCTAACCAGTGTAATGTTTTATATATAAGACTCATATATAAACACATTCAAGTATATAGTTTACCAGACAATAAGAAACTACAGAATCTGATTTTCTACTATTTTACAATAGGAGCAAACTGGAGGAGATGATGAAGCTTAGGAATATATTCCCCTCTAGAAACTGAGATGTTTTTCCAAAGGCCTTCGAGTGTGGCCTCAGACTGGACATTTTCACCCACACTGTCTTTCCTATCCTTCAGCTTTACCAAGAGGCAAGACACTCTATTCCATATAATCTAGAAAACCTTGTCTTTGTCTTCATATTAAAGTAGTCATACGACTTCTGAGCTAACAGGATGAAAACAATGGATATTTTTAATTAAGAGTTAAGCATGCTACGTAAATAGGCTACCCAGGCAGCAAGGGACTCTTTCCCAGATCCTTGCAGACTGAAATAGGACAATTACTAAGACAAATGGGTCCGTGTGACCTATTATCTCTTATTTCTACCAAATTCTAGCAGCTTCCCTCTCCCCTTCCTTTATGCCTACCTGACAATGGAGCAGAAGCAATGGCTTTTTTTTTTCTTTCGTAACTGTTGATCTTGATTGCTCGCAATCTTCCACCCCCAGGGGTTCCCATCCCCCCTTGATTAGGAGAAATGGCCCCCTGCTCATCCTGTCAAGGCTTCCACACTGCACAGTGAATAGGGGAGAAATCTCATTTTGGAGACGAGCATTTTCTGTGAACTCTATTAAGCCACAAAGAAGCCAGCCTTTCGTAGGGTCACATTTCCAGGACATAATCACCAACTTCTTGGGTGCAATAGGAGGCCCCCACCGGCATCCACTCCTTCCATGTTCCTCAGCGATTATTTTGGCATGGCAGCGTCCTCGGGGGAGCTGGAGACGCTTCCTTCACATTTTAATGAGCCTGTCATCCAGCCTCAATTTTCCTCCTTCAGTCTTTATTTCTTTCTGATCCCTTTCTTTCATGTTGTGAGGCCCCGTTTATTTGGAAGGCACGGGGAACAGAGATTTTTAAAATGTCATTCAGTATAGATGGAAATCCATTTTCCCCTCTTGAGACTTAACTATATTGTATTTCCTGGTTAAGTAGGGTGAAAAATATTCTTTATCTGTGTTCTGCGAAAAATGACACATAACGGGACACAGAACATTTTGATAAAGAATACTTTTATTTTTCATGACAATCTGAAGTGTGCATGAGTGAATGAATATATAATAAAAGTATTACAGCAAACAGCCCTGTGCAGAAACACAGGGCAGACTTGGCCCGTGACTCAGCAAGTGAATACCCTGCCATTCTTGTACAGCTCTGATAATAATCTTTTATTTCTAGAGGTTAACTTAATAGCAAATCCCAAACATAGTATTTAATTTAAAAAAAAATTTAAAAACAAAAGCAATACCAGAACAGATAAAGGGAGAGACAGAATATTTTAAATGGTTTCATTGTACTAATCTTACCCTTCATTTCATTCTGCTTTATATTTTTCTCACATTAGAGCTTAATTTTATAACTAAATTTACCATGGGATTTAGTTTCGGGAGATGGTAGAAGAGAATTTGATTTTATAAATAAATTTACTTAGGATTTATTATGTAAGGATTGTCAATTAGGTTATATTTTAATGCATCATAGCTTCCCATCAATGACTTTTTATTTTATTTTTTTTCTGGTAGCCTTTGTTAGGAAAATAATGGCCACGACTCATGCTCCCTGTAGCTTTCCCTATTTAGATTAATCTGGTTCTTTATCCTTTGCAAACATATGTATGATCTGCTTCAATCAGATTTTCTGAAAACAAAGGGAAGTATTCCCCATTCCCTCCCCAAGGGCTTTACAAATGATATGCATTGAACTAATCCAATTGGACTAATATGATTATTTTTGTGTGTATGCAGAAGGGCATAGATTCTTCAATAATACATGAGAGAAGAGAGGGGGTCTCCTGACAATTTTTTTTACATGGATCTGGAGAGCATGATTTCTGTGCTAAGAACCCATATGGCCACTAAGTCCTACCTTTCTGTACATGTGCCACCGTTTCGGAAATAAGGATGCACTCTCTAACGCGGACAGAGAATATGTGTTGGCTCACATGTACTTGTTCTTCTTCCCAGTAATGGTGAGGGTCATATAAACACAGACTAAGACTCTCACCTGTCCACAGCTGTGACAGAGACCAGGCATGGGTATCCACACCTGTTCTTTATCTAAGTCTGGGTGTGCCCTCCCTTGTTCTTAAGCTGACTTGCTGGTGTTGGGGAAGGTTTTCTTTATTCATGCCACACTCTTTTTTTTGGAAATTTCAAATAATTACTATTTTTTTATCTTGTGCCAATTAATTCATAACATATGTATGTACACACTTATTAGAAAAACACACATGTAATAATATACACACAGATTAGATCCCTCCCTGTTTCCCATTCATTCAGGGAATCAGTTTAGTTCCTGTTTTGTAGGGGTGGGAAATGGAGCATATAGAAATGAGTGATTTATTGGACAACTGTATCATAGGCTTCCCATTAGGCAGAGTCCACCACCAAACACACAGCTCTGTTTTTCCATCTTCCTCGAAAACTATTCTCAATAAGGTAGATTCAACTTATTGTTCAAGTTCAGAGACAAACCTCAACCCCACCAGTAGTTTTCTCCCGATTATCTCCTGCTCTTCACATCAGTTTAGACTTTCAATAACTTTACGTGAAAATCTTTCTATTCACACTGTTCTATCAGGTGCCACCATTTGTCTCGTGAAACGCCATAAAAATAATCCATTGAATATTTGTGTTAAATTAGAGGAGCATTTTAGTACAAAGAGCTCTGATATGTTTGGGATACCCCTATTCTGTAATGCTTTATGTCTTTTTAAAATAGTTCACTTTCTAAAATTTAAATGAAGTACCATCTCCTGGTCGTTTGATAGGTCTCACAGTCTCCTTTTCCTTTCTCAAGTGGTACTAGTGCCACCACACTTCTGTCAATCCCATTGCTTCTGGTTTATAACATTCGGATAGCTTCCTGTGGTCTTCAGTCTGTTAATAAAGATTATAACCCAGTAAAGGTCATTTGCGATCTGGCTCCTTGTTTTCTTATATTCACCCACCCAATTCTCTAACCATGGAGATCTATAGGGAACCAGGGTAGTTCCTTTGTCTGGGGTGGCTTTCTGTTTTCTTTGTCTTCTTAGAAATTCTAGGTTCAAACACAGTCATTTATTCTTTCCTTACAAATCATAGAACACTGATTCATCTTTTCATCATTTTCGAAATGTTTGCTATACCAATGCACTTTTCCCCTTATTTACTAAACAACACTCACTAACATATAGATGAGTATTAATTTAAATACTACAACTGAAAAAAAAAAACTTTTGCTTTTTTCTTGACTAAATGGAAATTCAATGTGACTCGCAATAGATAAGAGAAACTCATTGAAATGAACCCATCATTATAAAGATCTTTCTGCACTTATCACTTTTTATATAATCTCACACAGCCACAGCAACATGCTCTGCTGTTACAACACAGCCCACCAGCTTTGTTTATCAGATCATTGGAAATCCAAGTTAGAGAGAGAATTTCTGACAGGTATTTTGTAGGCCAATATATAATCATATTTATAGGAAGGTAAACTTATGAATGATTAAATGCATCTTTTTTATAATCACATTTATTGTTTGAGCTTTCTTCATCTTCCTTTTTTCCCTTCCTTCCTTCCTTCCTTCCTTCCTTCCTTCCTTCCTTCCTTCCTTCCTTCTTTTCTTTCTCTCTTTCTTTCTTTCTTTCTTTGGTTTTTTAGTAAACCAAAGAAAGAAAGAAAGGGCACAAGGGTTAGTCTTAACCCTTGTGCCTGTGGAACAAGTCGGCTCTGCAGTGGCTGCATTCCAAACAGAAAGTGATAATGTGAGTGTGATCCTTGGCCATTAGTCTTGTGATGTTGGTCTAAGTTCAGGAAGGAAAGAATCAAATACAGATAAATGACAGTGGGATTTAGCAGGACACTGAAGTGGAGTGCCTTGTCTCTGGAGGTGGATGTTGTCATGGAAAATTCAGCCGTCAGGCTGGATTTGTTAGATTATGTGGTAGAACGAGCATGAACTCGGAACAGAGCACAGCATCGTGTCTAGAGCTGGGGTGCTCACGTGTAGCTGCTTGGCTGGACTTAATCACACACGCCACTTGACTTTGCCGCACTGTGTGCTCATAAAACGCCAAAAGGATTTTCATTGGAAAAGTTCACATATACAGTTCAAATCCCTTCTCGTCATTCTCTATTGTACATATCTATAGTTATTTGTATACTAAATAGAGGTGCAACAGAATAGCTCGTGTTCACATGTTTTCCCTCTTTGATTTACTAAAAATACGCCAACATGCATGCTGGATTTTTAGTGCACTGAAAGCTTAGAGAGGAGAAAAATATTATTTAAAATATTTCAAATTTGTTGAAATTTTAAAACCAGGGTTACAAACTCCTAATTTGTACTAAATCTATAAAATGCTACCCATCTTAGAAATCCAGAGAAGATACTACACACTAAATAGTGTTATAAAAATAGAACTTTGTAAGCAGTAATAAATGGGAGTTTATTTCCTATTTTATTTCAACATGTGTAATTTTAGTTGTTCCTTTTCAAATTATAACCGGATACAAAAAAAAAACCCTCTTTCACACGGAAAGGATGTTATTAAGTTTTCCTTTGGGTAAAAAAGACAGCTGTGTGCAGGCAAGTCTCAAAATAGCTCTAAAGATGGATGCAATAGCTTATTAACAGGACTATGCTGTGACGAGATGAACCACGGTGTTTGATGCCTTGTGGTATTACTCATTTTGTTGCTGTTCCCCATGCCTGATGTGTACTGCGAGCTAGGCACTCAGCCTAGCAAAGCTCAGAACTCGGGCATGCATTTTTGAACTAAGGTTGGGTGTCCCTTTTTTTCTGCTTTTTCATCTGTGATATTTTGCTGTTTTTATTGTTATTGTTGTTTGTTTGTTTTTCGAGGACTTCAGCTACACTTGAACACCACACGTCAATGAGAATTTCTCTTTCTTAATAAATCGATCAATTACTCTTCTAGCCTTTATGATAAAGTATCTAACAACAACAACTTAAGGGAAGAGCATTTTGACTCCTGGTTTGAGATGGTACAGGTCTATCTTGGGAGGGGGGGATTCATGGCAGCAGGAGCATATGACTAGGGCGCCTCACATCTTGATGGATCAAGCAGTAGTGAGTATGGCATAGACCTAGAGTGGGCTAGAGCCCTTTATTCCAGCTCTTACATGTGTGTGTGTGTGTGTGTGTGTGTGTGTGTGTGTTTGTGTGTTCAAAGGCTAAAGTCTAAGGGATACCTTGCCCAAGTAAATCTTAGTTGATCTGCTGTAAGGATGCCAAGGTGCTGTTGAATTTTGCAACATGATTGATCTCCAAATCAAACTCAGTGAGGGACTTCTACCCCCAAATTTCCCACAACAGTAAGTTTTATGTTTCTTTCACACTGTTTTCCCCAGAGAGAGGTTTCATGGTTTCTTGAAAATTCAGCAAAGGTCCACTAAAGTTGTAATAGCCAGAACCTGGAAACAATCTAGATACCCCTCAACTGAAGAATGGATAAAGAAAATGTGGTACGTTTACACAATAGAGTACTACTCAGTGGTAAAAAATAATATCTTGAAATTTGTTTGCAAATGGATAGATCTAGAAAAAAAACATGTTAAGTGAGGTAACCCACACCCAGAAAGACAAATATCACATGTTCTCATTCATAAGTGGTTTTTAGACATAAAGCAAAGAAAAATCTGTCTACAATCTACAACCCCAGAGAACCTAGACAACAAAAAGGACACTAAGAGAGACATACATGAATCTAAACAGGACGAAGAAAAAGACAGTCTGCTTAGTAAATCGGGAGCGTGAGTGTCACGGGAGAGGGGAGCAGGGTAGGGGGAGGAAGGGAAGTGAGTGGAGAAAAATGTATAGTGACATAAAGACAATAAAATAAATAAATAAAAAAGATCAAAAACTATTCCTGTAATACTTGGTTTTATTGTAGTTTAGAGTCCTGGATTCTTGACCAGCACACTATGGAGACTCCAAATATTTTTAGTTTAAAACTAGATAGACTACTTTCTAGAAGACAGTATGATAAAAAATACTTGGTAACCACTTGAGAGTGTACACAAGTCACATTAGATGCAAACACAATGGGGTGTGAGCATCAATACCGACTGTCTCTATCCCAAACTTTTCATCTTCCCAATAAAATTTTTGAACCCAATATCAGTGACTCTTTCCACAGGCTGAGCTTAGCATCCTTTGCCATGTCTCTGAGGATATGCCTCTGCTGGTGGAATCCCACAGCATTTGTTCTGTGTTTGATTTATTTCAATGTTATCTTACTTTCACTATGCTGTTGTACATATCAGAAAGTTTTTTATTTTCCTTTTTATGTCTGTGTGCTATGCCATTGCCTCTTCTAGGTGTTAATCTGGAGACAGGTAATTGGTTGCTTCTACTTTTTAGCTATCACAAATAATGTTACTCTAAACATCGGTTTAACATTTCTGTTTAAATCACTGCTTTTAAGTATTCTGCATATGAAACTAAGTCAAACTAAGAGTGAAATTTCTGGGAAATTTCTCCTTTTATTTGGTTGAGGACTTAAATTGGTGTCTTTTGTTTACTATGGAAAAGAATACCATATGAACACTCAAGTTCTTAGTTCCAAGATAGCATTGTCTGTAACTCATCTGACAGGACTCCATGTGATCACCATGCTTTCAAAAGGGCTTTTCTCATGGCACTGCCTTGTAAAATACTTTTTATAAGGAGGCAAAAGTCTATCATAGATCAAGATAGTTCCTCACTGCTGATCTTTAGAATAAACTCTCTTATCTGCATCCACATCATATAATCCCTCCTTCCTTCCTTCCTTCCTTCCTCCCTTCCTTCCTTCCTTCCTTCCTTCCTTTCTTTCTTTTGTTCTTTCTTTCTCTTTCCTTACAGTAAAGCAACCTAGGCCTTATTCCCAAGCAGTTTTTGGAATTTATTTCACAAATGGCCTGAAACGGCACTTGCCACCAAGGAAGAAGATGGAATATAAGGACATGTCATTCTCCTTGTGGGAATGATTATTCTGGACACGGCACTAATTTGCTAACCTGGAAAAAGTCAGTAGTGTTTATGAAGACCTTGACATATTCACCAAACTGAGAATTTTAAGTAAATATCACGGGCTTGTACATGCTGATCCCTGGGGTAATTGCTTAATACAAGTTCCTCAGAGCTCCTTATCCTTGGAAATCACATTAAAACGATGACATTATCAAGGTGTAGGAGGATGAGTGAGAAAAAAAATTAAAGATGGCCTCATTGTAGGGAATGAGACGGAAAGTTCATTTCCATGGAGATGCTTTGTCCTTTCTCCTAGATTCATTCTTCTCTCAGAAAGGCGAGAGAGGACGGCCGGACATATTCCTTTGAGACACATAGTTAATTATCCCAAATAATGTGGCTCAGGCTGCCAGTTAATGGGAATGGAAATCAAGTAATCTCAGAGACCTGCAGGGCCACATCACTTCCTTTGCCTCCTGCTGTCAATCTTGCTGTGGATTAGCTTTGGTCCTACAGGCCAACCAATGAGGAAAGTGATGGAATCATGGAGTTGGACATTTGGATGGAACCTTTACTCATGTTTCTTGTTTCATCTACCTCTCTTCTCAGTAGAAAGCCAGAGGCCAAGTAAGTTTTCCAGAGAAAGTGGGCAACATACAGAGTGTGTTCAGGGTCTCCTGATTTGAAAGCCAGAGTAATCTAGTTTGGATTTCAGATTCTGTCACTTACTGGTTCTGAGGCTTTAATAAATGAAGCAACTTCTTTGCCCTCAGTTTTCTCCTCTTTAAGCCAGCTCAAATAAAAGCTTTGCATAATTGACAACAAAATAGAATAATTCTTATATACTCTTTCTAGGATTCCATGGCTGCTTCCCCCTTCAGTATGTCAGTGCATCCTCTTCATGCATATTATCTTAGGCTGCTGCACTGAAAGTGTTAGGAGAGCATTAGCTATGCATCCCCCATGCCTGTAGGTAACGCTAACGTAATGTAATCAAGTATCACCTTACCCATTTCTTCAATCCATTCTCCAAAATAAGATTTGAGCAATCACTTTAAAATAAGAGTTTGATTACATTATTTCCTGGCTCGAACTCTATCATTGTCATTTGATCACCCTTAGGACCATTTAAACATCTTATCATGGCATTTGATTGACCTTGGTTTCTACTAACAGTCAACCCTGTCTCTTGCTCTAAATTGGTCTCTGATATAGTTATGTATCCAATGTCTCCCATGTATCATATTTTCTTTTGGTAATCTTTCATTTTTCTTCTTTTCCAAGATAACGTGGTGTCCGCCTTCTTAGAAGATTTCTCAACTGTCCTAGAGTCTTCCTTGTCACTCTTATGTACTGCCGCTGGATGGTTACTTGAACATAAGGTTGCAGAGCACAAGGCTCTGGTCTCAGCAGAGCAAGCATTGTCTTTCATTTCCTGCATGAAAAAGCTGTCTTTTCATTCCTGACCTTCAGCTGATCTCAACGCATATTTACTGTAGGGAGGAGTGAATGAGAATCTCAGTGCTTTGAAGGTAATTAGTTTCATGTCCTTCCCCCACCCACTAAGTCAGAGACACATCTCTAATTATCCTTACTAATATTATTCCTCAGTGGGCTCTGTTGCTACAGGATGGATCTGATCTTTGCTGTGGCCCAAATAGAGAGGAATGCATGGCAGCCATTTCTCCTCACTCCCCCAGATCTTCTGGAAGATGGGTGGAAAAGCCCAAAGCATAACGCAGTCCCATGAGTTCAGAGAATAGGAGGAGGGCAGACTGTTCAGTTGCCTTCTCATCGCTGTGACCACATTCACAACAGGAGCAATTTAACAGAGGAAGGACTCATTTGGCTCACAACTCAGAGGCTGGAGCCTATCATGCAAAGAAAACATCGCATGTTGGGAGCTTTCAATTGGATGTGTTCATGTCAAGCCTCTGGACGCTGAGATCTAGGATGGGAACCAGAAGTGGGCATCACATTAAGCCCTGCTTCGCATGTTTTATTTACATTCCCCAGTTAGGCTGCATCTTCTGAAGCATCCACAACTTTCCCAAACAGTGCGCCAATCAGAAATGAAGTTTTTAAACCTATAAGCCAGTGGGAGAAACTTGTAACATTCGTACTACAACACACATAAAATATCTTAACCAACTTCTTGAGAGTGTGATGAAGGGCCAAAATCTAGGCAAAGGGTGAAAAAGATCAGTACCGATTAATGGGAGGTCTTTAGGTCACGGGGACATGCCCTTAACTGGAACTGTAGGGCCTCTTTATTCCATACTTTTTAACCATGCTGTAGATGGGGTTTGTTCTGCGCATGCTCCTGCCATGACGCTCTGCTTCGCAAGAAGCCTAAACCAGATGCTAAACTCTCCCAAAGTTTGTTCCAAATCAACCTTACCCTATGGAAGTAATTCACTTCAGCTGTTTGTTACGATTACAGAAAGCTTGTAAACACAAATGTCCTTTGGAAATTCCTTTATTAAAGCAGCAAATATACGAAACGGTTGCATTGTCCCGTGGCTGTGATCCCCACGAAGCATGAACTGTCTCGAGACGGCTCTGTTTACCTAACTGTCTTGGAATCTCAGTCTCCCTCCATGCCTGCTGATTGACGGGTGAGTGCTGCCCCTGGCCTTTGTGCTTTTTCACAGTGCCCACCTGACTGCGTGGATGATGGTCCAATTGGCTTACAGTGTTTGCAGCTGAGCTTATTGGAGAAGGCCATGCATATGCAATATTCAACACACCTTTTATTCTGGACAAAGGGATTCAAATGCACGATGCAAATAGAGTTCAGAATGATACTGAAATAAGAAATCATTGAAACCTATACCTTTCTAAAAATCTGTTTTCATTTTGTCCACTTCATTCTGGATGTGCCTAAGACATAATTGGGATTTTTTTTTTGCATTCTTTCAATCCAGAATAAATCAAATACCACATTTCTTTGTCTTTTTGTTTACTATGTCATATTTAGTCGATTGCTTTTGCAGTATAGTAAATTTGTTTATTTAGTTAAATTGGTGACGTTAACATTTTTAGTTGCTCTCCCCTTTAGGAGATACTGCAGAGCGAGGCAAGGGCTATTTCTTGTACGTGCCGTCTTAGCCATTTAGGGTTCACGCTCTACAAAAGCATTCCATTTGGTTGACTACAAGTCAAGGTGTGCTGACTGTTGTCATTATTATTCTGGTAAAAGACCCTATGCTATTTTAGAGATTTTTTTTTTTTACAGTAATTTATACTTCCATCTGCCATCCATCTGTGTATTCCTTCCAAAGCTTTGAAAACCGTGAACTCCAGAACCGAATCAACCCTGCCCTCTTGTGGCAAAGTTTAGAATTTCAGGACAGACCTTTACCAAGGACTCATTAGCTGTTTCCTTTTATTGGTATCTTACTATATACATGAAGAAATTATGATTGTGTGTATAGATGGAGTACAGTGTAATGCTCTTAAGAACAGTTTTTATACATTCTTTTCTGTGAGCCTAAATAAAGCTGTCATTATTAGCATCTTGTTTTCAAATGCTGGTATGAGTTTAACAGATTCAGATATGATTTGGTTGTAGAGTTCAAAATATAACTGAAAAATAATCTTGGGATACATTCCTGAATACTGCACAACGCTGTCTTGCCCATTAGGCAATTCTGTTTTGTGTCTAGGAAACAGGGGAAACCCAGGTCATTTCATACAAAATTCAACCTTCCTCTTATTATCTATTATCAATGTGATAGATTTATTACATCAGAGGAGCAATTTGGTTTTTGTTTGAGAAGAGTGGTGGAAAAACACAAGACCCATGTCCTATTTTCTCAACAACAGAGGGAAGTTGAGGTTGAGACTCCTTTTGCTTTTAAAGGCAACTAATATTACTGAGCGACCTTTGACTACAAGGGCTGAGCTGAGACTTAAGAACCAGACAGATGGGCCCACACACTCATGGTACTTACGGAGCAAATGAATATTAGTTGATCACAAAGGTGGATGTTATCTTGTTTATAAAGAATTTGAATGTAGAAATTATCCTTGGGAAATCCATCTTTATGTGACATCTGGGTTAGGTTTTTCTGAGCCATTAATGGGAGAACTAAGAATTGAGGACAAAAATACAGAACATTAATGAAGAGCAGGTGAAGTGGGAGGTCGCTTAAAAAAGGCGTGGCTTAGGGGCATGGAGGTAAGATGAAGTGTGGGTGATGAGAGGAGGGTACAAAGTTCTTCTGGGTTGAGGAGTGCTGCTTGTCTTTCTTCTTAGGATACTTGGTAATGAGTGAAGGGCTTCACTCAGAGAATATATGTCTGTTTCTTACTATATACTTTAAAGCAGTGGTTCTCAACCAGTGGGTTGCGAGCCCAAGAACCCTTTCACAGGGGTCACCTAAGACAATTGGAAAACACAAATATTTACATTATAATTCATAACAGTAGCAAAGTTACAGTTATGAAGTAACAACGAGTAATTTTGTGGGTGGGTGGGTCACCACAACATGAAGAACTGTACTAGAGGGTCGCAGCATTAGGATGGTTGAGAACCACTGCTTTAAAGACTGGACTGGGAAGGCCCACTGCTGAGACCGTGGCTACCTGTAGGTTTTGCAGTACTGGATGGTAATGAATTTAAATAAATTATAACTGATGATGAAAAGTAAGTGGGCTTAATGGGTATTAAAGAGATGTTCTTAGTAGTCTTTGGTAAGGAGGTGGCTGCAAGAGATGACGAGGAAGCTGTTGGTGTTCTGAAGTACAGCTCAATGGATATTCCTCAGGAACCTTCTTAGCACCAGTATGGAAGGACTTAGAAAGTTAAAAGTAGCATGAAATTCACTACGAGGAAATACCATTCTTGCCCCTTTCTGAAAACCCTGGCTGGACGGGCTAGCTCACCCAGGTTGGCTGTGCACAGTGTGCACACAGCTTGAGGAAGACCAGAGGGTTCGCTCTTTTGGGAAGGCTTCTGTTTGCATTCTCTTCATCAAACTTGCAGTATTCTCAGGGCTAAAGAAGGTCTTCAAAACCCACCTTGAGATGCTACCACTCAAGGCAAGAAGGGCTGGGCAGGAAATTTATAATCATTTTTGTTAAGCATTAGAAATATGTGTGCAGTAGACTGTGTCTGTGTTTTGTCTACTTTCTTGGCATTTGATATTTGTTCAAGAGGCATTTGTGTAGCATGTATCCACTACTAGCACTGTGTCTGATACAGCAAGTAGGGCCAGGAAGGAAGGACACTCCCTGCTTTCAAAAGATTTACAGCCTGCTACAACTGAGATAAACATGAGAAACATAAACTACTAAAGAAAATAAGCATGTTCATGGTGAGTGCTGTCTGCTTTGGGAGTAGATAGAACATGTTCTGAGCTTGGAGGGTCTACAAAGTCATAAGATGTAATTTGGAAACCGAGAACAGAGGACAACTAAAGCTAAGAAGGAGTGAAACGGAGAGGCTCAGACGTTCAGAGGGATCAGGCTAGGCACTGGGTCCAGAGTTCTGGTTGTGGCATGCAGTCAAAGGCAGCCAAGTAGCAGGAGGTGAGGCTGAAGATGTAAGCAGGGTGGTTCAAGAAGGTTCAGGCAATAATCCCAGCAGATAATTCTCTTTCCTGAATCAGGATTTATGCGCAAGCACACATAATTAGCCTTCATAGGAACAGTCTCTGATACTAACTCGAGGAGGAAGCCTATGAGGGCAAATGAATTTCCCAAAGTTATGATGCTAACTTATTAGGTGGTGGTGGGTGGAAGATATTATTAATTCAATCTCATCTTGGCAATTGTTAGCTTTAAAATATCACATTATCAAATAAAAAGTATTTTTACTTCTGAAAAACAGAAGACTAAAAAAATAAAAATAAAAATAAACAAACAAACAAACAGACAGAAAACCAATGAGACAACAAAATAAAATGTCATAACAAAACAAAAAGTCTACCCAAAAAGCTAACAAGCAAGCAAGCAAACAAACAAAATTACCCATGGAGTTCATTTTGACCCATGGAGTTCATTTTGTGTTAGCCTGCTCTGGAGTGTAGATGATATACCCAGTGACATGAGAGAGAGAGAGAGAGAGAGAGAGAGAGAGAGAGAGAGAGAGAGAGAGAGAGAGAGAAACAGAAATCTGATTTTTCCACTCCTATCAGGTAACAATTGAAAATAGTTCCTTGGTTACCGGTGAGATCTTGTGTCCACTTCCCCTTCTTATTTCTGGGATCTTGTCAAGGTTGAGCTTCTGCAGGTCTCATGCATGCTGCTACCCTCTCTGTGAGCTCATATGTGGATCTTTCCTGTTGTGTATGGAAGACACTGTTTGCTTGAGTGATCCATCATCTCTGGCTCTTACAATCTTTCTACCTTGTCTTCTGCTTCGATTTTTTTGAAGAAAAAGAGAGAGAGAGAGAGAGAGAGAGAGAGAGAGAGAGAGAGAACATAAACTTGGGTGGATAGGTAGGAAAGGAGGATCTGGGAGGAGTTGGGAGAGAGGAACCATGATCAAAACATATTATATGAAAAATTTTTAAATAAAAGAAAAGCACTTGTATAATTTACAGAAAATTTGCAAAATGAGCATTAGTCTCTCTCCATATAACTTAGAAATAGTAAAAAACAAAACAAAACAAAAGTGTATCTTTTTTGGAGGGGAAACAGCATATGTGATCACTGTATCTACATCTAATGTGGACTGGGGAAATTCACTTCACCTCATCTATAGATAAAGAGGTACAGGTGGCCAATGGTTTTTGAGAGACGAGGAACAACTGCTTTTAGGAACCAGCTCCCACATAGCATGCTCAATCCTAAGTGGTCAGCCCTGGACACAAGTGCATACCAGATTCAGACCGTCTTGGATATAGCCAGTTCATGTGGCCAGACATATATTCTCACCACAGGTCACCAAGTGCATCCTGGGAAAGAGAATGTGTGTAAGTGGATTTTGGAGGAAAGTGGCAACCCTGAAACCCAGATGGTGAGTCTGGGTAACTGAGACTATTTACTGATATTTCAGATATCATGTTGGATACCTAAATACTTTACCTAGCAAATAAGTAGGTGACTTTTTGGCTAGCAGTAGCTACTCTGTGCGTATGAAAACATATGTGAAGTTTTACTTAGGATAATTGGATGCCAGCGACACCAATATCCCGGATGAAAACTTGGAATTGGGAAGTGTGTACATAAATACAAGGCAGTGAGAGAGAACAGAGGGATCATTTGTGAAGCCTGGGGCATGACTGCTGACTCTGGGGAACTCCAAGTCCCACTTTTAATTTGCAGCTGGTTTAGTCTCTGTGAAACTTTCATGTGCTAGAGAAGAAAGGCAAGGAAAGAGAAAGAGAGAGAGAGAGAGAGAGAGAGAGAGAGAGAGAGAGAGAGAGAAGAAAGTGGATCAGTCCAAGGGATCAGTTTTTCAAGTGATTGATAGGATTTAGTGGTAGATAAAGGAGAAAGAGAAGGCACAGCCAGAGCTGCTCAAGGAATGGGTGGAGGTGACAGCTGTGCCAGAGGAAGGGGTCAGGAAAGGTGGGAGGAGTGTGCCAAAAAGGCAAAGGGTGGTGATTAGTCTAACAGGTGTGAGGATTCGTTGGATTAGTGTGTTTTTGGAGCACAGACACCTCCCCCTTCCTCACCTCAGGGTCTCCCCCTCTTTTCTTCCCTGCAGAGCTTCAAAGACTGCGGCGGGGTGGTGGTGGTGGTAGAGAAGGTGAGTCTTGCAGGCACGAAGATCATCCTGGCATCTCCAGCCCCAAGGAGGAAATAGGACATAAGGAATGACCTGGGGAAAACAGAGCAAAGTACAGAGACCAGGAGGCCAAAATGGGCCTGGGAATTATGGGTATGTTTGCTGTGTGCCGGAGAAGTCCAGACAAGGGAAAGTGAGTTTTGCTTTTGATTTGACTGTGATGGGAGACACATGTGGCTTACATGCTCCATGGTATGGCTCTGAATCATGCAGTCCCTTTCCTCTCATGGTAGCCTGCCCCGCGCTCGGCCTCGCCAGCAAGAACGATGCGGGACATTTAGGATTCTTCTGCAGTAAAGCTTTATGCGTCTTGAGAGGGAGAGCATAAGCTTACATGGCGGAGACCCAGAATGAGGGGAACCCAGCCCTTATAAAGGAAACAGTCCTCGCTTCTGATGTGTCACTCTTGGATTGGTCCGCTGCCCATTATCCCAGATGATGCCTCGGGAGTAGGCAGGAACGCAGAGGTAGAGAGTTACCAAGCACGTGCGCTGGGATTAAAGGCCTGTGCTACATCACCTTGAACTCAGAGATCTGCCTGTCTCTGCCTCCCAGGCATTGGGACCAAAGGCGTATACTACCATGCCTTGAGGTCACAGAAGTCAATCTGCCTCTGCCGCCCAGGCATCAGGACTAAAGGCGTGTACCGCCACACCTTGGGGTCACAGAGGTCAATCTCTACCTTTGTTCCTAGAAGCAATGGAGAATGTGGTCCGGCCCTCCACATATCCCCCTTTTTTTACTTCTTTGCAGAAAGGCAACTCCCTCAGAAGGCAAAGATAGAGGTCGCACTTTCCAGAGCGAAAACATTATAATGGGCTTGCACGGAATCTGCCCCTAGGTTCATGACACCTGGAACCTATCCGGCCTGCCCTCTGCCATTTTTCTGGGAAAGGGAATATACGACAGGAAACCCTTATGCAGGACGACATATCTCTCAGAGAGGGCCATTCTCTGTGCGATGCTCTTCAGCTCGACAACCTTCAGGGCTAGCTAAGCCAAGCACTCCACCCTGTGCAATGGACCACTGTCCTAGGGGTGCAGGAGCTGGTTGGCATAAACCTTATTGCTTCAGCATAGATAACCACACATCGGTAGAGGCCCCTGTTCCAGGGCAGCCAGCGCTTGTGCAATAACCACTTTTTCCCTACGATTTTGGGATTTGAGTCAGCAGACCATCCAGAGGAGAAACACTAATCCATAGCATAGGACTGTTCCAAAACATTTCCACCCCCACCCATTCTTTGAAGTAGGGGAATGAGAGACACGGCCCAGGACTGGAGTCCTACGGCCAAGCTTATAAATCATCTCTAGCACAGTAGGGAGGGGGCCCAGAGTCTTATTGGTTGTAAAAAATCGAGGAAACATCGCCATCCTATGGCTGACTGGTAACAGCTTCGGGAAAGCTGAGAGTGTCCTCCATTGGTACTCTGTCATCCATCCGCAAAATGGCAGGAGGAGCAGCAGCCAGGTCCTCAGGCGAATCCGTGTGTTGTGGATCACTCTTCACTGTTCGGGTCAATCGCTCTGGCAGCCAGAATGGGCTTTCTTTATCCTGTGGGAAGACAAACAGCTCCCCTGGATCTCAATAAAATGGGATCCGGGCCTTTCCATTCATTAGAAAGCACATCTTTCCACTTAACCAAATCTTTGGGCCATTGTGAGCCATGGCAATGGCCACTCTTGGCGTCGGGGGCAGCTCTGTCAATATTCCCCCTTTCTGTTTTTAATAAGAACTGGTATCGGTATAGGTCATGCCTTTGTCATTGTTTAGAGGGTCATCCTTGTTATTTATTTATTTTTATCAAGTTTTTTAGTCCAATTATCTAGAAGATAACTAGACAATTGTTTAATAATCAGTCATTGTATCTGGGATCGCAGGGGCGCAATTCTCCAGCTGTATCAAGAAGTCTACCAGAGGCATGTTGGAAACTATGGGCTTTTTTGCCATAGTCATAGATTTAGCCAATGACCCAATTATCTTAAAAATCTAAGGACTTTTTGCATCTACCTCCCTGTGGATCCTGAAACGTTAGATTTAAAACCAAATAGTTATAAGCTGCCATGTGGTCATTGGGGAATTGAACTCATAACCCTTGGAAGAGCAGGCAGCATTCTTAACCCCTATGCTATCTCTTTAGTTTTTTATTTAGATGGAAAATCTCTCGGACTAGTAGCCGGCATTGTTTGCCCCGCCCGTTGCCCCAGGCTATTGGTCCGCCTTTGTTACCTAGGATCAGCATAGCTCAGCTCAGCCAAGCGGAACAGAAGCCATTCCAGCCTCAGAGCCCCTCATAGTTTCAGGCACATTGCAAGCCTTCTGACCTGGCAGCTTGTGGCATCGTTCTCATTCTTGGTATTGCTGTGATACCCTCCAGGCCAGGCATCGACTGAGCCGGTGCAACGTGCCCCCCACCATAGCCATCGAGCAAAGCTCCGCTCCAGCTACCCTCCAGCCGCAGCTGCATTCATTCTGAGTCCAAACTCGGTGCACGGAGTAAAGCAGAACTCAGAAGCAGGCTTGCTGGTCTGAAACCATTGTAAGGACCTCATTTAAACAATCTTTTAGGGAATATGGGCGTCGTTAGTCTCTCTCTGACTACTTCCTGCTGAATTGGGCCGTTGCATTTTGGGGGTATACATTACAACATTTTAGGAGGTCTCGGTGATTCAAACCATATAAATCTCAAGTATACCCTTAGGCTCTCATTTTTTGTGGAGATGAAAACAGAACCTCTTTTTCAAAACATCATATCTTTAGGCAAATTTAAATATCTTTCTCCTGTCCGGTACACAAAAGACAACATAAACAACATAACATAAAGCTTTTGACCTTGTAGGTCAGTTTCCCCCATTTTTAGAACCATCGGGGGGTCCTTTTTTCTTATTTTCTTTTTAGTCTCCCCCATTCTTTGAACCATTGGGGGGGTCCTTTTTTCTATTTTTTTTTCTTATAGGCGCGCCTAACCTCTCATTGCATTTAGTTTTTGATATGCTATCCTGGACTTTCTCCAATACATTTTGTCCGTCTGTAACAACAGCCTGGCAGGATTTATCTTTTAAGCAATTTCAAAGTGATAAGAGAACTGTTAAGAAGTACCAAGGCCTCTACAAAATCTTTCCAAGGTTGAGACAAGTCAAGCCCAAAATCAAAAAGTCCAGGAATAGTCATACCTCTCTGAGCAAACATCCTGCAGTTCTGAATCCTCCTTGTGTCCAAGGGGTCTCTGGCGGTGCGAGCAGTTGTCAGGGTCCCTCAGCGTCCCGGGTTTCGGCACCAGTTGCCCCGCGCTCGGCCTCGCCAGCAAGAGCGACGCGAGACATTTAGGATTCTTCTGCAGTAAAGCTTTATGCGTCTTGAGAGGGAGAGCATAAGCTTACATGGCGGAGACCCAGAATGAGGGGAACCCAGCCCTTATAAAGGAAACAGTCCTCGCTTCTGACGTGTCACTCTTGGATTGGTCCGCTGCCCATTATCCCAGATGATGCCTCGGGAGTAGGCAGGAACGCAGAGGTAGAGAGTTACCAAGCACATGCGCTGGGATTAAAGGCCTGTGCTACATCACCTTGAACTCAGAGATCTGCCTGTCTCTGCCTCCCAGGCATTGGGACCAAAGGCGTATACTACCACGCCTTGAGGTCACAGAGGTCAATCTGCCTCTGCCGCCCAGGCATCAGGACTAAAGGCGTGTACCGCCACACCTTGGGGTCACAGAGGTCAATCTCTACCTTTGTTCCTAGAAGCAATGGAAAATATGGTCCGGCCCTCCACAGTAGCCGTCCACTCAGATCTGTACAATTATTCTTTCACAGATGAAGTTGAAGTTTGCTAACCCTGAATAATCTTCCAAACCACATCCCCAATGTAATTTAAATATGAACCCCATTTCTACAGCATATTACCAGATAGATGAGCAGCCCTATGCGGGGCGCCATCCCGTCCAGCAGGAATGAACCCCACCAAAAACGAGAATTCCTTCTCTGGTCACATCTTTATTTGGAGCATTCCCTTGAGGAAAATTGGGGGAAGGGACGATAGAGCAGGGACGAGAGAAAGCTTAGAGAGAGAGGAAGTAGGGTCCCGAGGCATCTGCTTTTAAACGGTGGAGCAGCTTGAACGCTGTCCTGATTGGTTAATGCCATTCTGCTGGTCTGAGCATGTGCAGGCAAGGGTGCAGGCAGGGTTGCTCAGCCCCACGTGGCTACCTCCAAACTGCAGGACCACCTGTGCCTCCAGGTGGCTCCCAACATCTCCCCCTAATTATTGTCTTTAAGAGCAATAAGGCAAAACTATTTTCCAATCTGGTCCCCACCTAGACGCAGCATGCCAAGGATATCTCTGCTCCCACCCATTCCCAAGGAGGGAGAAAGGCAGAATAGAGTCAGTCAGAAAATTGTTAAGAGATAAGAGGTTGCACAGGGTGTTGCTCAAGTCGATGTTGTGAAACAGCTGCTCTTGGCACCGCCCAGAAGGTCATCTCTGCTGTCTCCGCATGAATCTTCCACAGCAGGACACTCAGCATCCACTGGGTCATCTTCTTTATCTCTCTGGTCGGTCTCGCTGGCATCCAGATGTATGTCAGCATTCCTAGAAAAACATAAACAAAACTCTCCTCCCAAATTAACATTTAAGAGTATTAAAAACTCTCAGTGTAAAAATTCAGCACAATCAGTACTGGAAGTAGGCTGGTTTTGAACTTAGAGACTTGCATGTCTCCGTTTCAAAGAGCAAATCTTGTTTGCCTGTACCAGCAAAATTTTGAATTAAAATTAAGTGTAAAGAATGCAAGAGAAATCCTTTCTCTGGGGGAAGCTGTCACTGGTAATGTAGTCCCCCTCTATTGTTTAAAAACCAAAGCAGTTGTCACTGGGAATTGAACTCAGGACCTTTGGAAGAGCAGTCAGTGCTCTTAACCTCTGAGCCATCTCTCCAGCTCCTCTATTCAGATGGAAAAACCTCTAGGTAACATTGTTTATTTCATCCGTTGCCAGGGGCAATAGGTAATGATAACCAGGTTGACGCGCCTTTATTATGATAATTAGGACCAGTTCTTTGAGGGAGAATGGACGTCGATCATCTGGCTACTTCCTGCTGACAAAGGGACGTTGTTTAGGGGATAAATGTTTTTATCTGACTGAATTTTTGGCGACAAATGTTTTTATCTGACTAAATTCTTGGCGACCTTGACTGAGGGCGGCAGCAGCGGAAGCGGCGGCTCCGTCTCTGAGGCGCGGCCCACCGTGGTGCGCTCCGCATGGCCCAAAGGCATGGCTCCGCCCCGGGCCGTGCGCGGGCTCGCCGTTTCACCTCAGGCAATGAACTCGCACCGCCGGCTGTGAGCCTTTTCCAAGCTCCGGCGAGGGGGGGCATCCGCCCACCCGTGGAGGGGCTTCTCCTGCCCGGTCCGCCCGCGCGCAGAGCCCCGTTCTCTGGGAACTCACCTCCCCGCTCGCCCATGTTGCTATGGAAACACAGTTTTTCCGCAGAGCCGATTCAGCTCCTCTTTGCCTTCTATGGCGCCGCTGCTCACCACGCAGCTTCCGCCTCAGTCAGGCGAGTCCGCTCAGGTGCTGAAAAAGTCCTCCAAAAACCATAGCCCCGCCAGAAGGCCAGGACATATAGCCTCTGATGTCACACGGACTTTAGCCCGCCCGTCGGACCTGGCTGTTGGTAGACCTCCAGCAAACTCCCCGCCAGCAACTGGTTGCGTCTCCCTCCTGAGTAGCTGGGATCACAGGTGTGCACCACCGTGCCTGGCCCACTTCCGTGTTTCTAATCAGGCATTACCGCTCAAAGGCGGGCCGGCTGCCGCCAGCACTCTCAGCACGATCAAGCAGCTTGTCTTTCTCAGTCAAAAATTAAAGTTTTTTGTACGTGAGAGCCAGAGACTGAGCTCTCTTAACAAAATTAGGCGAAAATCACCTCCAAAAGCTCTGTGGCTCTTTAAGAACAGGGAAGGCAGTCTTAGAACACGATCAAACTCGCCTCCCTACGAGACTGTTGCCTCCAGTCTCTAACAGCGAGTACGCAGGTGGACGGAGGGGGAGCGGAAGCCGCGGTCTCCCGTACCCCATCGTCCTCAAAGTCCCGCCTTAGTTACCTCGCCTTTTTTGCTGCTGTTTACATTCCTCCTGCACTGAACTTAAGGGATTTTTCTTCCCCGTTGCTTTCTGTACCTTCTTTCAGATACCTTAACTTTGATTTTTTTTTGTATTTTCTTTTCTATTTAGGCCTATCCTTTGAAATTCCTTTTTACATTTCTTTTCCTCCCCTTTCTGGGGATTTTAACCGACGTCACTCACCGCTCCATGTTCTCAGAGTTCTGAAATTCAAGGCTCTCTGTGCTGGTGTCTGATCTTGGCTTTTTCTCCCGGGCTTTCTCAGGGTCCCCCGGCGTAGTTGTCAGGGTCCCTCAGCGTCCCGGAGTTTCGAGCACCAGTTGCGGGGCGCCATCCCGTCCAGCAGGAATGAACCCCACCAAAAACGAGAATTCCTTCTCTGGTCACATCTTTATTTGGAGCATTCCCTTGAGGAAAATTGGGGGAAGGGACGATAGAGCAGGGACGAGAGAAAGCTTAGAGAGAGAGGAAGTAGGGTCCCGAGGCATCTGCTTTTAAACGGTGGAGCAGCTTGAACGCTGTCCTGATTGGTTAATGCCATTCTGCTGGTCTGAGCATGTGCAGGCAAGGGTGCAGGCAGGGTTGCTCAGCCCCACGTGGCTACCTCCAAACTGCAGGACCACCTGTGCCTCCAGGTGGCTCCCAACAGCCCTAGAGCAATTGTGTGTGTGTGTGTGTGTGTGGGTATGTGTGTGTGTGTGTTTCCATACTCAACAAGCAGGTGTCTGGCTCCAGCTAATTCCAGCAAGTCGTGCCATAGAATATTGTAGTGACTTTCATTCATTAAATAAGATAGCTGAGTAGCAAAAGGTTCGACCTGTATCTTAAAGGACATAGTCATCCACGATAAGAATTTGCCTGTTTGTGAGGTAGGCTGTTTAATTCTGTTGCAGAGACTTCGGAGTTAACTTTCTGTTTGTTTAATTGCCTTTGGTCTCAGAACAAACTTGTCCATGAATGTCAGCTGTGAAACACAGCTTGCGAATAATCCAGCAGGATACTTCATTTTCCAGTTGTTTTATTCCATGCTGTTCAGCTTAAATAGAGAGCAAAGGAGCAGAGATTTCAGATTAATGGCAGTGGAACTTGTTGGGTAAAGCAAATTACTGCTTCATGTCACCACAGGGGAACACTTTCATTGAATCCTCACCAAAGTTGACTCTAAATGGTCTTGAAGATCCAACTCCAGATGTTTTTAAAACGTGTTATTTTTTTAAACTCCTATTCTAGAAGTATCTTTTTATTACGTGTTAACCGTATGAATGGTTTTTATCGGTGGCAAGTCTTTGAGAGCAATACCTGGTGTGATTTGAGAGAGTCTTGGACAGCAATACCTGGTGTGATTATTTGAATGTGGCCAACAAAGACTATCGCAGGAATTCTGGGATGATTGTGGCTACCCTGAAGACCATGTTTAAACTTTTGCTGAGGACAAAGATCAGTGCTATTTCTCCATGTATCTCCAGAAGCACCAGCCTTTCCATCAAGTTTCATCTTTAAAATGATTGTTTATTTGGTGTGTGTGTGTGTGTGTGTGTGTGTGTGTGTGTGTGTGTGTGGACACGTTTAAGGAGATATGTGTGTGGAGGTCAGAACACAGTTCGCTAGGATCAGTTCTTTACCATGTAGACCAGGAATTGAACTTATGCCCTCGGGCTTGGTGCCAAGTACCTTTAATGCTAAGCCGTCTCATCAGCCCTGAAGCTGAAGCTTCATTTCCTGTCTCCTTGAGACTTTCCAGGGCAGCCTGTGTCTAGGCTGTAGTACATCTCTGGAGAAGGAGAAGGAGGGATGGAACACTGAATGCCTTCTGTTCTGTAACCCACATCACAGCGGAAAATCACGTTCTTATTTCATAGCTGAGCCCTTGATAGTTGAGATCTTTACTGTCTGGACAGATTTAATATTGAGAAGTAAAAGCCCGTCTCTCAGTATTTCAAAAGAAGTGCTGTCACTTGAAAATGCATCTTTTTGTATCTCACTTCCAATTCCTGGGCCCTGATTTAGGGTGGAGGAAGAAGAGCAATCATTTTGAAGACATTACTTATTAGTTACTTGTCATCTCCTTAGGATGTGAATTCTTCAGACAGACTACATATATTTCAACTTTCTCCATTCATGGCATCTGTGTTTATTTCATTTTTATTTTCATTACTAATACAGAGAGTTCAAAGACTCCACCAAAGAAGACAGCTGTCTCGGCGGGGTACCCATTTGCACAGCATCTTGATCAGCATAACCCCAAACTTTATCAACTTGGTGCTTGCATTCTTAACTGCAACTCCCCCCCCTTGCAACTTTCTTTTCCATTTCTCTATGTCTGAATATGTCTGTCCCTAAAAGTAGTGTGACCTCAGAGAGGGCCCTTAATTTGGCCCAAGTGAATTTCATTTATGAAGTAAAGAATTCCTTCTATGTCCTGTGAGATGCTGAGACTTGGATGATAGGGTATGCTGTAGTTGGTTGTTTTTACTCTTTACTCTCTGGGGAGACTCACTGCACAGCTCCTAAATAAATACACATGGAGACTTATTATTACTTATAAATGCCAAGCCTTAGCTTGGCTTGTTTCTAGCTAGCTTTTCTTTACTTAAACTATCCCATCTATTTTTTGCTCGGGGCTTTTATATTTCTCTAGTCTGTATACTTTTTCTTTTCTTTTCCTTTTTTTTTTTTACTTCTTATTCTGTGGCTTGCTATGTAGCTGGGTAACTGGCCTCTGCTACCCTCCTCTTTATTCTCTTGCTCCTTGAGCTCTCTTCCTAGATTTCTCCTCCTATTTATTCTCTCTGCCTACCAGCCCCACCTATCCTTTTTCTTGCCTTGCTATTGGCCATTCAGCTCTTTAGACAGGCAAAGTAACACAGCTTTACAGAAGTAATCAAATGCAACACAAAAGAATACAACACATCTTTGCATCATCAAACAAATGTTCCCCAGCATGAACAAGCGTAACACATCTTAAACTAATATTCCACAGCTATATGTGACACTCTTCAAGAGCTGTGGGCCTTCTACGAAGGCTTCTCAAACATTGATGAACTGATTGTTCCGCCCTCTAAAGTAGGCTCCCTTCCTTTTTCCAATTTGAAGTCCCACAGTCTTAGCTCTTTGAGAGGTTGTCATTATGTCCTTAATGCACTATGCATCTAGACCCTAGGCTCTGGCAGCCAGTGAGTCTCACTCATTTGTATCATTTTGGGAAGGAGGTTTTGTTGGTTTACTGATGGGTGAAAGTTTGTCTCCAGGGAAAAATCAAACTTGTTTTCTCTACATGGAAAAGCACCAAGTATATGTAGTGTTTGGGGGCTAGAAGAGGGTTCCAGATCAACTGGAGCCTCCATATGGGTCCTGAACACTGAAGCCTGGCACTCTGCAAGAGGAGGAAGTGTGTCACCCGTGCAACCTCAAACTTTTAAAAGCAGATTTGTTTTGTTTGCATCACTAAGCAAGCTGCTATTGCTGACTGCAAACATATTTTTAGCATCTCACATTACTGAGCCTAGTAGATGTATCCTCAGTGCCCCTGCAGACCTACTTTTAACCATATCCACGCTGCTCCATGACCCTGAGGCTGATCTAGAGGGGCAGCTTGTCTTTTGGGGTTTGACTTCAGACACTCTCAGTAGCATAGTCGAGTTACGGAAGAGAGGGAAGTGGAGTCAATGGTTTTCATAAAATGAATCCGAAGCTCTTGTTACTTGGGTCCTCTTCACTCAGGTCCTCTGTTCCCTGGTTTCTAGTGTGTTTTCATCTTTACCTTCGGGTCTGAGAGTGACAACGTACTCCCTAGCTAATGTCCTCTGAATAGTAGATTTCCCTTGGAAAGCAGAGGCTAGCGATAGTTACCCCATCAATAATTCTTTATTAAACTTCCTTCGGTTAGTTACTCATGTTCTTCTGTTGGGGATGGTGGCGACTCTGATTAATTTAGGCAATAAGCATGCTTTCAGAAAACTTAGTGTTATGACATTTTTATTCTAGAAAAAGAAAGCACAATCAATAAGCAAATATTCAAAAAATAATTATAAAATCATCTTTATAAAAATAGTTTATTTGATGGAACAAAACTAAAATGTTTGGTGTGAGATATCACATTAGACGCATAGATGGCAGGGAGATCCTAGCTGCTCTCCAAAGGACCATTGATGATTATGATAAAAATAAACAAATGAAGACATTTAAAAAGATATTAGCTTATAGTGGTGCTGTAATTGAGCATCCAGGATACAGATAAGCCATTTGGCTGCCAGGTACCTAGCACAAGAACGTATGCCCATTCTTGTTGGACCAAAGACATTCAACTAATGATTCATGGGTATAAAGTGCTGGTGGCTCTTTAAACTTAAGTGAGCATTTCCTGTCAGTGAGTAGGATTTTCCTTCTGTCCCTTGCCACAAATTTGAAGTCACAAAACTTGTATAAGGCATATGGGGTTCACTTTAAACTTGGAATTTTATAACTCCTTCATGCAGCAAACAAAGAGACAAAACAAAACAAGATGAAAGCTAATAATAGGCAGGTAGAAAAATTTCTGGCTCAGAGGTTCTTGGGTAGGAATAGGAAAGAACAAACACTATAGAAAAGCCTGGAGTGGTTGACCACAGCAGGATGGAAGGAAAAAGGTGAGGAACCAGTGTCCTGATACTCAGCCTGGCACTGGGGAGCAGTCTTTGGAGAGATCTGGTTGGAGGTGAAGGTGTACATAGATGACTTTGAGACATATGATATGGGATTCCCCTCTGTGTGCTGTGAACACCACTAGTTATACAGAAACTGTCTTGGCCTGATAGGGTAGAACAGAGTTAGGCGAGGAAAACTAAACTGAATGCTGGGGAAAAGAAGAGTGGAGTTAGAAAGGAGCCATGGACACAGACCCTGGAGCTTCACCTGGTAAACTACAGCCTCGTGGCAATACACAGATTGCTAGAAATGGTTTAAATTATGATATAAGAGTTAGCCAATAACAAGCTAGAGCTAATGGGTCAAACAGTGATTTAAATAATATAGTTTCTGTGTGACTATTTCAGGAGTCTGGGAAGCCAGGAAACAAACAAGCCGCCACCCAACAATAGACACATTTTTTTTTTTTCTTCTCACCTACCTGGAGACTCCAGGAAGACAACAGATCAATGACCACTTCTTTCATTCTAGAACAGGTAGCTGTATCTGGGAGTTGCATTAATGAAAAAACTTCCATTGTGGAATTTGAAGACTGGAGTTGATACTTGTCTGTCCCTTTTCTATTTTCCAAAAAATATCTGGACTTCTCTGCTTCAGTTGTTACTTCTTGTCTCTGGATTGTCATCCAGATGTCTAAACCCAGGTCTGCTTTATACCATTGCAAAATTCTCTTCCAGAAAGCCAGCCATGCACATAGCATATCAGCTAAAGTTCAGCTGTAAGCCCTACTTGCCCAAGGGTATCACTTCCTGGAATGTTGGGGAATGTTCTTCATGTAAGATAACAAGCCACAGGCATGGTTTCCCCAGCTGTACAGGATGTGCTTGATCATATGTAGGCAGGAGGTCTGTAGGCAGCATGTATGCCAGGATGTATGCTTACTAGCAATTGCACGACGGTGGGAAGTACCATAGATTTGTGGGTTTTGCCTTTACAAGTATCTGACTAACCTACACCAGCATCAGTCTCTGGTGAACTCTGGGTATGGACTGGGCCAGTGTCCATCTTCCTAGTCAATATTTAATAAAGCTTATTTTAGTTGGACAGCAGTGGGTTTGGTCTGTATCTCTTCTCCATTTTCAGCTTTATCAGTAGCTCATTATTTAGTACATAGGACATTCCTTGTGCGTCCCTTCCCTTTAAATATAGAAAAACATTATCTCAGATTTTAAAGCTCAGGCCTCTCACTGCAGGTCGGTGTACAGCCTTGTAAAATCCTTATCTCATAAGATACCTTTATTCCTGATCCTTTAACTGCTTCTGCAATGCACCGTGGTATTAACTGTAGACAGATTTCTGTCCTGCCACAGCTTTCAGTCCCAACAAAACACACAGAGGCTTATGTTAATTATAAACTGTTTGGCTTATTAGCTCAGGCTTGTTATTAACTAGCTCTTACAACTTAAATTAGCCCATAGTTCTTATCTATGTTTAGTCACTTGACTTAGTACCTTTTCTCTGTGCAGTATTTTCATCTTACTTTCTTTGTGTTTGGCTGGTGACTACAGACTGAGCCTTTCCTCTCCCCAGAATTCTTTTAGTCTGGTCACCCCGCCTATACATCCTGCCTGCCTACTGGCTAATCAGCATTTTATTAAACCAATACAAGTGACCAATCTTTAAAAGGTACAAGTGCATTACCTCACAGCAGTTTTCAGTAAGCAAGTGCCAGCAATACAGCACTCTGCAACACTGTGCCCTGCTGCACCACTGCACCCTACTGCACCATTGCACCCCACTGCACCACTGCACTCTAAAGCATCACTGCACCCTGCAACACAGCACCCTGCAGTACAACACTACACCCTGCAACACTGTGCCCTGCTGCACCACTGCTCCCTACATCACAACATCACACCCTACATCACAACACCACACCCTGCAGCACCAGACCACACCCTGCAACATTGCACCCCACAACACTGCATCCTACAACATTGTACTGTGCAACACGGCACCCTGCAACAACACCACACCCTGCAACACTGTACCCTGCAACCCTGCACCCTGCTCTATATTGCCAACTTATCAGCAGAACCACCTACAGTGCTGAGGATCAGGGAGGCCTATTTTTGTGGGGAAAGGTTTTGAAGTTGCCTAGGCATTGTGGTGCAGTCCTATGATCCCAGAACTCACGGGGTGAGAGGCAGGAAGAGTGAAAGTTCAAAGCCAGCCTGTTCAGCATAGAAAGGTCTGCCTGAAGACCTCTGAGCCAGCAAACTTCTCTCTCTGCGTGGTCTGTCAATCATGTGTCAAATCAAGTATAACCTCCTCTGAAAAATTTTTATCAATCTTGTCAATGTCAAAATGAGTTCTATTAAAAGAAAGTTAAAAAAATTAGTGTAAGTGATCATGTAAAGTATGTGTGAGTTTCTCTACACATAACTTTTTTTAAAACGCAGGGCGTGCATTTTGATTATTGAGGCAAAATACTGAGAGACTACGATTTCATGGTATTTCTTTATTCAATTGTTTTGCTTGAGGATACCTTCAACAAAAGCGGTTGTAAATAGTGTTCAGTATTTCGAAAGGGTATTGCTTGACTCACCAGCGTTTCAAAATACAACTTTTGTGAGAGAGAATTTTCCCAGTGAATACTGTTGGATGAGAGAAATCTGTCAGTACTCCAGGATCATCCTTAGTTTTAAGATGTGGCTTCCTGTTAACAGTGGCAAACATGGAGCATTCCCAGACAGGATTTGTTGGAAAGATAAACAACGGAGAACATCAATCACACTTAATGGGTTATAAAAACCACAACCAAATGAAATTAGGATAGGATCCAGTTAGAAGTGGGGGGAAGGGAGGATCCCAGTAGCATAGGAGACAGAAGAGGGGTGAATATGATAAACTACATTGTATGTGTCTGAAATTGTCAACGGCTAACCATGAAAAAGGTTTTAGAGAGCCCTAGCTGGTTTAGTGCAGTTACCACTAGATGGCAGGAGTGAACAGCAAAAATAAACAGGCCTCTAGCAGCAGGAAAGAACAAAACAACTAAAAAACTTCCAGTTTTTATTTCTCTCCCTCCCTCCCCTCCCTTCCGCAGTCATTACAGGCTCACTTCCTCACTCTTCCTCTCCATGCCCCCCGTTGTCCCTGCGTTTGCAGATGTAATTTTGAAAAGCCCTACCTGCTTCTGTAGAATTAGACATGACAATCGGCCACAAGAAGAGTTGTCGTGTAGATACTAATAAGGCACGAAGTATTTTCTCGAATTCAGGAGGTTTCTCATATCTGCTTTGTGCTGGAGGTGGGGATCAAGCTTCAGAAGATAGCAAGGCTCAGAAAGACTTACGCTTTCGGCCGAGGGCTCTCACATGCTGGCAGATTGAGGGCCCCTGGGGCCGAGCGCCAGGGCGGGGGTTTAGGGGGCAGAGAGAATATGCTAGAAACTTTAGGGCTTTGTCTACATTGATGAAACATATTTCGCCTCTCTGGTCTTATCAAAGCATTGGCTCGATAAGGATCAAAGTGTAGGACGGAAGTTTTTCTTTGAAACAAAGCAAAACAAAAGAAAACTCACCCACCCAAACATCCAGACAGGTAAAGAAAGCATGAAAGCCAAGCCCAGCATGAAGCAGGTACAGAAGGAGCTGCCTGCTTGCTGATCTATGCACAGGGGAGTCAAGGGCTTGACTGGCAGCCAGATCGAGGACTGAGCTGGAGAATGAGATTCAGGTTCCTCATTCTCCCTGGAGTCATCATTCTCTTCAGAAAATCTCCCTTATTTATTATTAATTCATTTATTCTACTTTTTAAGTTTTCTCCCTTTGAAGACTGGGTTCTGGATTCTGAAGTGTAGAATTTGAATTTTTGTCCCCTGATCCACCAGGCACACAAAAGCACGGAGTCTAAGGCTATATGAAGTAGGCGTTATGAAATCTCACTAGTTGTAAGCTAATTTGAAACACACACACACACACACACACACACACACACACACACACACACACACACCCTCACACATACATGTATAAATCCAAGGGAGTTTAAACGGAGTACTCTGTGTTAGTGGACAAATAACAAGTCTACTCACAGACGACACGGTCTATTAAGTGGAGATCTCACTGTCTGGCACATGCTAATTTCCTATGAACTGTTGTCAGAAATGCCCCAGAGGCACCCAAGCTATGCCAGGCTCTTGCCATTGCTCTTGGTTGCCTGCCATAACTAGATGGTAAGGCTTATGGCTGAAGATGCCACACGCTTTAGTCGCAGAACACAGAGAAACCAGTGGACTGACCAGGAAACTCTCCCTAGTGGTCAACATTCACAGGCTGGTAAGTCCTGTGCTGGCTGCCGGAAGACAAAAGATGACAAAAAAAATCCACCTATTTATGGATCCTGTATGTTACAATACTAACTTGCCAGACAATAGGGACATACTGGTGCACTAGTGGCAAGACTGCTTATGGGGAGTAACCAATCACCTTCTTGAATTGATTTGAGACAAGCTTCACTTTAAACATGATCAAATCCATGAGTAGCACACTCAAAAGTTCTAGGCTACAAATTGCTGATGTTTTCCTAAGAGGCTTTCTTGTCATACTGCCTTCTCAATATTTATGTTTATATCCATAGATTGGTGCTTGACCATCCTTGGTCAGAAAAGCTTCTTACTGGAGTAGATAGTGATTAATGCATAGATAAATTATCGTTCAAAGTGCTAAAAATCACTGACAGTGAGTGCCCGCGTGTAAAGACTGTCACTTTTCTTTTGGACTGTGGTCATTGATGGGTTCCCCAGGCTCCAGTGGATAATCCCACACCCTTGCACATATGGGCAGCAATAATGGGACACAGTGAGTAAAAAAGAAAAATAAGTAAATAAAGAATTTTAAAAAGAGGACATGAAGTCAGGAGGGAGCTGAGATGGTGGGACTTGGAGGGGGTGCGGGGAGTAGATCTGATCATATTCATACATGTATATGTATGACTTTTCAAAGAATAAATATACACGCATGTATATGTATGGTTTTTTTTATTATTTATTATGGCATTTTCAAAGAATACTTAACACTATTTTTTTTTTAAAGCGGGCTTCAGAAAGCTTCTGTGAGGTTAACCATGTCACTTGGGGACAGTTTGAGCAGAGGCGCATCTAGCTGCCATATTTTTCAAAATCTATAGATACTAAAGGCGTAGAGAAAGAGTTGGGCCTTTAGCCCTCTTCTTCTTTTTCACAGTCTTTGTCTCTTTCACGCACAAATATCCGAACAAGAGAAGAAAACGCATGCCAGTATAAATTGGACTCCAAGTTCACTGAAGAAGGGCTATGTGACCTCTGACAGAAGCAGTGACTCCCCAGAGCCTAGCATGTTATTTCTGCATGGCTTTGAGCTGCTAGGCAGCACACACATACTGAATGCAATTGTGTGGGTGAGTTGAGAAATCACTGTTCCCATTGCTGCGTGTGAGTCCTTAGTCAAGTGCTGGCACCCCCAGAGCTGTGGTTTTTCTCATTTATAAAGCAAAATTGATAGTACTTACCCACAGTATTGTTCTGTGTGTGAACTAACCTGGGAAGTTCCTGGCCCATAGTAGGCATTTTATGAATAGAAGTAATTTAATCAGGATGATAGAGGAATAGCTTCTGAACTGTGAAGTCTATCAGGATCTGCTTTACTCTTGCTCTTCATCGGAGACAGACTTTGGGTCAAGTGTGAGCTACCCGAATCTCATCTGCAGGATGGTGATGATACTATGCCAGCTACAGGCTTGCTGCCCTGGCCCTGGCTAATCATTCTTCTCTCCGTGATTACTACTATTGTTCAGTCCTTAAAGTATTTCTTAAGATAAAAACAATTTTTTTTTTGTTTTTGGAAGTGAGAAAAATACACAACAGAGATATTTCTTTGGGACAGGTGTGTTGGTATATACCTTTAATCCCAGGCATAAGCTGATAGCTCTCTGTGAGTTCAAGGCCAGCCTGGTCAACATAAAGAGTTTCAGGCTAACCAGGGCTACACGGCAAGACCCTGCTTAAAAAAAAATCAACCAGCTCCCCAGAGAATCTAGACAATAAAGAGAACCTTAAGAGAGACATACATGGGGCTACATAGGAAGGAGAAAAAGATGAGATTGCCTGAGTAAATTGGGAGCATGAGTGTCACAGGGCAGGGTAGAAGGGGATAGGGGAGGAAAAGAGGGATGTAGACAAAAATGTATAGCTCAGTAAATGCAATAAAAATAAAATAAAATAAAACCAAATCAACCAACCAAAAAATAAAAACCAACAGCTCTTGCTTCAGGGCATATATAGATTTATTGGCAATAAAGCAACAACAAGGAAAAACAAAAGTTTAATAGGTAAAAACATTGTTGCTTAAACTTAAAGCAAGTGAGCATCAGTACCAAGTGTAATAACATAATGAAGTAATCGAACCTGGGAGAGTTCAGGAAAAGGAGAGTGGAGATTGCAGATGTGTAAACTGAGATGAACAGACAGTGACTCGCTATGGAAGAGAAGTAACAGAGGAGAGGAGGCCGTGATGGGGTAAGCCACAATTTTAAGAGATGTGGATAGGGAAGACCCATGAGATGTTCTCATGAGATACTGCTAGAAACAGAGGAAGGGAGAGGTGAACCATCCTCACATCCAGAAAATCCATGCAGTGTGAAGGGCTGCTGCCAAAGCCCTGGCTTTGAAGCCTGTTTGTTACGTAAAGGGGTCAGGCCAGTCATGGCTGGAAAAGGACGAGAAGCTGAGGACGATGACTGTATCATGGAGGGGTTGGGACCAATATGTGAGCAGGTTATGTGGACCTTGGATGCCTTCTCAAAGTCTTTGACCTAAACTTGAGTGAAATGTGAGATCATTGTCTTTGAGCAGAGAAAATGAAAGACCTAAGTTTGTCTACTAAACACTTTCCTGGCAGTGTTTTTAGAAATATGTTATAGGGAGCTGAAGGCAGAGAAGTATGTTGGACTCTTGGACACTTGGACGGACATACACACATACACATACACACACACACACATGCACGCACGCACACACGCACGCATGCATGCATGCACCCCCCCCCCCCCATACACACACAAAACCTTCCTTACAAAGGTTTGGTACAGTGGGAGAGGTTTTAAGGAATGCAGATACTACAGTATAAGTAGGTGTGGTGGCACTGGCAGCCCACGGTGGTAGCCAGTTTAAACATGTGCTGGCGTGAGAGGCAAATCAGCAGAAGGGTCCTTCACTTGCCTTTTGTGGAGAATGAGAGACCAGAAATCTCTCCAAACAGGGAACTGTGAACCCATAAAACTCTTTTCTCATCTGGGGACTCAAATTAGAAATCAGAAAACTTGGTTGGGCTTATCTTTCTACAATACTGAGTATCATTTCCTTGTATGAATTCTCACCATTCTCTTTTTCAATGAAACATCTAAGAGCATCTTAAAACCTTGCTGAATGAGCTCTCTACTTCTCCAGGGAGGGAGAGTCCTGGGAATATGCCTCTCTCACCATCGCTGCTGCCGAGAGAGAGAACAAACTGTTCCCGGACTGTTTCCATCCCTTACCTCTCAGAATTAATCCTGTCTTAATGAATTGCTTTTATCTTCTTTAGTGCAACCAGACTCAATTTAAAATATCTGGTTTACAAGGTTGTTATGATGGTACCCAGACGTAGTCCAAATGGGAAGAGCTCAGCACATGCCTTGTTTATATCAGGAAATCAATACCGTGTCACATCTCATCTCCCAGGTTTTCATCTGCCCTCTCCTGGGAGCTTATTGAGGACAAGTATTGTGTCTCATATCCTATCGCTTTTTTTTTTTTGCTTAGCAAAGGATAAAATAACAGTAAGAGTTCCTTCATCAAAATTTCCTGTTCATGTAAATTATGAAAGTCTGTTGACATTCAGATATGAAGTCCTGCCCTGTAGATGTTTCTCTAACTCAGTAAAGCTGAGCTAGAACATTATAGATGATTCTGTTGGGAGTAGTCTTAAGAAAACAATTGCCAAAGTCTTGGAATGTTTTCTTTTGACTGAATTCACTTAAAACTGCTGGAAATTAAGCTTAATCTATGTCTGTACCTTGTTCAGTCACCAGCAAGTAACGATGCCACATGGCCATTCCTCTCTTCTATATAAACTCACACTTGTTTTGATTTCTTGTTCATCATAGTGGAGAGTCCTCATATCTTGAATACAGATACATTTAACTCTTATGTCTTTGCGCAGGTTGGCCATGCTCATTTGGGACATATCCGTTTGAAAACAGATAGATGTCCTAATGACTCCACCTTGTCTAATTTGCCTCCTGCATTTTTCAGATCCTTGACATCGAGTTTGTGCTTTGAAATGAATTGTATACTTTTTGAGAAATTAATTGCACAAAGGGATATGCACAAATCCATCTGTCTACATAGCTCCGTCCAGCATATGGAAGAAAGCCTGTTTGCATTTCTTTCTTTCTTTTTTTTTTAAATAACAATAATCAAAATTTCCACTTCCTCCTCTCCTCTCACTTCCCTCCTGCCCCCCCCACTCCTCTAATCCTAAGAGAGGGCAGGGTACCCTGCCCTGTGGGAAGTCCCAGGCCCTCTGCCCTCCATCCAGGCTTAGGAAAGTATGCATCCAAATAGAATAGGATCCCAAAAAGACAGTACATGCAGTAGAGACAAATCCCAGTGCCATTTCATTGGCTTCTCAGTCTGCCCCAAATGTCAGCCACATTCAGAGGGTCTGGTTTGATCCCATGCTCGTTCAGTCCCAGTCCAGCTGGATTTGGTGAGCTCCCATTAGCTCAGGCACACTGTCACTGTGGGTGGAACAACCCTTCATGGTTCTGACTTCCTTGCTTATATTCTCCCTCCTTCTGCTCTTCAACTGGACCTTGGGAGCTCAGTCCAGTGCTCCACAAGGCCAGTTCAGACACCCTCTCCTCCACTGCCCAGGGTCCTAGCTGAGGTCATCCCCGTGGACTCCTGGGAACCCCTCCATAGCCAAGCCTCTTGCCAACCCCAAAATGGCTCCTTCAATTAAGATATCTCCTTCCCTGCTCCCATATCCATCTGTTTGCATTTCTTATCTCTTGTCAACAGTGATGGCATTTCTGAGAAAAAAAAGAAAAAGAAATGTCAGTGTTGAGACTGGAGAGGTTTTCATTATTTCAAAAGAAATACTTTCCCTTGCCTGCAGGTTCTTCTACCCTAATGGAACAGACTTGATTTTGTGCTCGCCCCACACTAATAAAGAGTCTGTGCTTGTGTGTGAGCTTGGAAATGTTTCTAGGCACCAGTGTTTCCTTTGCTCTGACAAACAGGAGATCCAGTTGGCAAAGAGTGAACAGAGTGATCCAGCTTAAATTTTTATAACCCTGTCCAATTTCTTACCTTTTCTACTTACCTTTTCTGCTAATTTCTACCAAATTAGCATCTCACTTAAAGAATATAAATTCTTGTTCTAAATCAATACCCCTTCCAAATCTCTTTTTACTCGCTGTCGTTTTTATCTCACAACGTTCCCCTCTCTTTTTATCCAGGTAAAATCCCATACAGTCTTCAGATGGTCCTGCTCCTCTGTAGTCCTGCAGCCCGCAGCCCTGTTAGCTCTGCTTCTACCATCAACAGTGAGGCTCACTTATAGAACAATTACTTCAACCTGGAAAACACGCCTCATTCGAACGATCCTAAAGGTAAGCATTCTTATTTCTTATTTCAGAAGACTCAGCACAGTAAGAAAAGGTTCTCTTTCAAGTCTCTATGGTGATGTGAAATTCAGATGTTTTTGACCAAAAACTGTGAGGCCCGGGCGTTCCTAGAGTGACAGCAACACAAATTTGACCAATCACTGTCTCATCACTTTGTAATTATCACATGTGACAATGAGCTCTTTGGAACTGGAAACTATGTGTTGGTCTTCTGTCTACACATAATCAGTTTAAAATAAGTATTTGCTCAATGAAGTAGATAGAAAAGCATCTTTCAGAGACTTTTGAAATTCAACAAGGTCAGTATTAAGTCTCTAACCATGCTGGCCTATTAATAATTTAATTCAGTATTGTTAACAGTTTGAAAATAGATCCATATATGCAGAGATTTTAGAAGTTATGAAGACCCATAAAAGCAACACATTGGAAATGAAGTTTTTGTCAAGCAGGTCATTGCTGTCCCTGATTCTCTTTAATATTAACTATTGCTGTTATTGTGAAGGGTGTTACTGAAGAATATGGTTATTAGTTAGTCCTGACATAGGCCCTCATTCTACTTCACTTTTTAGAAAGTCTACTAAGTAGTATCTTAAAAAAATTTACAGGATACTAATTTTTCCATTTGCATGTGACATATCTTATATGGATCTTCAATAATATTTATTATAGTATCATGAGTAAATCAGTATTGGAAATTCTACTTGCTGAGTAGATGATGAAGGTCTTTGTTTCTGACATTGTGATTTCACATTTGGCATTCAGCCTTGCAAACCATGAAACCTAATATAGTGCATTTAGATGTACAATATTTGTGAAATTTCACTTTTATTCCTTGTCTTTGGGGTTCCCATTTTCTTTATGCTGTGTAAATTTCCATTTTTATTGCTTCACAGCTGGTTTCCAGCATGAAAACCACTCCAATTTTCTACCATTTTGGACACACGAAAGTCCCTTTCTATAGCAAATAGGCAGCAAGAAATGAAGCCAGAAACAAACACATAGATGTACCAGACTTTTTCTTTTAGGCTACCAACTAGCTCCCAAATCATGACACAGAGAGTTATTATTAGTTATGAATGCTTGGTCTAGCTTAGGATCATTTCTGGCTATCTCTTTTAACTTAAATTAACCTGGTTCTCTTTATTTACCTTTTGCCATGGGGCGTTTTACCTTTCTTACTTTCATTCTGCATAGCTTACTTTCATTGCTTCTTGTGTCTGCTGGCTGGTAGCTGCCTGACTAACCCCTGGCATCCCCCTCTCTTTCTCTCTCATTCTCTTCTTTCTTCTCTTCTTATTGAGTCTGAATTTCTCCTCCTATTTATTCTCTCTGCTTGCTAGCTTCATCTATCCTTCTCTTTCATACCTCTTGGTCATTTCGCTCAGGGCTCAGGGAACCCTGTGGAAGCGTGGAAGAGGAGGCAGAAAGAGCCAGAGGGGAAGGAGGACTCCAGAAGAGCAAGCCCTCTAATAAGCATGAGCAAGGTTTATGTGAAATCGCAGAGACCGAGGCCTTATTTTGAGCTCTTCTGTTTGTCTTGTTCAGCTCCAATCTGATAGTTTTTGTTCTATCTTATATTTTATTATTATCCCGTAGAAATCAGTTTGTTTTCGAATGAGAGACAGAGCAGGAGTGGATCTGGATGGGAGGATGGGAGGAGAGGTAGGAAGGACCTGGAAGAAAAAGGAGGAGGAAAAACTATAATTAGGCTACATTATTTGAGAAAATAGCGCATTTAAAAAGATATAGATATAAAATGGAGAGAATATTATTTTCTCCTTCGTGGGAGAAATATATTCGGTGGCCATTCCATTGTTGTCCCTGGGCTTGTGCTTCCTAGCATTCAGTATAAACTGTCCAGAGATGCACAGAGTCCCCTCTGCTCCATTGCTGTGAAGCCTTTGGCTTTCAGAAGATGCAAAGCCTGTTCTTTTTAGATACCATTTGCTGCCTCAGGCTCATCTGCTGCTGTTTAGCGAAGGATGAAAGAACCCAGACAGTGAAAGGCCAGCTGAGTGAAAGGGAGAGCAGACACCCCGCAGACACCCCTAATTGGCTAACTTCCAAAACATCCTCAGGCTCCCTTGAGCTCTGATGAAGCCTTGAAATCGGGTTTTCAGGGACTGAATGTCTTTTCAGAAGGGTGACAGATCCTCTTGCCAGGATAAGAAAACAAAGTAGAACGAGCCCGTAGCCTACACCTGCCACCGTTCACTTTATTTAGACAGCAATAGGCTGATGAAGGAGGCGCCTGCTTCCTGAAAAGGAGGACCAGAAACTGCTAGTTATCAACATGGGTCCTTGGGCTGTGTCAGCAACACTGCGGGCACTTGCCAGGGAAAATGATTTAGCACGTGGAAAGAAGTTTTACAGGTGCGTTTTCACCCCTCCCTGGTGGAAAGTAAGCGGTGGCTCAGACGCTCGCGCTCATGGTATCTCAGGGTGTAAAAGGGACTCTCTGAGGTTTTCTTTCTAGGTGACTCATCAGCGAGGTAAGCCCAGTTTTGCATTGACTAGGTTGGTGAGGTGCTGAAGGGCATGAAAGAGGCACAGATGAGCGCCCAGCATGCAGTGGATGCCTCCTATGAAGTCCTGCTTGCATCCTTCTTTCATGGTCCTCTGCATTCTTCTATTGTCTTCTCAAACTTAGTGATATAAAAAGACATATATATATCTATATATATGTATATGTATATATAGATATAGATATATATCATTTACCTCATAATTCCAGGGCATTCTGTTCACTATAATTAGTGGGCAAGTTCTTTTTTTATTAACTAAATAAGTTTGCCTTCTTTTTTCCTATTTAATATTTGTCAAAATATTAAATAAAATTGAGAAATGCATTTGGAACATTGGATGGTAACTCTAGTGATGCATCTAGCTACCCTCCTTTCTAAGTGTCATTATTTTTTCTTCTTAAGTAAAGTCTCACAATGTTGATGTGGGATTCCCCTCTGTATGCTGTGGATATGTTTTATTACCATTGGTTAATAAAGAAACTGCTTTGGCCTATGGCAGGGCAAATCAAAGCAGAGATAGTGAAGGAAAGGAAGGCGGAGTCAGGCAGATGCCATGTAAGAGGTAACAAACCACAAGCCTTGTGGTAAAATATAAAATAATAGAAAGGGCCTAATTTAAGATGTAAGAGTTAGTTAATAAGAAGCCTGAGCTAATAGGCCAAAGAGTATGATGTAATTAATATTAAGCCTCAGAATGTTTATTTCATAAGTGGCTACAGGAGTTAGAGAGTAGGACTAGTAGGTGGAGAGAAACAGGTCCAGGGGAAATGGAGAATATGTGTAGCTCTACAATGTAGCACTGGTTGGTCTGGAAATCACTCTCTATCACACAGGTACCTTGGTTTATGGTAATCTTCCTGTCTCAGCTTCCTAACTGCTGCGGTTACAGGAGTGAGCCACAATGCCCATCTTGTTTTCCTCTTTAAAATAGGACTAATGTTTTCAGATTTTGATTCCTTTTATTAATTGTTAGTTTTTCACTTGTAACTTCAATTCTTTAGACATATTTTTAGGTCATAGTTCTTTTATGTCTGATTTTTTATAGTGAAAAAGTTGCAAGATAGAAAAAGAAAGGCTCTAAAATTTTAAGACCTCAATCATAGGAATCAGAAGTTGTTTTCCTCCATTTGATGTGTTTAAGATGACCATATAATGGTGTGTGCAGGTCAGGTAACTGTTCAAAGGCATGAGGCATCTTCTGGCTTTCTAACCATAATTGAAAATACTGTCAGTATTTTGCTTTCAGAATAAGAGAAAACAGTCAGAAAGTGTTTAATACTATCCGCTTTATGAATGATATCCTTCCTTGCCTTGCAGAGAATGGGTATAGCCAGAATGAATAATAATCCCTGTCTACAGACTCTGCATCAAGCATACTGGCTTTCCATTTTACTTCATAAGTAATGTTTGCCTTAAATGTTAGTCAAAGGAGAATTATCCAAGGAGTTCATAAAAGTGGAGAACCAGTATTCCACTAGCAAAGATCCCAACATAATGGGTTTGGGGAGAAGTTGAAGAGTCTTCTAGTTTAGAAAACTTTCTTGTGGCTTCTGAGGGTACCATTGAGATGCACTCCCATTGAGATATACTCAACCTGGGGTTTTATTAAGGCTAATGTCACTCAGAACTCTCTGCTCTTGGGTACTCTAATACCTTCATAATATTCATTCACATCTTTACAAACACAGCCTATCCAAATTTTGTTATTGATAAAATATAAGGTAATCAATTTTTATAGTTTTTATATTATAATGAATTTAGGTCTTTGTGAATTTAAGAAAAGCTTTAGTTGTAAATGCTTATCTCCAAATTTGCATTTGGGCAGAGGAATTATTCCTCATTGATGCTTAAACATTGAGATGAAATTTCATTCAGGCATGTCCACAGTATTTCAGATGTGGAAGAAAATTCAGAGTTTCTTTAGAAGGGGAGAGGTTTTGGAATAAATCTAAAATTAATATTGTATCATTTGAGATTAACTAAAATAGTTTATATTAAGTAGTATCAGCAGTGTATTTTTGTAACTTTTGGCCAACCTGGTATACAGAACAGGTTCTAGGATAGCCAGGGCTACACAGAGAAATCCTGTCTCAAAAAACCAACTAACCAACCAAAGCAAAGAAGCAAACAAACTCCAAACAGACAAACAAACAGTACCCCCCCAAAAAACTTAGTGATTTAAATGTATTTAGGGACACATTGTGTACTAGATCACACAACACAGGTTCAGATAATGCATTCAGATTTCACCTGTAGCTGTAGAATTTATCTATGTCAAGGCAAGACAAATTTCAAAGTCATTTACATAAGTTAAGTTTATAAAAATGTGATCGCTGGAACGGTGATTGTTTCAGGCAGTGTGTGTGGGTGGAAAGAACACAGAGTGTGAATCGGGCTTTGCCACCATTTTTCAGACTTCTCTTCGGAGAAGACACCTTCCCTAGTGAAACATAAAGGTGTCTAGGGTTTCCATCTGTGGCTTTTCCTGGGGAGATATGAACAGGCATCTGTTCATCCCAGATAGGGCATGGATGGTAGATGAGAAACAATTCTATTCATGTCCAGCTTGGTGAACCAGTGGGCTTCTTGGGGTTCATTACAGAAGCATAGGTATCCCAAGGGTAGCTGCATCACCTAAACTCATCTCAGCATGGGTGATGAGTCATGGAAGTTACATGCCCAGAACTCATTGCAAACTTTGCAGGCAGTTGCACTGAAGAGGGCCTCTTCTCCCCAGAAATTGTTTTCTTTTCTTATCACACAGGATGTGGGGAGAGGCCTGTGAATCTTACAATTTTCTGAACTTCCTGAATATTGTAAGTTTTTTGAGATTCCTCGGCCTTATGAGTTCTTTTCCTCCCTACAGGAGGGGATGTTCCAATTTAGAGTAATTAGTCACAACTGACCTACCAAGTCTAGTATAAGACTAGTTACCTGAGTGAAGAACATGGAGCAATCAAAAACACTTTCCTAACAGTTTTTCATTTCAGTATTTTCTTTACTTGGACTTTCCTCACTTTAAAAACTTCCACTGTTATGTCGATGTGATTCTATTGCATTGACAAATTTCTCATATTGCCTCTTACATACTCTTCTGTTGTATAATTACAATAGTCTGCTCTTAATGTGAGCATGTCTGTGTGTGATAAATTGTGTTTCCTCCTTCCATTTACTATGCTGATTATTACTTGTATAAGGTAGAGGGTTGGGGTGGAAACTAGGTAGGCTCAGAGATTAAAAAAGAAAGAAAGAAAAATTGAATGGGATAATAGATAATTTAATGTGAACTTATTCACATTAATAATAATAGTGGGTAATAGAGTGAAAACCTGTGAGCTTTTTTTTATGGATAATTTACATTGGTATAGATTTTTGTATATTAATACAAGTTCAAATTATATTTGTTATTTCTGTTTACAATATTTGTACACCTATGTAAAGTTATTCTTTCAGATTGTGTACATGTGTGTTTCTACCTCTGTTTAAGACATTTTGTATGTTGATATAACTTTTAGGATATATTTTCATATTGCATTATACATTATTCTTACTTCTGATCAAGATACTTATACATTGTTTACATTTTGAGGTCATTATCCTCATTTGCTGCACATTTGTTTACAGATTATTTAATATTCTGATTTGAAGTCTTAGTCTTTAAGTTATACAGATATTAAATATTATAGGTCAATAATTATTCATGTTTGTTATACATATAGTCAGATTAATTAGGATCTTTAGATACATATGATTGTATTCTGCCTAAATAGATAATCTTCAACCACTTCAAGGATCTGTAGAATATGGTATTTAAATAGCTTAGGGTTCTGTTTACATGAGACACGATTGCTCCTGACAGCATCAATCTATTTCCAAAAGAATGTTGAGCACCGAAGACACCTGGAGATTGCTTTCTTCTTGGCACAATTGGCCTTTGGGCAAGGAATTGCCCATGCCTCAACCACTGACAAAGTACATGGTATCTGGGCTGAATAAGCAGGACACAAGAAAAAAGGACTGCCAAACCTTGCCAAGACAGGATAAGACAGTTCTGAAAAATTTCCTGTCTCTGAAAATGGTCTGTCAGTTACTCTAGGCCTTAGCCAAAGTTGATTGCTTCAACATTGCCAATGAGACTTTGGGTGATTGCTCAGGTAACCAGTTGTCTCTGTCATATACTCCTTGCTTTGGAAACTGCTTGATTGCACTTCCTGCCTACTCAAGTAATATTATCTCCCTTCTCAGGCCTTTGATAGGGTTGAAGATTAGATAGTCATAGTTACCTTCCTCTTATGATTTAGCCAAGCTTATTTCTGATACAAGACTTTGACTCTTTAGAACAGAATGTTTATTAAAACGTTTATTATGTGTTCCTTGCTTAATATTGTTTATGTGGGTTGTAATTTTATACTTGGTATCTGTTCCTATTTTATGTAGTTTTATATTGGGTTTGGTGGCTCTTATTTAGACAAAAAGGGGAGGTAATGGGGAATCTTTGTCACCCAATTATCTTTAAGAAGTGGGACCAAGTTAGGGTGTGGCTTTAGGGATCTGAAGAAAAATGGCACATGGTCCAGGTGTGCTCTCTTTGTGTGGTTCCCTTGCAGAACAGCTGAGCTTGGACTTCTCATTCCTGCTTCATGAGTTTGCCCCTTATAATAAATAAAAATACAATCATCTTATCTTTTAGCTATCCTGGTTATTTCTTGAACCGAGATAATTCAACACCTACACCCTTGCAATCCGACACAGCAGATGGAGGGAAAAGGAGCCTGTCTACTATTGCCTTACATCCTATTTTTGATCAATCACCACCCCCAAGTTTACTCCGACATTCTGTTTGTGAATTCTTTCTGTTTTTTATGTTCATCATAAATATAATTATTTATTTTATTGTATTTTCATTTGTGTGTACATGTGTGTGTGTGCATGCATGTGGTGTGTGTGTGTGTGTGTGTGTGTGTATACTACTGCAAGTGTGTGGAGACCAGAAGACAACTTGTAGGAGTTGATTTTCTACTTCCACCATGTAGGCCTTGAGGATTAAACTAAAATCTTTGGGCTTGCAGTCAAGTGCCCTTACTCATTGCTTCCTACTTCTGATGCCAAACTCCAGTGGTGTTGGAGTTCACAGTAAATTATCTATGTTCTGAACTTCCACAGCATTCCACATGGCACAGCTCGTAGCCAGTTCACTAGAATAAAAATCCTTTATCTTACAGATGCTGTCTCAGTTCCTTTGTCTCTCATATCTCGCTGTGCTAGAAAAATGATTGGAAATAAAACATAATACACTCCATTCTTTAGATCCTAAATTCCTTGATGTCTGTTCTTTTTCATGGAGTGCTTTTCAGATTTCAGTGATGGCTGAGCTTCTGCTGTGTGAAGAAATTGTAATTACTGACCCTGCCCATCCCTTGGAGGTTCACAGAGTCCTTCCTTGTCAGACAGTGCTGTGATTCTTTTCCCTGGGCTGCCTGCTTGGGTGGCCATTGGAGCATAAGAGGCCCCTGTTGTGTGATGTAACATAGTATTGAGGTGAACTGAACAGTCTTGTGTAGACATCACTTTCAGAACTTAATTTATATTCCGATAGTTTGGCTTCAGAAATATATCTTTCTTTAGTAAGTCTTTCAAAAAAGAGACTATGTAATAGTCTATTAAATTCAAAGAAGCCCTCAATCAGTTTGAAAAATTAGATATTAATATCACTTTTACTGAGGCTGAGCTTAGTCTATTAAAATTGGATTTTATTTTAATAACAAATGGCTAGTTTGGGTTGATCGTGTGAAGGTTTCTGAGACAAATAATTTGAGAACTATTGGTATTATCTATTCTTTGAAAGTCTGGTAGAATTCTGCATTAAAACCATCTGAACCTTGGCCCTTTTGGTTGGGAAACTATTAATGTCTGTTTCTGTTTCCTTAGCAGTTGTAGGTTTATTTAAATTGTTTATCTTATTCTTGATTTAACTTTGGTAAGTGGTGTCTATTGAAATTTGTTGCTTTCTTTTAGACTTTCCAATTTTGTGGGCTTCAGGCTTTTGAAGCATGACTAAATGACTCTCTGGATTTCCTGAGTCTGTTATCATATCCTCTTGGTTTTGTTAACTTGGGTATTGTCTCTCTGTCTTTTAGTTACTTTGGATAAGGATTTATCTATTTTGCTGATGTTCTCAAAGAACCAACTCTTTGCTCCACTGATTCTTTGTATTGTTCTCTTTACTTCTATCTTATTCATTTCAGTCCTCAGTGATTATTTTCTTCCATCTGCTCCTCTTGGGTATGCGTGCTCCTTTTTGTTCTAGAGTTTTCAGGTGTGGTGTTCTGTTGCTAGTGCTTGATCTCTCCAAATTCTTTATGAGTGCACTTATTGCTATCAACTTTCCTCCTAGTCCATCTTTCATTGTGTGACATAAGTCTGGCTATGTTGTGGGTTAATTTTTTACTGAATTCTAGGAAGCTTTTAATTTCTTTCTTCATTCCTTCCTTGACCCAGTGGTAATGCACTAGAGAGTTGTTCAGTTTCTATGTGTTGGTAGGCTTTCTGTAGTTTTTGTTGCTTTAATTCATAATGGATTGAAAAGATACGGTGGGTTATCCAAGTTTTTTTTTTTTTTTGTATATGTTGAGACTCATTTTGTGGGCAAGTATATGATCAATTTTGGAGAAGGTTCCATGAGGTGTTGAGAAGGTGTTCTTCTGTACCACTGGGGCATCCATCTTCCACCTACAGGCCCATAGCAGACTATTTCCATGAAGGAGGATTTCAAAGACAGTTCCACATCTATTGGCAGTTTTTCAGTCACTTTCTTCTGTGTCCTGCAGAATATCTGGCAGACTCTTTCATGAAACAGAAACCCTGAAGGATTGTCTCATCTTCTTTACGCAAGTTTAGCAGTCATTTTTCTGTGGGTCCTGCATGTCCAATTTAAATAGCATACCATCAAGCAGTTCAGGCAAGAGTGGTTTCCTGTCCAAATGGCTAACAAACAACACAAGGAGCCCCTTCTATGCCCATCAACCTCTTGAAGTAATTGCTGATGACACTAGCAAATGTGTCTCAATGCCATGAAAAGTCTTAAATTCTTAAAACATTTTAATTGCCATATTCTGAAGGTCTCTGAAAGATTTGAAAAATATCTAACTGAAATATATCTCTAAATATCTAGAATACCTAACTAACATGACTACATACTTGACTATCACAGATGATTCTCTATTAACCAATATTTTAAAATTATATATTACATTTTTAAATGAGCTGGACAAACACAATATTTTACTCAAGATCAGAAATACATATATAGTATAATAAAATTGACCTTAAATTTGTATCAATAAACCAAGATCTTACCAATGTAAATCTCTATAGCATATTCCCCTTTAAATGCAAACAAACATTTATAAACAATATTTGGGAATACGGGAATATTTCTCTCCAAACTGCTTCTTGCTGTTTATTGGGTGAAGTCATTTTTGAGGGATGTTCAAGGCAACGTTTTGGATGGTCTTGGTCCATCGAACCACATTAGTCTGGAATGAATCCACAGGTTCTCATCCTCTGTGGAAACAAAAGCAGAACCTGTTTTCCAAAGAAACATATCCTTAGACTCAAATTCTGAAATCAAGATACCTTTAAAATATATATGTTGGTTACTTAGTTCCTTCACAGTCAAAAAATTCAAAGAAAACTCAATAATATACATAATCCAGATTCTCTGGGCATATTTCATCTTTACGTGACTTGGTTTTCCTCTATTACTTTTTAATATTTATTTTATTGTCTTTACTTCTTTAATCTATGTCTTTTGTCTGTACTTTGTCTCTTTAAAGACTTTGTTTCATTTGTTATATAACTCTCTATAATCTTTCTCTTCTCTCTCCCAAGCCTATGTACATTTATATAACACTGTGATTGATTTAGAGGTCTTTTCCATCTGAATTAGGTCTTTATTGTGTATTTATAATTATTTTCTGACTTGGACTGCTTCTTAAAATGCTAAGACCTTCTTATGAACTTAAGCAGTGCCATTGCTAGGGGAAATATGGCACTGTCTCCTTGCCCTGCCTGGTCCAGGATGGTGGAGCTGTTAGCTGCCTCTGAGAGCCATGCTCATAGCCCCATTTTTAGGCACACAGTCAGTCTATGTTGCCATTAAGCGAGTTGTAACACTCTGTTAACAAATTCCACTTAAATGCTCCATAGCTGGACCTCCAGAAAGAGTCAGAGTTCATGCTGGCTGCTCGGCCCAGAAAGCCAGTGTTTCAAAACCGTGGCTTCTTTTCTGCTACTGTTGAATCATGAAAACCTTTCTTAAAGAGGTTGCATCATGCCGCCAGCAAGCAAAGCCCATTCGAAAAAATATGCAGCTAAACTTTGTTTTTCAGTGTCTAGAATTTTTTTTGCAAATCCTCTCAGGATTTTAGTTGGCCATGTGGGTACCAATTTGTTGCAGGAAGGTTTCTTGCTGGTTCCCAGCTGCTCAGCCCCAAAATAATTACACAGAAATTATATTATTTAAATCGCTTTTTGGCCCATTAGCTCTAACTTCTTAGTAGATTACTCTTACATCATAATTTAACACATTTCTAGTAATTTGTGAATTGCCACGTGGCTATGCCTTACCAGCTAAAGTTCTGGCATTTGTCTCTGGCAGAGCTACATGGCTTCTTGACTCTGCCTTTCTTTCTTCCAGCATTCAATTTAGTTTTCCCCACCTAACTAAGTTCTACCCTATTACAGGCTCAAGATGGTTTTCTTTATTCACCATTGATATTCACAACACACAGAGGGGAATCCCACATCATTTTGTTCCTTGGTTTCTGTTTTCTCTCTGGTCTTCCAGTCTAAGTAACCAAGAGTTCTGGTGATTAGTGAGTCTTCAGGACCAGTGGGGTATCTCTGTTGAGGTTTTGGGAGCCTGCAAAATATCTGAGATTTTGGATGCCAATATTGCCTGTGCGGTTCCAAGTCCCTGTGTGGTCCCTGTGTTTCTGGGTACCTGCTTGGCTTCTAGGATTCTTAGTACCTCCTGGCCTCCAGTGTACCAGAATTTTTCTGCTGGAGCAGCGATTCCAGGATCTGACCTGGCCTCCAGTAAAGCAGAAGCCTTCTTCTGAGGTTGTAGGTCTAATATGGAGCCCAGGGAAAGAGGTGTAGTCTGGGGTTGTTGGGTGGTCTTAAAGGGGTTTAGTGTGTCGTTAAGACCAGCCTGGCCTCTGAAAGCTGCCAGGGCTGTGGGCCAAAGTCCTGACCTTTGTTTCTAATATTCTCTTTTGTTTCTTTGAGGATTTAAATATGTTCAATTTTTTTTCCTTCCAATTCTTATTTAATGCAGTTCATTTATTCACCTCTCTTCTCTACACTGTAAGCTTGGCAACTCCCTTCTAGGAGTCTTGTGTTTTTCTATTAAATTTGGGGAGTGAAGAAGGCATTACTTTGGAGTAGAGAGGTCATTGTTAATCCGTGGCCTAGAACACTGTGTTTTCCCATCTTCTTGTTCTTTACTCCCCACATCATTGCTTCTCAGTACCATATTTCTAATCTCTTGCACCCCTTTTCATATACAAACCACTTTCTTTCTATTAGATCACCTAGACTTGTTTTGCATTAGAATTATCAGTCCTGCTTGATAATGTGCAGAGGGCTGGATCCCTACCCACATCCCAGCAAGTTTTTGATAGATTAATTTGGGGAGCAGAAAAACCCAAATTTACAACCAGGTACCTGCCACTGCTGTTATTGTTGTTATTGTTGATGGTGGTGATAATGGTCACTAGAGATGCTGATTTTCACAATGTTTGTGAACATGAGAAGCTGATCAGTAGCTGGCCTGCTTACCTGCAGCTACTGTTTTTGATGCCCCCATTGGCTACAGGGTTTACCTTTACTTAGATAGTACCCCAAAGTCAATCACTAGGCTATCAGCTCTAGTGATTCTGGTTAGTTCTTTACTTTCCTGAGTTGATAACTGTGTGAGCTATAATCTGGGACAGGTGAGGTAAGATAAGAAGTGCAAGAAGAAAGCTTTCCCAGATGTGATGATTTTGGACCATCATCCATGCGTAACTGACTTGGACCTAGAAAGCTTTCCCAGATGTGATTTTAAACCATCATCCGTGCTTACCTGACTTACACCTAGTCTACTCCTGTTTCCTCTGTGCTTTTGACAGTTTTGTTCTATGGAGTCAATCATTCTCTCCCGTTTGTGCAGATGCTGCAGGCACAGGGGCACTGCCAGAATTCCCTGGGGATTTGGCATCATGCCGTGCACCCTAAAAGAATTTTTAGCTTCAGAGTTTACTATTAGAGTTCACTTTAGTGTTTCAACGTGTTGCATTGTTTTCTTCTTGCCTGTCACTGCACCTTACTGCTTGAAAATTTGATGCATGCAAGGCAGAACAATTGCAGAATATGACACCATTTCTCACATAAATTACAATTAACTCAGTTCTTTCTTCCTCTTGGACATTTGACTTGCTTGTCGTTGTTCCAACATTATTTGTAACACTAAACACATTGCTTTCACTGACTGCTGTGAAAATACTATTAGTGACTTCTTTCCTGATTGTCCTTTCTCTATTTAAAAAATTTCCCCTAGTATTTGAAAGAGTTAAAGTGGCTTCCAGAAGTGCTTGATGTTCTGGGAGAAGCAAGCTCCTGGTGTCTGATTCATTTTCTGCGTGGGAGGTGTGCAGCTCTAACCTTGTCACTGACAGGCAAGTTCAGACTCTTCTCATGCCGCAGAGAAGTCTGTCCTTGCAGCTTTCGGGGGCTGAAGCATAGCCGTCAGACTATATATGCTCTTCCATCAACACGCTGGAGCTTGTTGGCACCATTTCTGCCTTGCATTGGGCAACTTGCAGTTTCCTTTCTTCACCCAGACTGTCTTAAAAAATGGCAGGTTTTATTTAGATGGCACATGTGCTGCAGATCCATCTTGTCTAGGTTTGACTGTGATTGCTATGTTGTCCAGGGCAACAGAAACAATGCTGTAAAGGAAAACGTTGTCTTTTTACCTGACCAAAGTGAAAGTACAGTTACGGTGATTTTAGTTTTTAGATACATTGAGTGCGATTTGATAAGCAGCATCTGAAATAGGTTAATGAGTCATCATGGGGAGGAAGGAGGGAAGGTTTGATCTTAAAGGAGGATGCTGGCTGATGAAGAATGGCAGCTTTTCCTGTAGGTCAGGCGTCCACCATGCTGGAGGAATCACATTCATTACATTTTGCCTCTCTGTTCCTGTTTGTCTTTGCGCACTGTGTGGTTTCAGATTTTACTTTTTCAGTTTCATGTTCAGCTGTCCTTTCCAACTGTTCACTCCTCCAAGTGACAGATTTTGGGACAAATAGAAATTGTAGAGACAAGAGCCCTAAGTGGACTACCTCACAGGATTTCATAATTATGTAAGGGCTGGTTCTTACAAACCATCTGTATGAGTGAAAACAATTAACATGACAAAAAAGGATATTAGCATTCATTTAAGCCACTCTCCCACCCACGAGCAAAACTCATCTATGATGTGCAAATGGGGATAATTTCTGCTTTAATTCTGCCCCTAGATGGAAGACATTTACCTCATCAGAGAGCTCATTTATTCTTAGAGACTTATAATGAAATATTTTATTGGATGTGCTTGTGGACATCTGAAATCCTGGCACTAAGGAAGAAGTATCATTAATTCAAGACCAGACTGGGTTATATACAAGATTCTGTCTTCGGAAGAGTCTCTTTTCATCTTTTCTTGAATTCATTGGCTTCTTTAGAAATCAAAGTCTGCTATTATTTGAGATCTCTTTGTGTTATAATTAGAGACACGTACATTCTCAAAGTCTTATTCTAGAGCTCCGTTGATGGGCTATTGGTGCCTTCGTTTATGAGAATTATATTTAGATGGGTCATTTTATTAGATTCTGTCACAGGCTATGTGTCTTTAATACAAATACAGTTTGTAAAAATAGACAAAAGCTTATAATTTACACAATTTGCTGAATTCATGATTGCAGCATGAATGTTATGAATGACATTGAGGGAAAATAAATGAGAAAGACATTCCAATATGTCATCCACAGACAAAAGGCAGCCATGGGTTTGCAATACCTTCTGTATACTCGACTGACTGACCACACCTAACTCATCTCCACCCGCTAGGCATCCTCTGTAATTTGAAAGATTATTTGACATGTCTTTCTACTTTTGAACTTAAAAAAAATCTTTTCTAGTTCTAACTCTATACAAAAATTGTTTAATACTTTTGACCATTTTTAGCGAACACAATTTATCTTTCTAAAAGAAAACAACTACTTAGTATTTAATGTTAATTCTTTTTCAAGTTATCTGGTATCAAAGTAGACACAGACGTAAAGACTTATATGACTACAAAGATGGCTCGATGGGTAAAAGTGATTGTTGAACATGAGTGATGGACCCGGGTTCAACTCCCCAGAACTCATGTAAAACTGGACCTATAAAGTAAGCACCCATAATATTAGTACTATTTCTAGGGGAGACAAAGGCGGGAAGTGTCTGGAAACTAATGGTGTATGAAGCAGAGAAATAGCAAAGAGACCCTATTTGAAGCAAGATGGAAAGCAAAGAACTAACAATGTCTGAGTGTGTCCAATGATCTTGACATACTTACTACTGCATTGTGAGTACCTGTATTCACAACCTTGGAGGCATGAGGGGATACACACACACACACACACACACACACACACACACACACACACACACACACTTTGTGTTTGTGTTTGGTCTTTTTATACAAACTTTGAATTTTCAGTGATCAAATTTGCATATAAAATGCACAAGCACACAACATATATACATGCATGTTTCCTGCAGTGGACGGCATACTTACACATTTTTTTTTTTGCATTTGTGAATGTGAAGTGTATATCCATGAAGAATATATTTTTCAGTTTTGCCCATTTGTGGGATACATCCATAAGGATGGGGGTAGTGTGACTGCTCATTTATGCTTACAATGTAATGCCTGTATATCCTGCAGTTTATTCAATTCACTGATGACACAAAATCAGATTCTTTCTAGTTTTGGATTTCTTTTGTTTCATCTATTACAAACAATGCTGCTAGGAATATTTTTTCTCTTGTCAAACGGTGTGCACTTCCAAGAGCTCTCTTCCGTGTGAGTCCAAACCTGAAGGTGCTGCATTGTAAGGTATGTGAGTTTTTGACAGTCGTGAGTTAAGTCCAAATCCTGAAATAGATTATAACACACAGATGCTCCCCTCACTCTCTACCCAAGCACATAGTTGATTTGCTCAGATTGTCTCACATTTTATATGGTCCTGTACTTCATGGTGCTTTTAATTTATATAGTCAATTACTAAACATCAAAACATTTCTATTTTCTGACCATTTTCCCCTTCCTCCTCCTCTTCTCTTTGAGGCAGAGTTCCAAGTAGCCCAGGATTGCTACCAGTAGAACCAGTTCTTGAACACCTGTTTCTTTTGCTTCTGGGCTCTGACAACTGGGATTACAGACTTTCATCACTATGCTGTAGGAAATGGCAATGTATTATAAATTATTACATATGTATGAGGTTTTCAGACATTTGAAAATTTTCTTCTCTTAAATTTTATTTTATTTATCATCATTGTGTATGTGTGTGTGATGTATGTGTGGTGATGTGCCTATGCCACCGTGAATATGTTGGGACAGAGGACAACTCTGAGGCAACAGTTCCTTCCTTCCAATTTTAGTGAATCCTGGGGATCAAAGTTGGGTTTCCAAGCTTGTGTGTAAAGTGGTCTTACCCATTGAGTGAGCTCTCCAGCCTGGGCTCAGGCTGTCTTCTATGTTTCTGTTGTCCCAGAGAATGGTATTTTAAATGATCAGAATAGCTTGTCTGAAGTTTTCAGAACATTTAGACATTCCTAAGTCAAGTACACACTGCATGCAGCCATACTGAAATCCAGAACACTGGGCAATGATTAATTTTACCCTTTCTATTAAGGTGACAATAAATACTCTTCCCTTAGGACAGTAAGTGGGGCCTTTTAGTTTCATGGAAGCATCAGTGGCAAAGTTGGATACGGTCTTATTATTTGTTGTCATGTCAAAGGAAATTTTGACTAACGCAGCATGACATATATTTTCTCCTCAACTTTATTCACAGAGTTTAATATTTCAGTTTTTACAATGAGTCTGTGATTCGTTTTGATTCTTTTGGTGTAAGATCTAAGGAATGGGAGCAAGCTCATTCTTGTGACAGTTATTCAAGAACCATTTGTTGAAAAGATGGTTCCTCACTAATTTACCTGACATTCTTGTTGAAATAAGTAGATTTTAAATATAAGTGTTTATTTCTTCATTTTCTCTTTCATGAATTACAAGTTTTACAACTTTACAAGCTTGACAAACTTTGCTACAAGTTTAGAAACAGCAGTTGTTGTAGACCCACTAATTTCTTAGTTTCTCTCCTCTTCCTTCTCGTGAGCGTGGGGAGTAGATATGGGAGATCAGACTCAGTCATTTGCCATGCCAGGCAATGTTCTATCATTGAATTATATCACTAATCTTATATAGATATCCCTTTCATGTTAATGGTAGTACTTGTTTTAGGATTCTCACAGAGATATTAGTGAGGATTTTAACAGGGATTACACTGAATCCATAGAACAATTTGGAGATTTTTGTCCTCTTATAATATTAAACTTATGATTAGTAATTATGAGTTTCTTTCCACTTATTTAATTCTTCAATTTATCTCAACACTGTGTTATAACTTTTAGGGTATAAATTTGTACTTTTGTTAAATCTTTTCACAATTGTTTCATTTTGTTGCATATTTATTATGAATGGAAGTACTTAGTTTTCTTTCTCTTCCTTTCTCTCTCTCTCTTTCTTTCTTTCTTTCTTTCTTTCTTTCTTTCTTTCTTTCTTTCCTCCTCCTCCTCCTCCTTCTTCTTCTTCTCTTTCTTTCTTTTTTCTTTCTTCTTCTTTCCTTTAAAGACAGTCTCTCAATATCACGTAGGCTGTACTTGATAAAGCTCTGTACTCTTACTCTCCTGATAGTCCTATCTCCTTTCAAGTACCAAGAATAAAGATGTAAGTTCCTGTGGTGGCTATAAATAGAATATTTTACTAACTTCATTTTTGTATTTTTTAAATTTTTTTAATTTTTAGTTTATGTAAATATTATTGATTCTCAGAAGCAAGGTCTCAACATTATAGATCAGGCTGGCCTCAGTCTCTTAGTCATCTTGCCTCAGTTTCCCTAGTATTGGGATTATAGGTGTGTATCACCATGTCTGGTTCTGTGATACTTTTCTAACTTAACTTCTATTTTCTGTCTGTCCTGCTGTCTTTCTGTTGTCTGCATCATTTCTGAGTCTGCCTTCCCTACCCAAGGAAGCACGCTGAGTCAGATCACTTGTGAGCCCTGCCTATGCCAATTTTGCAGAGCTAATGTGGGGGCCTAGGTTAAGTGCTGTATTCAAAAGGCATTGGTGAGCCTTATGGGTGAAACAAGGCCCAGGGAGCCAGAAGGCTGAGCAGACGTACACTCTAGGAGTTCAGCTTACTGGTGAGTTCAAAGGTGGGTTATTAGAGTCTCATTTCATTGAAGGGGTGTAATTTTATCCATTTGATAATGAAGCCCCTAGGATTTCATGAGCTTTAGATCAGGAAGCATCAGCCTTGGGGAATTATCATCGCCCATGTCTTCAGGAGGAGCAGCTGTGTCTCATTCCCTCCTGTTAGCCTGCTGGGAAACTTCTCCAAAAGTTTGTAAAGGAGGGAAGAGGTCCTGAGAGAAAGAAAGAATCAGACATCACCATCAGTGTGAGAGCTCTTGTGCAGGGGCCAGGTCTGCTCGACATTCACTCAGGCAAGATGAGCAATTCCCCACAATTATTTGGTTCGAAAGTAATCGTGAGAAACTATAGCGTAGCTCCATGGATTCGTACCTAGATGTATAGAGTACTACAGTGTTTTTGTTCACCATATAGATGAGAAAATATGACTGCATGATCCATGGTCACCTGATTATACAGCTGTTGGCAGAAATTAGCAGAAAAGGCAGTATTTGTGTGTACCTTTTTAATTTTCTTAAAAAGGAGAAATTAGATTAAATCTGATGAGTTTTCTACCTTTTCTGGGCATGCTGAAGTACAATTTTTCTAAAGTAAATGAGACACCATTGTGCTTAGAAAACTTTCTTTCATTACTGTGAGCTACTATTTTATCTATGGCTTCTTTACTGTCCTAATGGAGGGACTTATTTGGGGAAATTTTTGAAGATGCCTTAAATCTCTTTTTCTTTCTTATAGTTTGATAAGATAATTTTCTTAGACAAATTGTGGTGGGGGAGGAAGGTAGAGAGATGGGGAAAGGAAGGAGAGCTATTGATCTACGCTAGGCTGTAGGTCTGTCTTCTCTAGATATTTTATGGTAGGTCTTATCCCTCATGCCTCAGTCAGCTCAGAAGGGAGAAAAATAAAAAGAGCCCCCAATTCTCCTGCCTAGTAAACGGTGTGCTGCTCTGAGCGTTTGCCAGGCTGTGGTGCTGCCGGTTCAATTTTTGGCCTCTTCATTGCTTCTCTCTCTACAAAATTATTTTCTCTTCTTTGGTTTGTATCTCTCTTTACTTTCAGCTTTTCCCATTTTAGTCCAAGACACAAAGACCTTCCACTTGCTGCCCTGGTTCTGTTCTATCCTTCCGTGAGGATGGTGTAATGCATTCGCCCAATCAGTCTGGTTTACTCGACAACCAGGGTTATTTAGTAGCCAGTTAAAGTGCCGTCTAGTCAGTCACATTTTATAACTTGGGGGACAGAATTCCAGGTACGGCCTTGCACATAATAGGCAAGAACTGAGCTGTGTGCCCAGTGCCCTTTGTTACTTTTAGTTCAAAGTCAGGGCTTCGCCTGTCTGGCCAGGACTGACTGATATCGCTCTACCTGAGGCTTCAGGGGAGCTGGATTCACAGGTGTGTATCATCAACCCTGTCCACAGAGCTTCAGATTATGAACGTCTGTTTAATTACTAAGTTTTCTCTATGCCAGTCATTCAAAGGTATTATTTTTAAATCGTGCAAATGAAGGAGCTTCAGTAGAATGTCTGTTAAGCAAGTGTTATAGATCTTTTGTGGGGGATTTACCAGTGTCTTTTACATATCCTTGTGATATATTCTATTTGGAAGATATAGTCATATTATTTTGTATTCCACTGGTTTTTCCCCCAAGTGATCCTCATCTTTCTAAGTCCATATAATTATACTTTTCTAAACTTGATTTCCTTTGTATATGCATGCACATCACATAAACAATCTTAATCTTAGATTGTGTAGGTTAGTTTCACTGTATGTACTCCTGACTTTCCTTCATTAGAGAGATAGGTTTGGAAGGGACCCCTTATTCATGTAGGTTTGACTGCTGATGGGAATGATTTCCAAAGAAATAGACTTACGAACAAGGTTGCTAAGTAAAGAACAGGAAACTAAATGTTTTTATAAGCCAGAGAATCAGAGTATCCCCTCCATCTTTATTGTTCTCTTTGGCCTTATTTTCAGTCTTTGTGGGTGAGTTCTAATAGATAGTTTGAATCTTTTCTCAGGAAACACCATTAGCTTCACTCAGAAAGAAGCAGCACTCTCCAGCCTCATGGAGAGAAACCATGAAGAAACCCCAAAGGCCAGGCACCTCTACCAGGAGGTCTGCCTGGCAGCTCAGCGACTCGATTTCTTCCTTCAAAAAGGAAATGCCCACAAAGAAGTGTTCAAGCCTCACATCCTGGCTCTCAGAGAGATGGTTCAGCAAGCCTGCATAAAACTCATGTTCCTGCATCCGGTGGTTTATGGGCGGAAGGCTGAAGAACTCTTATGGAGGAAAATCTACTCTGACGTCATCATGTTGCACATGAAGACCAACAAGAAACAAATGGACACTTTCCACCACTGGGGCGGGCCCCTGGAGGCTCACCTGAAGGCCGGTCTCAGGTTCTACGAGCATCTCTTCCTGTTCCTTCAGGGCCACTACGAGCTGAGGTTACAGAGCTACATAGACTGGCCCCACAGTGCCATCCACTTGATTGGCTGTAAGAAAGTGGGACCCACATCAGCGGAAGAGGCTTCCTGGGCCCGCATGGCCTGTCATCGCTGCTTGCTTTACCTGGGAGACTTGTTCCGCTACCAGCATGAGTTTCTGGACCTGGCCACCAAGAACTTGGCTGAGAGATGCTATTATAGAGCCTTGTCAGTGGCCCCACATATGGGAATGCCCTTCAACCAACTCGGCGCGCTCATGGGGAGTAAGTATTATGACCTGGAAGCCACATACTTCTATCAGCGCTGCCTCCACTCTGAAGTGCCTTTTAAAGGAGCGGCTTGGAACCTCAAACGGCTCTATGATCATGCGGGGAAGAGGTATAGCGGTCTGAAGAGGTACCAGGGAAGGAAACTGTCCCACAGCCAGAGGCAGTGTTGGGACAACAAAAGACTTCTGGTTAGCTTCCTCTATCTTCAGAGCCTCTTACAGCCTAAGAGGAAATTCAAAGCTGCAAGGCTGATAGCCCTGTGCCAGCTGGTTCTCGAAGACTTTCGTCTCTGTCTTTCCTATCGGCCACATCAGTCTGTCCAGTGCCATGCTTCCGTAGATGATAAGCCTCTCAAAGGGTATCTTTTTCTCCCAGACTTCCTCATTTTCCACATGGTGGTTCTTTGCCTCATGAATGTGCACAGCCTGAGGAAATCGGGCTCAAAACAATACAAACCAGCTGTTATCTTCACGCTGACTCTTTTCTCTCATCTAGTACAGCATGTGAACACACGGATCCAGGCTGAGCTGCAGAGGCAGAAGCTGACTCTGGAAGATGCTTCTTTGGGTGAAGGATGCTGGGAAAAGGAGCCTGGAAAGCAACATCAAGATTTTCCATCTCCCGGGCTCCAGAACAGCAACTCTCAGAGAAGTCAGGGCTGGTCTGGTATTTTTAGAGAGAGTGAGTCTGGCTTCCCTTCTGCCTGTGACTCAGATGAGACAGAGGAAGAGGAAACCTCATCCTTAAGTTCCCAGGTCCAATCAGACACAAACAGTGAAGCCTCCCACTCAGATGCAACAGATGAAGAAGGAAGTGGCTCCCTGAGTTCAGAAACCATTCAGACGAGTGGAGGTACATCTAAACCCACCACTGCTCATCCTAGAAACAAACTGAAGGCATATGTACCTCCCGACAGTCTCCTCGATCTCTTGAAAACAACTCTATCTTCCAGCTTGTCAGCTCCTTTGAGTCAAAAACTCCAAGGAAAACATGGCTCGCCCTTGGCTTCCGTCTTCAGTCATAACGTTCTGACACCTCAGTCTGAGCCAAGCCCTGCTGTCAGCAGTTCCTTGTGCACCGAGAGCGAGATGAACATCTTTCCGGACACAGAGTTCTGTGGGGGTTCCTCTTGGGAACAGAAGCCCTCCGTTGCCCAGAAAAACAATCTCCAGACCACCCAATGGAAATTGGACATTCTTTCTGCAGAGGGACTGCTGCCTACCATCAAGGTGATCCTGAGCTGGCTGCGCAGCAACCACAGCCTCCTCTCGTCACACCGGAGGAGTGTACTCAGCTTATGGGACCACCTCTGTGTGCTGCTGAACCTGTTGCCCTCGGTGGGAGACCTGCAGCATCCAGGCCTTGGTCTGTCTCGCCGTCTCCAGGACTTACTGCGGAGCTGTCAAGGGCCACACACTCCCAAGTACCTTCAGCTCCCCGAAGACATTGCCCTGTTCCAGCAGGTTCCTCCTCAAGTGTCCCAGAAGAGAGCGGACGTAGGGCAGGATCTGCCTTCACTCACCAACCGGGAGGAAGTTATCGTGCGCATCTGTTTCTTCAGAAGTTTTGGCCACTTTGCAACCAGACTCCCAGGACAGTTCTTGAGCTTCGATTCGAAACTGGGCGTCTTTGTGAGCAGTACCCGTGAAAGGTCAGAAAACCCACTTCAGCAGCTCCCGAGAACAGCTGCACGAATTAGGTTTTCCAAAGACATAGTCCAACTTTGGCTTCAGCGTGAAGTGGCATTGCTCGAGAAGACTCTCCGGGGTCCCCAGACTCGGTCAGTATTGACCCCTTACCTGTTTCCTGACCCCAGGGCCCTCTGTGAGCACCTCTCCATCATACAGAAACTGGCCACTAGTGCTAAGTTTTTTCTTATCATACCCAAGGTTGTGGTTGACACACTGTACATCCTAAGATGGGAAGACCGCAGAGCCCTGGCAGCCGTCACTTTCCTGGAAGACGAGTTAAAGAGAAGGAACCAGTACATTCTCTGCCAGTCCTTTGTGTCCAAGAGGTTGGTTAGGCCCAGAATGACTAGAGCAGACTCTGATGCCTGGGATCTCTACAATATTCTTGAGTTCTGTAAAAGTCTGCTGGATTCCTCCAGGCCAGGGGTATTGGATCCCAGCAGCATGGTGACTATCGTTACTGGTGTCTGTTTGGACCACCCTAGGAATTTCTCATACCCGTTGCAGTTGGTGCTGGGGATGGCAGCTGAAGCTGGCGTGGAGATCAAGAACATCCTGAACTTCCACAAAGAGTGGAAAGTGATCAGTTGACAAATCAACATCTTCTTGTTCTTTGTCCTCCAGTGCTCAATGTTCAAATTCAGCGTGTCCTTTTGTCATGGGCACCTAACGCTGAGGTAGGCAGTGTGCTCATGAGTATTTGTGTCTACCTGCAGGTAGGATTGTAGTGTGGCAGCTTTCAGAGGCCCTCCCGTGTCCTTCTTGGCCATCTTAGCTCCGTAGTATGCTTCCTCTGATACAAAGCCCAAGATTAACTCACTGGTAAATGATCTTAGGATAAAACAGCAGATTCAGACATCACTTCTGTGTCCGTACAGCTTTGTGGACATTCTGTGATTTACTTAGCTCTGTTTTGTGACACACAACTTTTATGTATATTGTTTTATTATGGTGGGGTTAGGTCTGTTGTTGAAGGTATGTCTCTGTCACCTACGAAACTCAATAAATACAAAGCTAAAATTTCATGATGCTAGTAATGCGCTTTATTGATTTTCCTGGTCATGTCTACATAAGCATGACTGAAATAGCTCCCAGGACTGGCAGATTCCATTCTGCTTTGGGTAAGTTGGGAATGCATATCATATGGTACAATATTAGCCTTTTAACCTACATCTACTGAAAAAATTTCAAATGTCATTTTTGTGGAGATGTTCCTTGCTTTTTCCTGGCTCCTTGGTATCTTTTGGGAGCTGTGCTCAATCTACTGCTTCACCTGGAATTCAGGAAGCAACTAGAGTATCCTTTCAGGATCCCACATTACAGAGGAATTCCTTCCCTCTGTCTTATGACCTCCTCATAAACTCCGCCTCCATCCAGTTGCCCCCCTCATGTGCCTAAAGGCCCACCCTTAGCTTCTTCATCACTTCTGAATTCTTAACACATTTTTCTGTAATTCAGTGTCTCAGTCAAACCTTTAGTTAGTTCTTCCACCATCTCAAGTTTCAAACTACTTTCACGTTTTATTTATATCCATTAAAAATTTTTAGCAAAGTAAAAAAAAAAACTCAAATATCATCTCATCTCTCCCAAACCTTACCATTTCTGATACTTTATTTACACTCTCAGGCTTCTCCTGAACACAAACACATAGAGTTTTAATATCTATCATTAATTTTGGATAAGGATGTTTTCTGTGTATGTACATCCTCGTGTGTGAGGGTATGCACTTGTGTGCCATCGCGCATGTGTGGAGGTCAGGGGATAGCCTCTGATGTTGGTCCTTATCTTTGACTTTAAGGTGGGCTCTTTGTTGTTTGCCATAACATACTTCAGGCTATGTGGCCAGTGGGCTCCCAGAGATTCTCCAGTCTCTCTGGCATTTCATGTACTATTGTGTGTGACTTTTGATGGGCTCACAGGATCCAAGATTTGGTACTTATCATTGACATCTAGTGCTTTAACCACCAAAACATCTCTCCAGCCTCAGATAAGCATCTTTTCCAGACTACTTCAAGTTACAAACATTTCAAATCATTGTTTACTTATTTAACTCCTTGAATAGCTGCTTTTTTTTACATTTGCAACTTTTATTTTTATTTATTTATTTTTCCATTAAAAAATTTACATTTCCTCCCCTCCTCCCATTCCCCTCCCGCTCCCCCACTCACTCTCCTCCCGCACCCTCCCTCTGCCCTGTAGGAAGTCCAAGGTCCTCCCCCTATATCCAGGCCTAGGAAGCTTTGCGTCCAAATACACTGGGTCCCAAAAAGTCAGTACATACAGTAGAAACAAGTCCCAGTGCCTTTATCAATAGCTTCTCAGTCAGTCCCCATTGTCAGTCACATTCAGAGGGTCTGGTTTGATCGTATGCTCATTCAGTCCCGGTCCAGCTGGATTTGGTGAGCTCCCATTAGATCAGGCACACTGTCTCAGTAGTTGGACAACCCCTTGTGGTCCAGACTTCCTTGCTCATCTTCTCCCTCCTTCTGCTTTTCAACTGGACCTTGGGAGCTCAGTCTGTTGCTCTGATGAGGGTCTCTGTCTCTATCTCCATCCATCACCAAACAAAGATTCTATGGTGATATTCGAGATAATCATTAGTATGATAGTGGGGCAAGGACGGTTCAGACACCCTCTGCTCTGCTGCCCAAGGACCTAGCTGGAGACATCCCTGTGAAAAGCTGGGAACCCCTCTAGAGCCAAGTCTCTTGCTAACCCTAAAATGACTCCCTTAATGTAGATATCTTCTTCCCGGCTCCTATATCCACCCTTCCTCCATCTCCACCCTCCCACTCCCCCAAGCTCTCTCCAGTCTTTCCTTTCTCCCTTCTCCCTCCCCCTCTCCCCTTACCTCACCCCCACCCCCACCCTCACCCTCATGCTCACAACTTTTGCCTGGCACTCTTGTTTGCTTCCAATTTCCAGGAGGATCTATATATGTTTTGCTTTGTGTTCACCTTGTTATTTGGCTTCTTTAGGCTTGAGAACTATAGGCTTAATGTCCTTTGTTTATGGCTGGAGTCTACTAATGAGTGAGTACATACCATATTCATCTTTTTGGGTCTGGATTATCTCACTCAGGATAGTGTTTTCTATTTCCATCCATTTGCATGCAAAATTCAAACTGCCATTTTTTACCGCTGAGTAAAACTCTAATGTGTATATATTCCACACTTTCTTTATCCATTCTTCCATTGAGGGGCATCTAGGTTGTTTCCAGGTTCTGGCTATTACAAATGCTGCTATGAACATAGTTGAACAAATGCTTTTGTAGTATGATTGGGCATATCTTGGGTATATTCCCAAGAGTGGTATTGCTGGATCCTGAGGTAGATTAATTCTTAATTTCCTGAGAAACCGCCACACTGATTTCCAAAGTGGTTGCACAAGTTTGCATTCCCACCAGCAGTGGATGAGTGTTCTCATTAGTCCACTTCCTCTCTAGCACAGTCTATAGCCCCAGTAGCACAGACAACAAGAGCAACAGTGAATAAATGGGACCTCCTGAAACCGAGAAGCTTCTGTCAAGCAAAGGACATTGTCATTAAGACAAAAAGGCAACCTACTGAATGGGAGAAGATCTTCACCAACCCCACATCAGACAAAGGTCTGATCTCCAAAACATGTAAAGAACTCAAGAAATTGTACGTGAAAATTCTAATTAACCCAATTAAAAAATGGGGTACTGAACTTAACAGAGAATTCTCATCAGATGACGTTCAAATGGCGAAAAGACACTTAAGGTCTTGTTCAACCTCCTTAGTGATCAGGGAAATGCAAATCAAAACAACTTTGAGATACCATCTTACACCTGTCAGAATGGCAAAAATCAATAATAGCTGCTTTCTATCAGTGTTGTTTAAGTGGTTTTCTTTCTGAACCTTTAGTATTAAATTGCTAATTACATGATTATGATTTTTGCTATCTTTTTATTTTCATAATAGATGAGCAGAGTCTTTTCTAAGTCAAATAAATACATATCCTAGGTGTAGTATATGCTTTCAGTACCAGCTCTGGGGAGGCAGAGGCAGGACTTTGTATTGGAAAGCAGCCTAAAATACATATCAAAATGCCATCTCAAAACAAAGACGGATAAAGAAATATTAAATAATTTATATGTACATATGTATATCAAATTTCTGAGTCATTGTTTAGAAAATTGTTTATTTTCAGAGAAAACACATTTTATAAAGTTTTATAACACATAGTTTTCAAGTATATTATGATAATTTTATTACCTATTAAAATGACCATCATATGGGGATACTTAAATAATCTCCTGTTTTTGACATTTGTTTTTAAAGCTTTTTTTAAATTATAAATAATATAAACAAATAATTGCATATATCCCGATCATTAGAATAAATTCCCAGAGGTAGTATTTCAGGCAAGTGGAATTAAACCTATAGTGTTCTATATATTTAAGAAAGAAACTTTTCTTACAAGTCAACAAACTTCAAATACTCAGATATCGTTTTGAAGGCATCTCCTTTAGCACACATTATCTATATAATTCCAATAAGTCTATTGCATTTGTGGACAGTTTCTAACTCCTTTACCTTTCTTTCAATGAATGGAGCAGTGAACCCTTGTCAGTTTGTTATGTGTTCCTTTTGCTTCGGGTGTCATCCCAGTTTGGTATGAGCATAAGCATTCTTCTTCAAAGACCTAGAGAAATGCCACATACACACACAAATGACAGGAAACATTATGTTTGCTGATGAAGCAACTTTCTCTATAGTTTAGGCTGAGCTTTTCCTAGTGCTGTGTCTTGCAAAGTTCGGAACCTTAAGCTAGTACGGGAATGAAGAAAGAACAGACACAGGCACAGAAAAGCTGGTATCAGGTGCGCTGTGTGCACTCTGATGGGGGATTAACTACCTCTACACAGGGGAACCTCAGGCATGGTGGGGAACGGTTGGCTAATCTTGGTGGGAGGCTTCTCTAGATGAGTACTCTCGGGCGGTAAACAATCCAGGAGGATGAAGCTGCACTTGGCAGTTCTCACATAAACTGTTCAATCATTTGTAGACCAAAAAGAGACATGGACCAAGGAAATGTCCATGTTGAGCCTGACCCAAGAAGGCTTTGCCACTTGCATAGATCTGCGACTGTGGCTATGTCAATAATACACATGCACTCAGGATCTCCTCTGATCCCCACACCATAGGCCAGGCTGACCTCAACGTCAGAACTCTCCTGTCTCGGCCTCCTGAATGCTGGAGTTACAAGCATCTTCCAGTTTGGGAAGTTATATTTTCTTTTTTCCCCCTTCACACTATGAACTGTAAATCACTGTAATTTACTTCCTTTGTCCTCCATTTACATGTTATGGCTGCCTCTAGATATCAAGAAAAACTGGCTTCTTCCTAAACTACCAATAATCTCAAGACTGTCATTTTCTAAAAGGCTTTGAATATTTCAAACAGCCACACACACACGCACACTTTCTCTGGACTCGTTTCTCCCTTAAAGTCTCAGTTTCTCCAACAAATGTTAATCTAGTAAGTTACATGTACTTGCTTCAGTTTCTTCTTAGATATTTTTTGAGCCTCACATTCCAGCTTCTGTATCCAGTGCTCTGTGGGAAATTCCCTCACCAAGGTAAGTCCCACGCAGAAGAACAGTTGATTAATTTAAATTCTTTATATGGGTGGGGATAACGTGCCAGAGCGCTTAATTCTCTTTCATGAGGACCCATGTGTAATTATCAGCAAAAATTTTCCAGTTCATTAGCTTGGAAATTCTTCAAAAGAAAGAGAATCAAGCATATTATGTTTCTTCCTCTCACAATTTCTCAAGTTTCCTCTTCTCATCAGTGTTTGATAGATGTTTCACACGACTTGACATCTTCCCCCAAGAAACAAAGCTTTGGGGCTCAGAAATCCATTGGATTTCAAAAGAGGAATCCTTTGAATCATTCAGAGAAGGTCCAGTCCATGGTTGCTTTGTCCCTGGTGTGGCAGGAGTTTGTGCCACCCCCAAGGGGAACAGGAAGTCATGTCACAATTTTCTGAAGAACAATCTGAAGGATTTTCTAGCTCTCTTCTTACTCTAGACTGTGAGAAGGAATCATAGTTACATTGCTTAGAAAAGTGAGGTCAGTACAAAACCCTGCAGCTCCTCAGTCCCATGTTAGACACATCTGTTTGTCAGTCTGCCATAGGCAGGTCTAGATTATTTATCAGCACCAAAAGCTTGTGACAGTCAATGATGACTTATGATGTCTCTGTGAATGTCAGCGATAGACGAGAGGTCCACTTGAGGAGAACAGAAAACATCTGCCCTCTTTCCCTCTCCCACTCTTCCACCTTTATCCACTCTGTCTCAGGATAAGCAGAGTCATTGGAACCCTGACAGTCGATTTCATCTCTGCCTTGCGATGATATTAACCTGAGACGAAATGGTTTTAGGTGCGAAGACATTAGGTTGTCTTTACAAGGGAAATTTTATATTTTGGTTGAAATAAGTTTAAAGGTAAAATATGTTTAGATGATAACTACAACTAGATATCTCTTACATATGTTTGCTAGAGTATATAGATTTCTAAACTACAATATGTGTTCTATAGGAAGAGAAAAACTATATTATTGTTGAGTCATCTATTTTGACCATCAAGTTCCCTTGTAGATTTAAACCTTATGTTTTCATTTGCTTTCTATGTATCTCTGCTGGATTTTTTCATATATCTAAAATTTACTCTACTTAGAAATAAAGTTATTGTTTCAATCTATATTAGCCTATTTCCCTTGTAGTCTTTGTGATATCACCTGTTTGAATGGTCATTCCATTTCTCAGCTTTTATTCAATGAAAGAAACTTAAAAAATAAATACACATATGTATATAGAAACAGAAAACATACATATTATTCTCAAGGAATTAGCTCATAGCTGACAAATATGAAATCTATAGGACACAGAATCTTGGATAAAAGCTGATGCTTCAGTTTTGAGTCATAATTCCTTTTCCCTTCAGAAACACTGCAATTCTGTTCTTGGGGCCTTTTATAGTCTTCCAACTGGTTAAGTGAGGTCTATTTCATCTGTTAAAGTAATCACACTTACATATTATTGGCTACCCATAAATGTTAACCATAAAAAAATTATTCTCACAACAATGTTAACATTCAGTTAAAAATATTGTACTGTAGCCTAACTAACTTATTGTGTAAAAGTAAGCATTATACTTCAATAGCAATATCTTAATGTTTGAAATATACAAGTAAATAATTATCCTGACTTATAGATAGCTTTAAAATATCATTCCAGATATCATGCTTGCTGAAGTGGGTTCATGAAAAGCTGACATATGCTCATCTTTGAAGAAATCCAACTCCTTCAAATGTACTCAAACATATAAAATGCATTTTGGTATAAACAAAGTGTTACAAGATGAGAGAGAAGATAGTGCCAATACATACAGTGCTGCCCAGAAGGAATGTCTTTACTCCAAGATCCTTTGAGAGATCATGCCAATCTATTGTCCTAATTCAAGTCCTCCTCAGCACAAGTTGGCAAATTGCTGCATCTTCCCAATTGGTCTCCTTGCCCAAAGTTCATCTGCTTCACCTTCTTCTTGCTTCCTTCATCTTTGTTCTCCTCTGTTCTTCATTTTGTGCTGTGTGATAATGCTTTTCTACGCTGTAAAAATTTGTCACATATTTGTGTAATAAAATGACCAGTAGCCGGGTAGGAATTATAGGCAGGGCAGCCAGACTAGGAGAATTCTGAAAAAAGGAAAAGCATAGAGTCTGTCACTAGCCAGACACAGAAGAAGCAAGACGAAAATGCATTTCTGAGGAAAGGTACCAGTCATGTGGCTAAACAGAGACAAGAATTGTGGGTGAATTTAAGCCATAAGAGCTAGTTTGTAATAAGCCTGAACAATAGGCCAAACAGTTTATAACTAATATAAACCTCTGTGTTTTTGCGTCTTTGGAACTGAAGAGCTGCAGGACCAGGCAGGACAGACACTTTGTCTACAAATGGCACCCAAATGTTTGGTAAGAATTTCCACATAAAGACTAAGAAAGTTCTTTTCTTTTCTTTTCTTTTCTTTTCTTTTCTTTTCTTTTCTTTTTTTAAAAAAGGATTCTAGACAGAGAAGAATAGAGTCAAGAGCAGCTTCTTGGTAACCTACTTTTCTCCAGCATGCTCTGCTTGCTCATGGTGAGCTGAGGTATAGCTCCTTTAAGAGAGGCTTTCTGACTCGCCATTAGCAGCAAAAACCTCACAGATCTTTCAAGAAGCTCTGTAACCAAACACTTAAACAGTAATTATGGGTAGGTAGCCAGCATTAGGCTTCTTGGTGGTGGTGTGGATCTGTAAACATGGCTCCTCTAGTACCTCTGCTGTGAAGATAGACTCTCAAAAAGCTAAGGAATGGAGCGGAGTCAGCTGCCAATGCCACAGCTTTAACCCTAGCCATATGGTTTAGCAGACTAAAGACTTATGTGGTCAGAAAAAGACAGAAATATATAGTAAAGACAGATTTAGGCAAAAAAACATTCTAAATGGTTTATAATGTGTTTAGAAATATATGTAGGCTTAGAAGAGAAAAGAAAAAAGATAAAGTCCTTAAAAAAGAAATAGTCATGTGTGGTGGCACACACCTTTCGTTCTAGCACTTGGGAGGCAGAGACAGATGCAGGCAGATATTTGTGAGTTTTAGGGCATCCTGGTCTACCGAGTGAGTTCCAGGACAGCCAAAGATACACAGAGCAACTCTGTCTCAAAACAAACAAACAAACAAAAAAACAAAACAAAAAAGTTAAAAAAATAAAAATAAAAGAAATAGAGTAAAAACAAACAAAACAAACAAACAAAAGCCTCATAAAGACGGAAAATACACAGAGAATCTGGATATTGTATGTTATTATGTTGCCTTTGAATTGTTTGACTGCTGAGGAAGGAGAAACAGCTCCTAAAAGACATTCGATTTTAAATGCTGCTGGATTAATCCAACCTATATATTTTGAAAATACCTTGACTTCAAAATTTAAGTCAAAGATATGTTACTTTGGAGAAGAAGTTTTGCTTTTTGTTTCCACAGGAAATGAGATACTGTGCATTTATTCTGGGTTAAGAAAAATAAGGTATGATCAGCAAATACTTCCCTAGAAAAATCTCTGGTAGGAACAGATGGCCCAGATGATCCAATATTTCAGAATACCTCTGTTGCAGTTTCCTCTGAATTCTAAATTCAGAACAGCTTTAAGACTGCTGCTTGAGCTAATCCAGTCTCACAGACTTGACCATAATCCTAAATTTTCTCTGAGTACCCTTAAGATTATCAGTACTCCCAATCAGCAAGAAGTAGCCTAGAAAACTATGCCCATATTCCCCCCAAATGGATTATGGATGTTTGTCATTGTTTAGTGTGTTGGTTACAGATTGTCATGGATAATGGTCAGGAAAACAGTTAAACAAAGAAGATTAGATTCAAGGTCTTGTTTAGAAAGGAAAAAAAGGAAATGCTGTGGGATAATGCTTTTCTACACTGTAAACATTTGTCACTCTTATTGACTAAATGAAATGCTGATTGGCCATTGACCAGGCAGAAAGTATAGATGGGGCAACCAGACTAGGAAAATTCTGAAAAGAAGAAAGGCAGAGTCAGTCACAAGTCAGACACAGAGGAAGCAAGATGAGAATGCTTTACTGAGAAAAGGTACCAAGACATGTGGCTAAACACAGACAATAATTATGGGTGAATTTATGTCATAAGAGCTAGTTAGTAATAGACCTTAGCAATAGGCCAAACACTTTATAATTAACATAAGTCTCTGTGTGTTTCTTTGGGACTGAACAAATGCAGGATCAGACAGGGCAGAAACTTCATCTATAATCTTGCACCTCTCAGTTAAAGTATAATAAGAACTCAGTGCACACACAGGGCTGATTAGCTGTAGTGAATTTTTCTAGGTCTGGCCATCATTTCTGTTTCTTATAATATACACTTATTTTTCTAGCCATTCCAGACAGCTCCATATACTCTTATATACATTTCTTTTCATATTCAAGCATTTGCAGTGAATGTTGGCTTCCCAGGAGCCTGATGGTTGTGAGCTGCTATTTTAGGTTTTGGGAACAGAACCTGAGTTTTCTGAAAGAATCATAAGTGCTCTTAACACTGAGCCATCTCAGCAGCCTCTTTCTAAGGAATCATGATTAACTTGGTTCATTTTTTTCAATTTGATTTCTTCAGATACAATCTATTCCAAAGTATCAGGACAGTCAAATAGAATAATGTGGGAGCTTTATAATGAAATGAAAATATCACTGTTATTTTTGAACTGCTTTCTACATGTGTGCCTTATGGACCCTTTGTCCATGGAAGATTTCTCATTCTCTTATAAAATCATATTTATATCATTTTGTTGATTTTTATTCTTTTTATCTTGGTCTTTGAATAAAAGAAGAAACTCTGCTTTGCTAAGAGACTAAGGAAAAATATATATCCCTTTCTGTTTAATTTCTTAAATTAAGGCAAATATATATAAAATATGACAACTTTCTATTAGATATTTTATTACACAGTCATTTATTATGTTTGTATTGATGTGTGTCAGTGATTGAGGTTTAAATAACAGTAGGAATTGTTTTGCCCATTAACATCACCGAGTTTTATGTTTTAAAGTCATATGAAATAAGTTCGTTACATTATTTAATTATGTTGTATGTTGATATATAAGATATCCAAAAAGAAGATATGATAGTCATAAATAGTTTATAGATAAATGCTGTTGCATTGGATAATCTATACTGGGAATCACATGGTCATTTACAGAGAAGTGCCCATATATATGTTCATATATAATAAATATAATGCATGTGGTTTATTGGTTAGATGTATATAAATAGGAAACATTACATGACAAATTAGAGCTATGCCATTTTGAAATGTTTTCACTAAGGACAATATTAATGTCAACCCACTACAACTTTAAAGGAAAGTAATAAAACCGATGATTGACAAATTAAGTTATATCCATAAAAAAATGAATCAATCCTATTAGAATTTTAGAAATTCTGAGTCCTTACCTCAAGTGTCCCAGGTGAGGACATGTGCTCCATTTACTCTATTTACTTTTCTGCTGCTATGACAAAATACCTAGCACATGTGTTTTAAGAGCAAAATGTCTTATTCCGGACCCAGTTTGAAGGCCCCACCCATCAAGGTAGAGGTGGGGGCAGGACCCCAGGTTGCATGGTGTCTATACTCCAGAAGTAGAGTTAAGTGAATGGTACTTTGCCCAGTTTCTTCTTTTTATTCAGCCAGGGATCACAGCCCATGAAATGGTACTGCCCACATTTAGGGTAGCTCTTCCCTTCTCATTTAAATCAATCTATAAACTCCTTCAGAAATTCTTACATAGGTTTGGCTCCTAGGTAATTCTAGAGCTATCAAGTTAACAATCACAATCATCACAATGGTGCTGTTTGGTCTTTTATAATCAGCTCCTGCTAACAGTTGTTAGCAAATAAAAATAGGAGATAATCAATTACAGATGAACTTCCCTGAAATTAGTGCGAACTAAAAATAAATAGGTACCAGTAGAGGTGCTCGTCTATTTCGAGAAGAGAGAACTAGTTCCGTTGCACAGCAAGGTAACCATAGTCTAAAGCAACTGAATGTAGAGTACAGAATAACAAGTATTAGTCATTGATTCCCGATGTACAGAAACTGTAAACGTTTGAAAGAGATGGAAATACTAATTGCACTAATTCAACCACATTAATCATTATGTATATAGCAAGTGATTCTCTGCCTCATAAATATGTAGAATATTTTGTGTCAAGTGAAACCAAAAAGTAAATATATAAAGGGGATCCTAAAACCGAAGACAGTTTTATTGATTTTTTTTAGAAATCAATAGGTAATTCACTGTATTTTCTAACCAAGGGAGGCTCTAGGAGGAGGGCATTGATTTGTGAGCAGCTCTCTTTGATCCCTCTGCATGTATCCTATTTAAGTGCTCCCACTCTCTGTGCTCTGACAACTCGGCGTCAGGAAGGAAAGCTGGCATTGTAGTCGGAGCAGATGTGCAGGCACTTCCTTTCCTCCAGCTTGGCTTGAGCTGTCGGTAAAATTAGCAGTCTACACTAACACTGAGGTTTTGGAGCTCTGCCTCCGAAAAGTAACATTTAGAGTGAGACCATGGCTCCCAAAATCCTCCCAAGTGGAATGGTCCTTCTTGTGTCTCTCTGGTTGAGTAAAAGTACTGGGAGAAGACAGACTGTGCGGTCACATTGTAGTGGAATTCCTTTTTTTTTTTGGCGTGAGAATGCAGATTCCATCTGCTCACCAATGACAAATACTGTGCACACATTACTTATTCCGTGGATCTTGTCCTTTTTTTTCCCCCCATTCTCTTCTCCAGTTTAGAATCTCCAAACTTTAGTGATGTTTCACTTCATGCTTGTATACCATAATTCTGGGTCTCCTGGGCAAGAAGAAACAAGCCCCTAAGATGTCAATGGATTTTGATGATGTTTGAACCACTTGGTGGAGGAATATTTTGTTACTTAAGCTGATGCTGTGTTTCTGTTTGATTTCTGCAGTAATTTGGATTATCTGTTCTGGTTTATTATGCTTTGCACAAAATTCAATAATAAACTATTTGGCTTATATTCTCTAGGAACAACAGAAAGACACTTAAAGCTATGATGATGATGTTTGATGATGATGATATTGATGAATTTCTAACAGGTTATTACCAACCTGAATAAGTCTTTTTTAAGTAAGGCCAGGATAAAGGTATGCTTTAACAATTTTTATTTGTCAAATACAGTCTTGTGACTTTAACATTAGAAGGTAGTTGGAAATCCTCTAGAAATCAATGAAAGGATTATCCAGTTGAACTATGGAACCGCATATGTGAGATCTTTGTGACAGAAATTGCCATCGAGGAATGTTTTTACCTTGTTTGGTACTTCAGTGACGAGTTGGTTTTTTTTTTTCTTTTCATTTTCATGACCTCACCTTTCTCTGGTCTTCTGTAGCAGAAACCTTGGCTCTGAAATGAGATCAGATTTTTAAGTTGCCTCTAAGTGAGCTTCATTTAACATTTTCCTTCCTCTAAAAGAGCTCATCAGTAATTGCTCTCTAATAGCAGCCAGGCACAATGACAAGCAGAGGAAGGCATGATGAAGCTAATGAAAATTTAAAGTCACCTCCATTCTCTGCTGGCTTGGAAAAGGCCCATCAGAGCAATGACACTTTGCACAGATAATGACATGCCTCCTAAGATAATTGAAAGCAAGACATACAGGAAGCACAGAGAGCCTTCCTGTTCTCCTAAATACAGCTCTTTCAAATTCATTGTAGTTCCTGGAACACTTTTTGATTTTCTTGCAGTAAATGATACCAAAATTTGACAATTTCAAAGGTGAAAAGAGACCGAGATCCCTGTATTTAACTATAACTGATCTTGTAAATGTTTGATATAATGTCTACAGAGTCTATGAAACTTCCCCTGAAAGTATCTACTTTCAGAGCCTGAACTGGTTCCAAGTATTTCTGACTCTGTTCCAGGAACCTTCTCTTAAAAATTGGGACATTTCTAAATTACACAATACCAAAGTTTTGTCAAGGAAGGAAGGATGTTTTTATGTAATTTTTACCCAGTAACTGATACTGAGGCAGTGGCAGAACTACAACACATTTTATCTAGGAAATGATCCCACAAGTTTCTACAAAAGCTATGGAAATTGAGAAAGGAGGAAAGCCAAAAAGGAGAGGAAAGAAATGGTTGAATGGATTCCCTGTGATGTGTATACCTGTGATGATTAAGAATTAAGCCTCTGGGGAATCATATAAGAAATTATAAAGAATATGCTTCAGTATTATCTCACCAATGGAAGAGAAAGAAGAATAGGATACAGCTTTGCTTATCTGTGACCCTGGGGTTTTGAGAAATTCTGGAGGTACCAGGGGATCTTGTGGTACTGGAGAAAATCCCTAGGCAGAGCAGAAAAAAAAAATCAGCATTTGAGTGGGGAAAACTGCTTGTATTCCAAACATCAGTTCCGCAACATCTGGAGGTGGACACAGTGGACTGAGAGGTTAATGGTCTGAGTGTAAGACGTCTACAGTCTATCATACCAACAAATTCTCACAAATATCTCTTTGAAGATATGGAAATTCCCCGTTTTCTATGTATAAAAAATGCATAATTATATGTGCATAATTCACTCTAGGGGAAAGCTTGAGAAGCTAGATTTCAAAGGGACAGGACTGAGAAACAGCTGAGAATTGTACACTGGCTGTATAATAGCAGCATTATAGTAGCAATATCCTTGGGAAACTTTGCATCATTGATCACCACGGTGTAGCAGCCTCTGTCACAATTTCTGTAGATCAAGTTCTCTTGAGCATCATCCTGGCCTTGCTCTTTATTTTTGTTACTGTTAAATACTGCTTGGGGTTCTGTTATTCTCCGACACTAAGGAATCTCTTCTTCCTCCTCCTTCCTCTTCCTCTCTTCTTCCTCTTTTTTTTTCCCTAACAGAGTTTCTTAGTGTAGCCTTGGCTGTCCTGGAACTAGCTCTTGTAGACCAGGCTGGCCTCGATCTCCCAGAGATCCACTTACCTCTGTCTCCCGAGTGCTGGGATTAAAGGCGTGCGCTACCACTGCCCTCCTGTTACCTTGTAGGCCTATGGAAAAACCATGGAACTTCTTAGCCACATTGACATCTCCAATGCTGTGTTTTCCTTACTGTTTTAATGAAAGGGAATGTCACTTCAGTCCTCAATAAACATAGCTAATTGACAGATATCACACCTCTCTTTATCTAGATATGTATATTTTCATTATTGTTTTAAATCAAAATATTGTTATTATCACTTCCCTTCGTCCCTATCTTCCATCTAGGTTCTTTCATATTCTCTTATTGCCTCTCAAATTGATGACTTCTTTTTAAAACTATTACTCTTACTATTATTTTTATTATTTCTAAATATATAAATACAACTTGCTGAGACCATCCAGTGTGGCTCATGTGTATATGATGTCAAGGATGACCACTTCGTGTTGGATTACCAGTTAGGGGGCTAATTCCTAAGAGAGGCTATTCTTCCTCTCTAAGCAGTTATTGCTTGTAGATTTTGTCTACGGGTGGGTCTTTCTGAGGTTTTTCTCTTCTGTGTTAGCATGACCATTGACTTTATTATTGGTGAGGTATTGTTTTAAAAGCCATATTGATAAGGTGTCATAAGCATAGCCTTCTCCTTTTGTTCTAGGAGATATGATATTACAGTAGAATTTCTGGTCCCCTGTCTCTTCCTCCCCCTCATCTTCTATGATGGGGCTCAGGGAACCTCACCTTCTTAAGGCACTTACTTAGGAATCTCAATTTTGATTACTGCAGGCATCAGTATGTTCAGTCTGTAAGAATACCATAATGTTTATGGTGAACTGACAATTTAAGAGTTCTTATCCCTTATCCAATCCAACACTATTTGGAAGTCCTCTTACCAGTTTCTTCTTGTTACATATTCGTTAGGAACCAGTTTTCTTGGGAAAATAAACCATTTCTTTATGTAAGACATTCCTCCTTCAACGGTGCTGATATACAACCCTAGGTAACAATCTAAACTATATATTCTGAGTCTAGATTCAAATAGTCATTGAGAGCACAAATACTTCTTATAATGATGGTTTCTATCTCTTAAAGGGCCACAAAGTGTAAAATATAGCTATGCTAACATTTGCATATATATTTACAAATAAAATATAATAACTAAGATAGGAAATATTGTATATAAGGAAAATGATTGTTTAGGAAAAGTGTCTAAGGCTTCTTGGATAGTTGATAATCATGCTGGTTCCTTCTTGTCAACTTGACATAAATTAGAGTCACCTAGGAAGAGGGAACTTCAATCAAGGCATTGACTTAATCAGCTATGGGCTCATCTGTAAGACATCTTATTGATTAATGATTGAAGTAGCAGGGCCCAGCCTACTGTAGTCTCTGCTCCCTCTTGGAAGGTAGTCATGATTTGTAGAAGAAAGCAAGCTGAGTCAGCCATAGGGAACAAATCAGGAAACAGCCTTCCTCCATGACCTCTGTTTTAATTCCTATTTCCAGTTCCCGCCTTAAGCTCCCATCCTGGCTCCCTTCCACGATGAACTGTTGTAACCTATACGCTGAGATAAACTTTTTCCTCCTGCAATCTGGTTTTAGTTGTGGTGCTCATCACAGAAAACAGACAAGCAAAGGTAATAATTAACTTGGATTAACATGCTTGACACTATGTTTTAGATGATCTGGGCTATAGAGAACTATCTGTGTCATGTGTTGTTTGTCAGAATCTGTGACCCTCCCTCCCGATGCCAATAGCACTCCCCTTTCCTTCATTCTGCCGTGACAGTCTAATATGCCTCCAGGCACTGGAGTAGTGGTTCAATTAGCATGTATTAGAATAACCTACAAACTTCAGTAAATAACATGTTCCTGGGTCTCCAAATGATATCAGAGAATTAGTTTTCCCAAACAGCATAAATAAAGGTGACTGTAGCATGTATCCCACCCCCCTTATTTTTGGATTAACTAAGATAAGGCTAGATAAGAGATAAAAAGTTTCTTGGTTCGGTCAGTGAAGAGGAGGGACATCAGTGAGTAGATGAGGGAAAACTGTGATGAATAGAAGCAGTTGGATTTTGAGCATCAGTGAGGAGCTAGATTATGAAGAAAATATTGACTGTCGCAGTGGAGAGCTTCTTGAAAGTTTGTAGTTGATAAATGACATGGTCTGGCTTATAACTGGCTTGTCTTATGAGTCACGTGTGTATAGACTGAATGGAAGTGGGAACAAATTACTAAGAATTGGTTTTTATAACTCAGGAGAACCCACTAAGTGGTGTGGGAGAATTGTCTGTATTCTGTCAATCATATTTTAATAAAGCGCTGATTGGCCAGGCAGACAGTATAGGTGGGAAAGCCAGACAGGAAGTAGGGGTGGAGCAAAGAGACTGGGAGTATTCTGGGAAAACAGGAAGCTCCCTCCACAGTTCTGCCCAGACCACCGGAGAGGAAAGATGTAAGCTTCCCAGCTGAGAAAGGTACTGAGCAGTGTGGCTAATATAGATAATGATAATGGATTACTATAAGTTACAAGGACTAATAAGTAGTCTGACCTAATGGGCCAATCAGCTTTATAACTTATAGAGATCTCTGTGTGATTCTCTGGGACTTGCCGGCTGTGAGATACCAGGCAGGGATAGAAACCCCAACAAGCTGGCCCTCGTGTTACACACTAAGGGCTCTGATTCACACTGAATTAGAGAGAAGCGGTCAAATGAAAGGAACTCATTCAAATAAAAGCTGGCAGGGCAGGATGGCACATTACATGAAAAAGATGCTCCCAAGATTTCAATTTGAACCAGAACAGGTCCTTGCTCCTTACTGAATGAGAGATTGTTAAGAAAGGGAGAGATTTGCAGGAAATAGTAAGGGTTTAGTTTTGGACATAGGTTTGATATCTCAAATAAAGATGAAACAACTATTGATTGTAACAAGGAGAAACATCATGTAAAGTCTCAGTCCCTAAACTGTCTCCTTTGAAGGAATCTGCTCACAAGATTTGTCAGAATAGGAGAGTATGCCACAGACCAGAATGTTGGTTAAGACTCCAGGATCCTTGCATTGAGAAGGAAGCTGAAACTAGTGATGTTTAAAACCCATACACAAGTATTAATGCCAAAAGGGAGTTGTAACTGAGGAGATAGATTTCACACTACAGAACATCCTTAGTAGCCCTCCAAATCAACAGTGGTATTGGACAAACTGTTAGAACAAAACAAAGGGTTTTTCCTAGTTGACTTAGAAATCACTAATTTTGGATGTCGTACGGCTGAGCAATGTATAGTTAGCTTTCCATTAGATGGTAGCACTTTCCTAGGGTATTTTGAAGAAACTTGAAGATTCAGCTTTTGCTAAAACATTGACTCCTCAGTTGAGGTCCTTCAGATGTTCTGACAAATAAACATATATAATAACTAAATGGGGTAAAAAAAGGTTGGCATATCTGCCTTCTTACTGTGTCTGTTCCTTTGTCTGCCCCAACACTTGCGTCAGATTCTGTTCAGCTCTCCAAGTCTCCACTTTTAGGAGCAATCCATAACTCCAATTATAAAGTGTTTGGATACGCCAGTAACATACATACCACTGATGTATCAGTGGGCATACCTTGCCAAGCAGGGTTTATTATAGCTTAAAGGGTTCACATCTGGATAAGACAGACGATTACTTTTCTTCTTTGATAGTGTGCACTTCATCTTACAACACTATAAAAACTTTCCAGTAGAGATGAAAATTCTAGATAAATGCAAGCTTAATTTCACTTTATTTTATAGTTCAAGTATGTGATGTCTTCACCAATAGAGTCTTACACTCACGTTGTTTTATTTTATTTTTCATTACTTAAAATAATTTTAAATTTAAATATATTTTGATCATATTCATCTCCCCCAGGTTCATTCCAGGTCTCCCCCCCACTTTAATTTCTTTCTTTTTTCTTTTCTTTTCTTTTGTTTTTTTGTATTTTGGAGACAGGATTTTTCTGTAGTTGTAGAGCTTGTCCTGGAACTAGCTCTTTTAGACCAGGTTGGCCTCAAACTCACAGAGATCTGCCTGCCTTTGCCTCTCAAATGCTGGAATTAAAGGCGTGCACAAACACAGTTCGTAAATTCTATAATAATAATAATAATAATAATACCAATCCAGAAACTCCCCAAAACCAAGAAAAAATACCCCCTCAAGACAACCAAACAAACAAATATTTCACAAAAATGTAACTAAATCAAAGCACACACAGAAACACTGGTGGAGTCTATATTTATTGTTGGTTATTGACTCCTGAAACATGATTAATACAGATCCAGAGAGAGAGAGAGAAGATCTGAAAAGCAAAACAGCCAGCCACTGGTTCTTACTTCGACCTCAGTCTGAAATGGCGATCCTGCCTCCAGGAATCTCAGAATGAGACAGAGACTGAGTGCTGTCTCCTCCCGTCTTATAATCCTCTCTAGGGCTATGACTAAAGGTTTGCACCACTGGAATTAAGGTCATGCACCTCCTGGTTTCTATGGCAAGTAGTTCAGCTTCTGGGATTAAAGGTGTATGCCATTGTGGCTCCTGGAATTAAAGGTGTATGTCATTGCTGGCGAGTCTGTAAGGCTGGCCAGTATGGCTGCTTACCTTCCTGACCCCCAGGCAGGCTTTATTTATTGAAATTCAAGTGAAATGCCGCTACAGGCTCCTGAACATGAAGCTTGTCCTGGAGTGGTTGATATACTCCATGTCACTCTATTGGAGGAAATTGATTTTCTCACTCCCAGTAGATAAGTGACAGCTCAGTTGTTAACCATTACCCTAGTGACCAGGTGTTCATTCATTCATTTGAAAATATAAAAAAAGAAAAAAAAGAAAAAAACAAAAACCATCACATAAAAATATAGATGAGACAAACCAAGAGAAGGAAGGGACCAAATGAAGTCTCAAAATTCAGAGCTCCTTGTGTTCGCACATTCATGACTCCCATTAAAAGCTGAGCTAGAAGTCACAGTACATATGCAGTAGACCTGGTTCTGTCCCACTTGGGACCTGTGCACGGTGCTTCAGTCTTTGAAGTTCATATGGACTTTGCTCTGTAGCATGGGTAATAAAATCCCAGAGACAGATATTTGGCTTCAAGCTGATGATCAATAAAGCAAAACAGTCAAGTCGCTAGAGCAGTCCTACCTCTACCAAGGCTGGGCAACTGCAGACTGAGACCTGAGCTTCTGTCTCCTTCTGCCTTGTATTCCTCTTTAGTGCTGGGATTAAAGGCATGTGACTTCCTAGTATTGGGATTAAAAATTTGAATCCTCAAAACCTAAATCTGTTTCTGCTTTGATGTTGTGTAGCCCACGGTGGCCTTGAACTCACAGAGATCCGTCTGCCTCTGTTTCCCAAATCCTGAGATTAAAGGTATGGGACGCTGCTGCCTGGCCTCTACTGGCTTAGTTTTACCTTCTGATCTTCAGGAAAACTTTTTTTTATTAAAACATAAATAAAATATCACTATATTTCTCATGTTGATACAAGGTTTTATTTTCTTAGTGTCCTCCATTTCTTCTGGCTCTTACACTCTTTCTGTCTCCTTTTCCAAAGGATCTCCTGAGCTCTGAGGAAAGGGGATTGATGAGGATATTCCATTTAAGGCTGAGTGTTCTAAGCTCCCACTCTCTGCATAATGTCTGGTTGTGGGTCTCTATTTTGTTCCCGTGTACTGGGATGATTCTCTGCTAATGGCTGAATAAGGCACTGATCTATGAGTATAGCAGAATGTCATTAGCAGTCATTTTGTCACTCATTTTTTTCTTTTTTGTTTGACTAGAATTATTTGGTTTTACTCACTGTCCCTGATGTATCTAATCTCAGGTTTCTGGTCACCCAAGCAGTGTCAGGTGTGAGTTCCATCTTGGAAGTCAAATCAGTTATTGGCTGGTTCCTCCCACTAGCTTTGTGCCTCCATTGCATTAGCATATCTTGCAGGCAGAATATCATTGTAGGTTAAAGATTTGTGGCTTTTCAATGAGTTTTATGGTGTTATCTTCAGCAATGGGGCCTTGTTATCAGTCTGTGGAGAGCAATTTATTGTTGTGGTAGCAGCCTGGATTATTTGGAGAGTCTAGTGGGGCCCCTTTGACCAATAGCTAATTTAGATGTAACCAATTCTGGTACTGGAAGCTTTATTTAGTAACAAAAATGGCAAGCTAGGATTCTGTCTTCTCATTATTTGGCAATTTCATTTATATTGCCTTTATATATGCATATATTTTAGGAAGTTGCTACTATATAAGGCTTCCATACTACCCCTCAAATGCCTGTTAATTTTAGTTGTCTTTTCCGTATTGTCTCCAACTACTCTATCCCCCTACCACTTGAGCATCCCATTCCAAGCCCCCCATTCATCTACAACTATCGATTCTATTTCCCTTTCCTAATGTACACTCAAGTTCTTAAGGGTTACTAAAAACAGTGTAAATAACTTGTAATGTTGAGGAGTCTCATTGGCAAACAATCTAATACACGTAACACATCCCCAACACTGGGCTTTCGTTTGTTAGCCTATGGTATCTAGAAGGGGTACTTTTGCCCCTTTATAGTGAAACTAACTTCTGACTTCTATGGGTATCCCAAACAAAACAGAAATCCTAAAGATTAAAAGCTAACATCAAAACTGAGAAAAAAGAAGAGACATCTGCTATTCAGGGTCTGGTTTCATAGAAATAACTCAGAATGGTTATTTCTAGCTCCATGAATTTCCCTGAAAATTTAATTCTTTAATTTTCCTTAAAAGATGAATGATATTACATTACACAAATTCACCACATTTACATCTGCTGAGGGACATTTAGACTGCTTTCTGGTTATTGTCAATAAAACAGTCATAACTGCTTGGCAAATCTACTACTATTATTCTACAAATAGGACATAGTATTAAAGTGACTATTAAACTGACCTATTATTATATCCACCGACTAGTGCATCCCTCAAACCTCATCATAATTTTTTTTGCAGTATATGGCAATTAACACAGAAACCCACAACTTGTCAAGGAGCAGAGAATAAGTGATTATGCATTATACTTAACCATAAACGGAACATAGATGTTACGTTCTCTTCTCCTAAAGCTCAAGGGTCCTCATGAAAGAGGGAGAAGAAAGAGTAGTTGACAAATACAAAGGAACTGTGTTTTCCAGTCGCGTGTATCACAGCAGTTGTGAAAGTAAGAACAAGATTGGTGCAAACTCAATCTGTACTAAATCCCAGTATGAGGGGTGACATGTGTACTAGATCCCATTCGTAGCTTAAAGAATAACACACAGATAATTGATAGCGTCCAGGCAAGGAAGAGTTAGCTTTCCTTATGGGTGTGATCTACCAAAGGTCTAGAAAGCTCCAGAGAAGGGTCACACACTCGGTTATATAGGGGTATACAGAATGCATTAATAGGACTCAATGGCTTAAAATGAATGAAGATTGCAAAGTTGGGTGGGGATAAGGTGGGGGAGGGTGGATATGTCAGATGGAGGAGGATGAATATGGTCAAAATACATGTGTCAATCTCAAACAACTAATAAAATACCCTTATAAAGAACTGTTTAACCAATTCTTGCAAGTAAAATGATTGAAAAATAGCCCATTTAAATATCTGTTCATAGGATGGTTAGGGAAAGGCTGACAATAAGTCGTTACTCTTGGCTTTAGAGTTGACAAGACTGACAGAATAAATTTGTTTAAGAACCAATATTGCATATACACATCCATTGGCTAGAATAACTACCTTCTGAATTTCATTATAGAAATTAATAAAAGTCTGAAACTGTTATTATTATCCTTGAATAGAAGTTTTGAAATTTGTTTTATTCTGCACAACGAACTTGTTTGATGCATATTTCATGAGCTCTGGGTGAGAGGGAACATTTCATACTACAATATATGAAAGGCTCTAATCAAACATTTATGTCAGCAAGAACTTTCTTTTGTGGAAGAAAGACAATATGATTAAAAAAGCTGGAATGGCATAATAATGCCCTGAAGACATGAATCCTATTTGGATAAGACCGAGGCCACGGATCAGCCCTAGAAATGGACAGTTACTGACAACTTCACTGAATCAGGAGCATGGCACAAGGGTGTGGCTTCGGATGGTAACTTCCTTGGAAAGTCCCTTAATCTACCCTAGTAACTGTGAGCCCATTCTCTCTTACACCTACTGAGTAACAAAGCATTTACAAATGCTGCCTTCAAACTTACTGTGTCATTTTTATATCCGAATGAAGCAAAAACAAAGTTTCACTTAAAAATTTTAAAATTGTGAATAATTCCTGAAGGAGATGTATAGTTCTTTAAAATGCATTAATTTCAGCAAATATATTTTAAATGGCATTAATATAGTAACCATTGGCCTCTATATGTTCCATCTATATAAAATAAGGCCCTGCACAGCTTGTTATGAACAAACTTTCTCCATAGATTCTGAAATGATTTTGCAGGAGTCTATAAAAACCTTTAGTCTCCATCAGATCTCCTCTTCCCCCAGCCTTGTCTATCTTATGTGTGGAATTTGAAAAACTGTGTAAATCTGATAGGATATCCAATTTTGTAATCGTCGTTCATTTTCTAATGATTAGTGGGCTATTGATTTCTATTTATTTATCTTATTTTTCCTCTCTGAAGGTATCATTGCTGTCCAGTTATCATTGTATCTCTTACTGTATGTTAGTCATTTCAAAGACATCTGTCTACAATAGATACCCAGTGGTGCTTATTGTGTGGGGAGAAGCATGATGTAATTCTATTTTGAATGGAAAAAATTTTGTTCAAATGATCAGACAATTATTCTTTGAGATACTGGGCCCAGCTGAAGATTTGTTATCCAAAAGCAAAAAATGGGAGAGACTCTCCTGTTTTCAACACATGCTTAAAAATATTTACCGTATTTCATGCAGTGTAACATGTGTCAACAATTCATTAATGCCAAGTTGTAGCTTTTGTGAACCTAATGCTAGCAAAACTGATATTACTATAGTACTTAATATATTGTAAGTTTCTAACAATCTGCTGAATAAACAGATAATGAAGAATATATACACTAATTTTATTATAAAAATTGCTGTTAACCTACTCTAAATTTTAGCTTTTAGACCTTAATATAATACAATTTTGAGTCTTTGTATAAAGCTTAAATGTATTTTTACTGGTGACATATCAATTTCCTGAGCTTTTACAAAGTCAAAATATTCTCATGCATTTAATCTAGTAGAATGATGGCTCTAAATGAATCCTCAGTATTGATTAATGAACCTTTCCTTCAATTTTCTTTCAATTAAAGGAAGAAACATTTAATTTTATTTTTCTTAGTTCAACTTAGTTTAAAAAGTAGCTGCTTGGATGCTTAGACCAACAGCCCAACATTAGACAGAACTCAGGGAACCCTGCGGGGAGGAAGAATTATAGGAGCAAGAGGGGTTGAGGGTACCAAAAGAACAAGGTCCACAGAACCAGCTAACAGGGCTCATAGGGACTCACAGAGACAGAAGCAGCAATCATTGAGCCTTTAAAGGTCTGTGCTTGATTGTGTGCACATATGTTATTGCTGCTAGCTTGGTGTTCTTATAGAACTCCTAACAGCGAGAGTGGTGTTTTCTCTGACTCTTTTGCCTGCTTTTGGGACCCTTTTCCTCCTACTGGGTAGCCTCATTCATCCTTAGTATGAGAGTTTGTGAATAGGCTTACCTCATCTTGTTTTGCTGAGTTCTGTTGATATCTTTGGGAGGCCTGCTCTTTTCTGAAGGGAAAAGGGAGAGGAGTGGATCTTGGGGAGAAGGGGTAGGGAGGGCATTTGGAAGAAGTAGAAGGAGCAGAAGCTGGAATTAGGACTTATTGCATAAGACAAAAGTAAATATAGAGGGAAAGAGGTAGTTCCTACTGGTATATTTAATTTTATACGACCTCAATTCTATTACTGGCCCCGACTGAATTATTTTAAACAGAGAACTGGAACTTCACTAATGAGAGCCTTGTGTGAGTCGCAAAATTTACAAAACATTATTTGACAGTTACATGATAATATTTTAACACAGAAGCACAATTTCTTCATATCCTGCTCAAAAGTTATGCAAGTAGTTAGAAAATTCATGTCTCTTTCTTCTCCCTGAGGTGATAACACACTCTAAGAATGCCAGGATATGTTTTCTGTTCCTCAGTGTCTTTTACAGAAAACATAACGTGTATCAATTTAGACACGAAAACATTCTATATATGCTTTTCATAGCAGGTTACCGAGTTGTAAAAAAGCATGGATTTTAAAGTTTGACAACGTTAGGCTTCAATTTTAATTAATATTCCATCATCCATTTATCCTTGGTCATAAAGGATAAATCCTTTCTAACTTGAGGATATTTAACGTTCCTAATTATAGAGGGGATGCTGCTTGTCCATCAGCATAGAGAAGATTACATTAGTTAAAGTATGTATGACTCCTGGAATATCTGAGATGTTATGCACATCCAGGTTTGACAGAAACCTTGCAAGATAGGTCCAACACGAATAACCTACAAGGACTTTTAAATATGCTTAGCAGTCAAGTATTTAACATTTTCCACTGTTTTAAAATCTAAGTGGGAATTTCCATAGATAGCACTTTGCTGTGTCGAACTGGGCCCTCACTAAAGAAGCAAAACCAGGACTTAAAATGAATGCTCATGAGAAAACAGTGGTTCCCTCTTGATAGAGGAAAACCAAGAGAATTTTGAAACCCAT